>NC_135497.1:87706456-88006456 GCF_052857255.1 Amblyomma americanum
TCCCTTAAAGATCCCCAGGTGGTCGAAATTATTCCGGAGCCCTCCACTACGGACCTATTCGTTCCTATCTTCTTTCACTCCCTCCTTTATCCCTTCCCTTACGGCGTGGTTCAGGTGTCCAACGATATATGAGACAGATACTGCGCCATTTCCATTCCACCAAAAACCAATTATTATTATTATTATTAGAAGTTTTAATTTCGAAAAATCAAGTGTTCATATCGCCTGTGTTTATGGGATTATTTCCCCTCAGTTTAAAACCACCAATGTTTCTGTCTGTTTCAATCAAATGAAAATTGACTATTTCGCGGAAACTTTCTCTCGATTATATTCTTTGACAACCCTTATTATTGATAGCTGCTTTTAATCATGAATATTTAAATCGTTTATACTGTGTTGCATTTTTGTTTACAGTACCAATTATAATGATTATTTTAGTTTAACTTTTTGGTCTTGTCCTGATAATCGGTTAAGTTGCTTTGCTTGAATCACATGTACTTTCTCTTTATGTGTATAAACTGTGTTAATGTATTTACAAGACTGTAAGTCAACACGAATGTAAGTCTACTCCCCCACATGGCAGTTCTGAAAAAAAAAGCAAACAAACTTTGAGTTCATTTACGCTTAGCGTTTGAGAATAGAATGCGATAGCACTATCCTGCAACCTCCATTCCATGTATAGGCAGCCACTATCGGCTGCCGTGCGCGGGCACATTCCAAAACGAAAATGTGTTAGCCACTGGACTACTCGTTCACACTTGTGAAATCTCTTAGCTAGTGCTGCTGTCGTGATCGCTGCTGTGGTCCCACAGCGCGTCGTTCTAACATCATCGTGCAGCAAAATCCCGCACTTCGCAAACAGCCTCATCACATCATGTGGAACAGCTGAAAATTTTGCCTCGCTGCAGCTGCCACACCTGTGTTACCCGTTGTGAATGTCGAACTTGCTGCCCGGCGCACAGTTCGTTTCCTCGGCGTATAGAATGACAGCCGTCTCGAATGTAGCCGCGAACGAGCGCCGATGCTTACCGGACCGGGAGCACGAATGACAAAGCACTACATTAAAGACTTGTGAAACGTGGCTGGCAGTAGTCAAATTCGTCTGAGTCGAAGAGGAATTACGCGCGAGCGGCATCAGCTCTTCCATCAGCTACCCCACTCCCTGGAGCCGCTGCGGTTCCGAGTGGCGGTGCCGTAGTGATGGGAACAGCGGCCCTTCCATCAACTATCGAAACTCCATTGAGCGCCGAGTGCGCGGCTGAAAGTACAAAAAAAAAAACTTGGGCGATGCGTTTTAAGAGTAGAACGCGAGTGCGTTATCGGGCCGCCGCCGTTTATCTGCAGATGCAATCTGCGGCCACGTGTGGGGAGTGTGCTGGTGCCGGTTTGCTGCTTATGGACAGCCACCATCGGCTGCCTTGGGCAGGGTGGGGAGGCCGGTTCTGCGTGTTAACATAGCAGGTGCTCAAGGCATGGTCCAAGAGCGATGCGACGGAGCCACGCAGCAAAAATGTAACCAAACCACACTGCAGCTTGCCTGATATCTCTTTTGTCTCGCCTTTATTTATGGTGCAATGCTTTGGTTTCGATTTTAAGTCAACCACTTCACTTAAGCCACTTCAGATTTTCAAATTTTGAAAAATTGGTCAACTTGAGGTCATGTAAATGCAGTACTTTAGTGTAAGCCAGAGCTGTGCTTCAGTGGTCATGATCCTCTGCTGCTGACTCGGAAGATATGGGATTGATCCTGCCCACAACAGTCTCATTTTGATCGAGGCGAAATGCTAGAGGCCAGTGTACTATGCGATTTCAGTGCACGTTATACAACCCCACGTGGTCAAAATTGCCCGGAGCTCTCCTCTACAGTGTCCCTCATAGCCTGAGTCTCTTTGGGATGTGTCCCCATAAAGGAAACCAATCTAAGTTATTGTTGCTGCTGTGTTGCTGCTTGTTTATTGGTAGAGGGATCCTCGTTTAATTCATACTAAACCAAATTAGTGTCCTGATTCTGGGACGCTCGGCTGTGTACTGGCGTTAATGTGTTCGTCGCTCATGTACTCAATAAATTCTTATTTGACATTTGATTTGATTTGCTGCTCTTGCATGCATGCCACTCCTCATATATGCTGCCTCCTGCCTTTTCAGACTTTTCAGACCGGAGGCTTGAAGAACTGGAGGAAGAGCTCAGAAGGCTGAAGGAGTTCCACGCCAAAAACAAGCCCATTTTGATGAAAGTCGAGCGGCGGGTAGCTCTCTGGGCTCGCTTCGTTGAGTCTGAGAAGCGCGCCGCCGACCCATTCCGCCTCAACAACTGTGGCGGCCGCCTTCTTCTTGAAATGAGGGAGAGAAAGAGGCTCGAGGCGGAGCTTCCCCGCGTGAGTTTTGCTTGTGGACCACCTCCTTCCTCCTCCTCTTTTATCCCTCTGTTTAGGTTTTCCCAAATTTATGTTGGCAAACAAAATAAAGGACTGTATGGTTGGCTAAACTGCACTAGAAAAAAAATTCCACAATCCAAATTAAAGCGACAAGGCTGGCCTAAACTTCAAGGCATAGTTTGTGAAAAGGGGCATGTACGCTCATACTCATTCTTAAGAATATCTGTTGCAACAAGGACAAAACATGGTGGAGTGAACGGTACACTGCTAAATATGCAATGCGTGCTGTGTTTAGTGTCAATTTTAGTCTCTGCCTTAAAAGGTGTGACTTCATTAATTTGACCACTGATAGACTAATATACTTCATGCATCTCGAATAGTTCGCTTCAACACCTCTATTGTAGCATTTCTCATATGCATGCTATATTGTCACAATCTGACCCCTCTTTTCCCTGTTTGCTTGACTTGGCATAGAATTGGAAATTACATGCTTCATTCAGCTGATTGGTTGCAAATATGCGCAATTATCACAGGATGTGAGTGGAGAGATTTGGTGCATTTTTTCAAGCAGCTGCGAGAATGTTTTTTTCAGTGGACCCCCTGAGCTGGTCACCAGTTACATGGTCAGTTTGGCGGAAGAAGTCGCTGCAATTTTTGCAGAGTTTACAAACGCACAAATGACAAAAACTACATTGGTGTGAAAAAGTGTTGTGTGGCGGCATCCAAGCAAGCTCTTCCCTCCTCCTTCAAGCAATTGCGGCGATGATAGCACTTGGTTCCCAGGGCTGTACGCAAAGCCCCTCATGGATTTTGCAGCTTTCATGGCATTCGCTTTAAAATGTTTAGTTCTTTCTTCAGATTTTCAGACATTTTATTGGTAGACACCTACCGGATGGCCATAATCCTATAGCTGCAGGCTTTATTGCGCCGATAGTTTTATCGTTATGTATGGTTTATTTTTGCACGGCAGCAATGGAAGAATTGATAAATGTGAAGAATTTGTTCGTTACTAGCGATATATCTTTATACCAGTTATCGTTTGTCATGAGCTTGAGTATGTGCACTGTTGTTGCTGATGACAGTGTTGCTTTCTCGTTTCTTAGACCACTCGAGCACAAAACAAGTGCGGAGTAACGAGCCTCTCTTTTATCTTTTCACGTGCACTACTTCCGTACCTTTCAGTGTTGCACCTTATATATGAAACGGAGTATAGTCCCCATACAACCCAGCTAACTTCATCGAAAAATTCTTGCCCGAGGTCGTTCATCTTCGAAGTTGCCACTTGTGGAAAATAGCGCATGTTTGATCAGCTGTTGAGCTTGTTTTTGGGCTGTTGCATTCAGTGCTGCTGTTAGTGTCTTGGGTTTCTTGATTTTTTTTTGTTTTTGTTCCAGCTTGAAGAAGAGATCAAGACACATATCAGCGGGCACACTGGTGTGGAGGACGAACAGTTCTTCACTGAGTGGGCAGAGGACTTCCTGAAGCACCTCAGCTCACAGCACGAAGCCTACAATCTCGAGAAGGACAGAGAACGGCAGGAGAGGGTGAGAACCCTGTTGAAAGACTAAAGGGTGCCATGTATTCTGGTGCAAATTAATACTCGGTGCCTGCTGAACAATTGCTCCAAATTGCTTTCGCTTTGCATCGCAGGAAAGGAATTCCAGATCTTTGTAGCCACTGTTCGCCCTCACATTCACAGCGATGTTAGCATAGGTCTTCGGGACAGTGCCTCAGGCGACCCATGTGCACGTGTCACATGTCGCAACAGGTAGTGTTGCAGTGAATGTTCGACCTGGGATTAGTGTTTTAAAAGCAGCATTTACTGCTATAGAGTGTCTGCACTGCTTTTACGGTGGTTTGGCAACGTTGTAGTGGCAGGCGGGCGGATTTGTCAATCTGTCACTCCAGGAAGCTAAAAGAACATCTTGGCAAAAGTGGTCGTGACATGCACAGTCCTTGGCCAGTGAAGAAAGTAGATATCTAATCTTTCACATAACCAGTACAGTAAATTCTTGTTGATATAATGAAAAAAAAAATGCGAGAGAAAAAGATATTATCTAGGAAAAAGTGTGATCCAAGCTACCTGATTCTGAAAACTGACGATTGAATGGGGTGTGAAGACATTTATTGTCAATTTGATTTCATAAGAATGTCGATTGGCATTTTTTGGCTTAAGATATTAACAGCTCCTTCTTTTAGTGCTCGCAGAATGTGGTCCGAATTTGCGTTATCCTTAACACAAGTAGGCTGCCGCGTTGGCTCAGTGGTTACGGCGCTCTGCTGCTGACCCAAAAGACGCGGGTTCGATCCCGGTCGCGGCGTGTGAATTTCGATGGAAGTGAAATTCTAGAGGCCTGTGTACTGTGCGATGTCATGCACATTAAAAGAACCCAGGTGGTCTAAATTACTGGAGCTCTTCACTACGGCATGTCTCATAGCCTGAGTCCTTTTGCGAGGTTAAACCCTCATAAACTAAAATCCTTAACACAAGTGAAGCATATCCGGTCAGTCGACAGCAATGGCGAGTCGGGATCTCTTGCTCGTAGATTTCAAATGCTTCACCCCTCTACTCCATTGCACAAAAGAGCTGCGCCAGCTGGCTATCGCAGTCTTTGTTCTAGGTGCTGTTACTATACTGCGTTACTACTTGACCTGCCGTTATCCAAGCACTTGGTTGTAGCTCTCAGATAATTTGCCCCATTGCCTGTAGACGCTGCAAGGAAGCCATTGCATTTCTTTGTCGCATCTTCGCTGGAATGGCCCTCGCACATTTGCGCATATTTCCTTTTTTTTAACTCTTTGATCCTCTGCACCTAGGCACATCTGGGGAGCTACCACACTTCTTCCCACTACACATGTATGCTGAAGCATGGGAAATGCTGAAGCATGCTGATGCATGGGAAATGCTGAAGTATGGGAAATGCATTCATGAAAATGTTTATGGCCGAGAGGATTTATTAGCGGGGTCATGCCACTTGCAATGGCAGTTCAGGTGTGGGCCGGTATGTGAGACAGATACTGCGCCATTGCCTTTCCCCAAAAACCAATTTTTTCCTCAGCCATGACGTGAGGGAAGGCATGAAGGAGGAGTTGAAAGTAGGGAAAGGGAAACAGACCATGATCGGGGCCTCCAGGTTACTTTAGTAAGGAGCTCAGCTGCTGTCCGAGGATGCAGGTTCACTACCTGCCACGGCGATCGTATTTGTGTACAGGCGAAGTGCAGGGGGCGTCTCTGCTGTGTACAGAGTCAAAAAAGAAAAAGAAAATGAAAATTAGTTTTGAGGAAACGAAATGACGCAGTATCGAAGCCAACCGCGGCGGGCGTTTTTATGGAGACGAAAGGCTAAGGTGCCCGTGCGCTGTGCGATGTCAGTGCACGTTAAAGATCCCCAGGCGGTCAAAATTATTGCAGAGCCCTCCTCTACGGCACCTCTTTCTCCTTTTCTTCTTTCACTCCCTCTATCCTTTCCCTTATGGCGCGGTTCAGGTGTCCAAGGATATATGAGGCATACATTGCGCCAATTCTTTTCCTCAACAATCAACCAACCAGCAATATGTTAAGCAAAATTTGCATTTACATACTTTTTTGCTGGTTTGTTACGGGTCAAAGAGATCATATCGAATGATAGGACATTCTTGATTATCGAACAACGTTTGCTTTTTCAATATTTTTTGGCGATAAGTTGTAGTTCTGCAGTCGGTAGCTCTCCGCCCCATGATGCTTAGAGCGCCCATGGTGGTACAGGTGGTCTCGAGGAAGCTCCATGCAAATTCTCGTAGCCAGGGCGCAAGCTTTTCCTCTAGTTAATAGTAAGAAGCTCGATGCTTCCTTGGGACAGAAACGAACGCTTATAGAGTGCAATGGCTCGATCCCGCAAAGCGGCTTTCAGGTACTTAGAGAGTAGCCTTAAGTGGTGAGTGCTAGGTCGTAGGATGTTTTCAGAGAGGCGCAAAATCTTTCGATGCTAAAAGTAGCCAGATCTTCTGGAGGATTATTTTTGTTTTACTTTATTTACAGTGCTTTTATGTAGAGCAAACAAGTTGGTTTTGCTAATTTAATATAAGATACAAAAACTTGACAAAACGTATCTCGAGTTATTAACACAATTTGCTGTATATTTACTCTTTGTTCAATCATCAAGCTCCCACTAAGTGATGCCATACCCGCTGCTAAAACCGCTACTGTATGGTGACGCCATCAGCGCCACGAATTTGTTTTTGCGAGCTAATTAAGATATTAAAAACCGCTGTATACGCGGTACGACCGATGCTAATAGCATCACTATAACTCATACTATGCAACCAATAGGCAAAGCAATGCCGTGAAAATGTGTTTCGGGACCGCTTTAACCGTTGCACCACTGTGCCAGGAGTGGTGTGCGGACTCCCAGGGATCTTTGAATGTACAGTTGAAAATGACCAAATGCACATGTGTTGACTCGTTAAGGGGGAATGAGGGTCTTGAAAACTTTTTTTTTATTTCTTAACATATCTTCCTGAAAACTGGCATGAAGATATATCTTCGAATACTGATCCCAAATATGTATTCAGATTTTATGTATCTCATCTAGAAATGAAGATATGGCAAAATAATTTTTGCAACATAGGTCTTTTCTTACGGGCCATCATGGTAATTTCTTAATTAAAAAAACTAGTTTTAAAGTAATGCTGTCATTTCTAAGGGCCCATTGCACATCCTTAAGCTAAAGAAATTTTTAAAAAGTCATCACATAGGTCATGAATGAATAACAAAGTAGGGGGAAAAAAAACAATGTGGGAGTAATTAGCTTACATCTGACCTAATTGCTAGTCTATTGGGTTTAATGAAATTTGGAAAGCTTTAGGATGTAGCCGAGGTGTTGCTGAAAAAAATGATACCTACTTCAATAAAATCAGTCCATGCAAACATTATGAAAAGTTGCGTAAGGCAGAGGCATTTGATCGAAAAAGCAAAGCTGAGAAAATTGCATTCAAAGTTTTGCTTACTCTGCCATTTTTGTTTACTTATCATATGGAAAAATTTAATGCTTTAGCATGCAGCCCAGTCATTGCTGAACACAACAACACCAAACTTACAGAAATCTGTTCATGTAAAGATTGTGAAAACCTCTGTATTGCATTGGCACTTGACAAAAAAAAGCTTAGAAAACCACTTGCTATTTTTTTTAAATCTTCCACACATTCACTGAAGTCCTGGGCAGTAGTCCTGGGTGCTGTCAGGCTTGTGCTTCTTGGTCATCCTCTTCTTCACCTTTTCAGCTTCGGTGTGACCCTTATCAGACCTGCACAGCCTTTGTTTATCTTTTTCAAGGCTCCTACGAATGAGGCAGCTCCCAGGCCTGTAACCAAGCTGTGCTGCAACAGCTCTGCTGGTTGCTGCCATTCCTTGGTTGAAGCGAGAAACTGCTTCTGCAACAGCTCTTTCCACAGCCAGCAAAGAGTCATGCGTGTTCTTGGAGCTTTGGCTCCAAATGACAGAGTGTAGGCACTCAATGGCGTTCTGTGTCATGCCATCTTTGCAGCACTCCAACAGGGCCTCGTCGCCCAGCCTTGCAAAGATTGGCTCAAGAGCAGTGCGAACATGGCCTGGCAGAGGGTTTTTGTGTGGTGGCGGCTCCACTTGGTTCGCCAAAGCACGATTGAAGGCACACCACGAATCAACTCCTTGAGGACAGCAACTGTGGTCTGGGGCTTCATCTGTCGAGGTCATGTGCAACAGCGTGGCATGCACCGCCTTTTTCATGCCTGCAACGTCGTGGCTGTGGCTCCGCAAGGCATACCCATAGTAGCTTGTAATTTTCTTTATCTTGTCTTGGGTGAGGTTGCCCTTTCCGCCAAGAGATTCTCCTTGTGCTTTCTTCTTCTCAACCAAATTGCGAAGAGCCGTCCCCATCCGCTTGTGGACATGGTTCAAGCAGTCCTTTTCAATGGATATATATCCATACACACCTTCCGAGGTCAATGCATGAAAGGTGCGGCTATCACCATCCGAAACTATAGTTGTGTACCGCAACCCATTTTTTTCCAGCGATCTGTTGAATAAAATGATAGCTGCTTCAGTCTCCATTCGGCCGGCATTGCAGTCAATGTTTTTCATACACTTGTCGTTCGCAGCCCAGTCACCGTACCCATCATCACTGGGATCAGGTGCCCCTTGGCACCCACGACAGTACCTCGAGAGCACAACGTGGTCCAGTACTAGGCCAGTGTACAGCTCTATGATGCAGCCAACTGCAATATTTGAATTGTGACCACGTGTTTTCCATGTGCCATCAAATATAACATCTACATTTCCTGGCGGGTTGAG
Source organism: Amblyomma americanum (assembly GCF_052857255.1). Lineage (NCBI taxonomy): Eukaryota > Metazoa > Arthropoda > Arachnida > Ixodida > Ixodidae > Amblyomma > Amblyomma americanum. Next base: position 87,715,139 of record NC_135497.1, read on the forward strand.
GAAGTTCTGATACATATCCTTCACTACTTTGACACTTGCTGCTTCTGTAGCAGTAGCTACTGCCTGGCAAGCTTTCACCATGGTGTCCATATGACCCCTGAAAGTCTTGTGGTGAAGTCCTCGGTGGGAGAGGTTCATGGTGGCACAAAAATCAGCTAGGGCAGTCGCTCCCTTGCCTATACTTTGTATACCCTTCATTGCCCGCAAATTGACCTCAAAGGGCATGATGTTGGATTTCCCGGGCACTCGTGGCGATGAGAAGTGCCGCTCGGCGAAATCGCAATTTGAGCATGTGAGCTGCAACTTCACTGCTAGGCCATATTCTCTCTCACTGCACTTTGTGAGTTGGAGAGCGGCCATCCCACACTTGCTGCAGCTTGTGGACGCAAACAGCTTCTTTAGCACAGTGAGGTCAACGATGGTATACTCTGTGCCGCGATCGTCTTCACTTGCTGTGCTCACGTTCATTAGCTCAAACTTGCGGGAAGTCGCGGACCTCTTCGCCAATGAAGTTTTGATGTTGTCGGCGTATTTTTCATTTTTCACGCGCCGCGCACTCCGCCTCCGTGAAAAACACCGTGTCGAAGCGTTGAGCACGCGAGCTCGGTTCAGCCGCGTCCGTCGGCACCGAAGCGGCGTGCGGAAACGCCGAAGTCGACGTTAGGCTTAGGTCAGCCGGCTCGGCCGCTTCCGACGACACGGAACTCGAAGCCACTTGCAGCGTATCAAAAGTCGACATTTTCGACGGGCTTAGTCCAGGCATATCCACCGGCACTGCAGAGGCTTGCAGTAACATCGAAGTTGACGCCGATCGGCATTGTCCAGCCGCGTCCACTGGCAAAGCTGGCGTAAACGGGGTTTGTTCAGCCGCGTCCACCGGCAAAGCTGTTGTTGGCGAGCTCAGTCCAGCCGCATCCACCGAGGGCATCACCGAAGCTGCAGTTCTCGACGATGCAGCGCTCTTATTCCATGCGCGTCTCTTTTTGCTGACTGCTTTTCGCGTACTTGCTTTCAAGCGCGCATCTCGGGCCATCGTGACACACGGAACAAAGACACCAGGCAGGCAAATACACGCAAAAGCACGAAACTCGAGGCTAAAAGAAGCGATTCAATAGCCAAAATATATACAACAACGATAAAGAAAAAGGCAGAACGAAAAATACTAGGAAACAAAAGAGGAGCGGGAAAAATGACAGGCGTGCAGGCGAAAGCAGACGACGGGAAGGAGCCGAACAACGCGGCCGCGGGGGGCAAAGCATGCGTCATGGCCACTCAGAGGGCTGCGCCTCGAGGAGGCGCCCGTTTTACCCAATTGGCGGCTGTCTCGCGACTTTTTCCCGCCTTGCGAACGGGTGCTGATAGCTCCGCTGTGCGAGGGTCTACAGCTGGCCGAGAGGAGCCAAACTGGTGAGCGGGAAACCAGCTTTCAAACGAGACCAAGATGGCGCCGATCGGTTCGCGTCACGCGGAGCTACGGCAGCTTGAAAATGGGGCAAACCTTCGCGCTTGGCGTTCAATTTCGGCTCACCGACGTTTCTAAATTGCCGTTTTTTTCATACTTTGAGTTGGAATTCAGCTATAATATTTTGCAGAGGCATAGTTGGGACATTAAAGACTTCAATATCGCAATTTTTGAAAATTGCCATTTTTGACCGTTTTTCGCGATTTCAAGACCCGCGTCCCCCCTTAAGGTTCTCGCAATCATACCCTTCAGGCTGAGCTTTTTTCTTTTCATGGCTCGCTGTGTTGCATATGTGGACATTAACCCATTATCGCTATACCAGCAACTGCCATCTGTAAACACTTTATCTGAAGACAAGAACGGAAGTGAAAACCGAACTGCTAACGCACCTAATTCTCATCTCGCCTGACTACGCTAATCGACTGTCATTTTTTTTCTCTTACCCACTGCAGACGTCAAGATGATGAACGAACTGGGTGGCCTGGGCCACTTCTGCGGCTTAGAAGACCACATTCTACAGCTGGGAGTTTTGCCGCTCGTTGTGACGTCCTTTGCGGGAGACCGCGTCATTGCTGGCGTTTTTGCTGCCTGTGTTGCCTTCGACTCTTGCCCGCCGGCCGCCTCTGCCGCCCAGAAGATCCTCACCGGTTCTCACGCAATGGCGACTGTGCACAAAAGAGACTCCGTCGTCAACTTGGTCAACTGGTTCCGGTTGGTAGATGATGTCGTCCTCCACTGCAACCTCCGACTACAGACGTTACTGGAAGGTTGGGAAAGGCTTCGTGTCTTCAGCCTGCCGCAATTGAAGACGCTCATTGCAAGTGCCCCTGAAACTGGAATAGACAACTTGTTCATAGCCCCTGAGGCCTTGGTCTCCAGTTGTCCGCAAGTAAGCATCTACCGTTTCTGGCATGCTTGGGCATGGTGCGAAATCAGAACGTAAAAGGAAATCAGGTTTAGTCAGGATTGAGTTTTGGTTGCTGCTGAGAAGGTGGCGCTAGCTGCAGGGCCTTGTTAAGTGACGAGGATGCGGAGATATGGCACGACATGAAGAAAGGGGGCATTGCCGCGGTTCGTATACATAGCAGTTCCTCCGTTACATACTTTTGCAGTGTATTGAGTAGCTAGTTTGGTTTACTTCTTGTTAACGTAATGTACTAGTTGAAGTGACCATGCACAAACCAGAGTGTTGTTTTTTCTCCACTTGCTCTGAATCTAGGTGAACACCTATTTATTATCATTCTTTGTGACAGAAGTGGATGGCTCCCGTAAAATGACCGCTCAATAATTTAAGTGATAAAGGAGGCAGAAATAAACTTCAACAATCCTTCTCCACGCAGGCAGTCTAGTTTTGTTGAGAATCCTCTACACCATATCCTTATGCAGGGGTCAGCATGTAAAAATATACGCCACGAGAAAAACATTGAGTAGAGCATAACACTGTGCCCTTGGCGTTATCAAGAAAATGTGAGGCCATGTGAATGCGGCAATTGCTTCAGTACAGGGTTGTGTGCCACGTGGCGCGATTCGCACGAACTAAGGTCGCTCCTCAGATTTATGGACACTTAAATTTGTTTTCTGGGAAAATGAGACATCCCAGCAAAAATCGAGAAAAGTAGCTGATAATCCGCTTTCACTGGTTCTAATATACTTAGTTAGGATTTTGTGTAGACACAGCGCCGCTGATCAAGTGTTCAGGTGCTAAGCATTTGAGCAAAGACACCTCTGATCTGTTTGGTTTAAAATTGGTTTGGAGTGAATTTTGTGGACTCTACTTGATAAAATCAAGTTCTATTGGCTGACCTTAACATAAGTGATTGTGCTTTGTACAGCAAAGTCCATTTACCTGATTCGCAGAAATGCATTCCCTTTCTGCAGTCTGTTAGATTGCAGGACATGTCAGTTCCTCTTTGGCTGCCAAGCCCTTTATAAATTGGTTCTCATGTCCCAGCATGCCCAACGTTCTCGGACAGAAATTTTGAATATTGAAAAATTGTAAGATACTGTTCTAGAAATATTGAAGGTAATGGTTCATTTTTCTGATGTGTAACAATAGAACGTTAACATGTTTCCATCGATTGCATTGAGCAGTTAAGACTAGCATTGAAACAAAAGGGAACGCTTTTTTCTAAAGCAAAAGCGGTAATAGGAAAAAAAAAATTTAAGCCTGCCGATGTGTGGTCGGCGGATATATTCATTGTTATACTGAAATGTTATATGAAAAACGGTAATGAACTTTTTCTCGTTTTAAAATGACTGTGTCCAGAATTGTTGCGTATTCTAGTCGAACCTTGAGTTGGGACAGAGTGATTGTAAAAAAAGCAGGACAAATTATGTGTGAGTAAACACTGATAATGCTCATGATGGGTGCTGAGATGCTTCCATTTCTGTAATGCCAGCTGCTGCAACACTGTCGCCTACCACTGATGCAGTGAGAGTTCCTGCTATCCAAAGTGGGTGAGGAGCCACTGGTCCGCACGAGCGAGGAGAGCAAGGACCTGCTCATCGAAGCCGTGCGCTACCACCTGATGCCCGAGTGGCGCGCCGCCATGGCGGGGCCACGCACCTCCGCTAAGCAACTGGGTAATGAATTGCAATGATATTTTGCTGATAACAAGGTCACATTACAACGTGCTCACGTTTAGCACGTTTTCTTGCCATGGTGTTTCCTGCAGCTCCGCGAGATGTGGCCACCCATGCACGACCTTCTGGAGCCTTGTGCTCCACTGCTTAACATGGTGCTGACCAGACTTTCCTCTTTGCTGTCGTCGCCAAGCATATCCCTGGGCTTGAGTTTTGATAGCCTTCGTGGTGGGAAGACCACCGTGGAAGACCAGCGATGTAACGTCAAGCGTCATGGACTGCGCAAGCAAGCTATTCTCGAGTGTGCGACGGCTGGAGGTAAGCCAGCCTCCCACTGTTAGCCCTGCTGTTATAGCGTTGGCATTAAACAAAGTGCACAGTAAGGGGATAATTACTCTTAGCACTGCTTTTACGGTTTTTTGGCTAGGACAGTGTGGCAACATTGTAGTGGCAGGCGGGCGGATTTTTCAATCTGTCACTCCAGGAAGCTAAAAGAACATCTTGGCAAAAGTGGTCGTGACATGCACAGTCCATGGCCAGTGAAGAAAGTATCTAATCTTTCACATAACCAGTACAGTAAATTCTTGTTGATATGCTGAAAAAAAAAAATGCGAGAGAAAAACATATTATCCAGGAAAAAGTGTGATCCAAACTACCTGATTCTGAAAACTAACAATTGAATGGGGTGTGAAGACATATATTGTCAATTTGATTTCATAAGAATGTCGATTGGCATTCTTTGGCTTAAGATATTAACAGCTCCTTCTTTTAGTGCTCGCAGAATGTGGTCCGAATTTGCGTTATCCTTAACACAAGTAGGCTGCCGCGTTGGCTCAGTGGTTACGGCGCTCTGCTGCTGACCCAAAAGACGCGGGTTCGATCCCGGTCGCGGCGTGTGAATTTCGATGGAAGCGAAATTCTAGAGGCCTGTGTACTGTGCGATGTCATGCACATTAAAAGAACCCAGGTGGTCTAAATTACTGGAGCTCTTCACTACGGCATCCCGCATAGCCTGAGTCCCTTTGCGAGGTTAAACCCTCATAAACTAAAATCCTTAACACAAGTGAAGCATATCCGGTCAGTCGACAGCAATGGCGAGTCGGGATCTCTTGCTCGTAGATTTCAAATGCTTCACCCCTTTACTCCATTGCACAAAAGAGCTGCGCCAGCTGGCTATCGCAGTCTTTGTTCTAGGTGCTGTTACTATACCGTGTTACTACTGGACCTGCCATTATCCAAGCACTTGGTTGTAGCTCTCAGATAATTTGCCCCATTGCCTGTAGACGCTGCAAGGAAGCCATTGCATTTCTCTGTCGCATCTTCGCTGGAATGGCCCTCGCACATTTGCGCATATTTCCTTTTTTTTTAATTCTTTGATCCTCTGCACCTAGGCACATCTGGGGAGCTACCACACTTCTTCCCACTACACATGTATGCTGAAGCATGGGAAATGCTGAAGTATGGGAAATGCATTCATGAAAATGTTCATGGCCGAGAGGATTTATTAGCGGGGTCATGCCACTTGCAATGGCAGTTCAGGTGTGGGCCAGTATGTGAGACAGATATTGCGCCATTGCCTTTCCCCAAAAACCAATTTTTTCCTCAGCCATGACGTGAGGGAAGGCATGAAGGAGGAGTTGAAAGTAGGGAAAGGGAAACGGACCATGATCGGGGCCTCCAGGTTACTTTAGTAAGGAGCTCAGCTGCTGTCCGAGGATGCAGGTTCACTACCTGCCGCGGCGATCGTATTTGTGTACAGGCGAAGTGCAGGGGGGGGGGGGGGGGGGGGGGGGGGGGCGTCTGTGCGGTGTAGAGAGTCAAAAAAGAAAATGAAAATTAGTTTTGAGGAAACGAAATGACGCAGTATCGAAGCCAACCGCGGCGGGCGTTTTTATGGAGACGAAAGGCTAAGGTGCCCGTGCGCTGTGCGATGTCAGTGCACGTTAAAGATCCCCAGGCGGTCAAAATTATTGCAGAGCCCTCCTCTACGGCACCTCTTTCTCCTTTTCTTCTTTCACTCCCTCTATCCTTTCCCTTATGGCGCGGTTCAGGTGTCCAAGGATATATGAGGCATACATTGCGCCAATTCTTTTCCTCAACAATCAACCAACCAGCAATATTTTAAGCAAAATTTGCATTTACATACTTCTTTGCTGGTTTGTTACGGGTCAAAGAGATCATATCGAATGATAGGACATTCTTGATTATCGAAAACAACGTTTGCTTTTTCCATATTTTTTGGCGATAAGTTGTAGTTCTGCAGTCGGTAGCTCTCCGCCCCATGATACTTAGAGCGCCCATGGTGGTACAGGTGGTCTCGAGGAAGCTCCATGCAAATTCTCATAGCCAGGGCGCAAGCTTTTCCTCTAGTTAATAGTAAGAAGCTCTATGCTTCCTTGGGACAGAAACGAACGCTTATAGAGTGCAATGGCTCGATCCCGCAAAGCCGCTCTCAGGTACATAGAGAGTAGCCTTAAGTGGTGAATGCTAGGTCGTAGGATGTTTACAGAGAGGCGCAAAATCCTTCGATGCAAAAAGTAGCCAGATCTTCTGGAGGATTATTTTTGTTTTACTTTATTTACAGTGCTTTTATGTAGAGCAAACAAGTTGGTTTTGTTAATTTAATATAAGATACAAAAACTTGACAAAACGTATCTCGAGTTATTAACACAATTTGCTGTATATTTACTCTTTGTTCAATCATCAAGCTCCCACTAAGTGATGCCATACCCGCTGCCGCTACTGTATGGTGACGCCATCAGTGCCATGAATTTGTTTTTGCGAGCTAATTAAGATATTAAAAACCGCAGTATACGCGGTACGACCGATGCTAATAGCATCACTATAACTCATACTATGCAACCAATAGGCAAAGCAATGCCCTGAAAATGTGTTTCGGGACCCCTTTTAACCGTTGCACCACTGTGCCAGGAGTGGTATGCGGACTCCCAGGGATCTTTGAATGTACGGTTGAAAATGACCGAATGCACATGTGTTAACTCATTAACATTCTCGCAATCATACCCTTCAGGCTGAGCTCAAGTGCCTCCTCCAGTTTTTTTTTTCTGTAACAAGGGAAGTCCACTTACTACCATCCTCCGATATGGCAAACTCAATCCGCGCAACCGTGAGGTTCATTATAAGCAGGCTCGACGGTATTTCCAATTCCTTGCCTTTGCTATGTGAGCATATCTTATGTTATTAATTTGTTCAGTGCAGTAGTAGTTTTTTGCAGAATAGTAATCGCACTACATTTGCAGCTCACAAATATATTTTGCTGCTAGAAGTTTTAATTTCGAAAAATCAAGTGTTCATATCGCCTGTGTTTATGGGATTATTTCCCCTCAGTTTAAAACCACCAAAGTTTCTGTCTGTTTCAATCAAATGAAAATTGACTATTTCGCGGAAACTTTCTCTCGATTATATTCTTTGACAACCCCTATTATTGATAGCTGCTTTTAATCATGAATATTTAAATTGTTTATACTGTGTTGCATTTTTGTTTACAGTACCAATTATAATGATTATTTTAGTTTAGCTTTTTGGTCTTGTCCTGATAATCGGTTAAGTTGCTTTGCTTGAATCACATGTACTTTCTCTTTATGTGTATAAACTGTGTTAATGTATTTACAAGACTGTAAGTCAACACGAATGTAAGTCTACTCCCCCACATGGCAGTTCTGAAAAAAAAAAAGCAAACAAACTTTGAGTTCATTTACGCTTAGCGTTTGAGAATAGAATGCGATAGCACTATCCTGCAACCTCCATTCCATGTATAGGCAGCCACTATCGGCTGCCGTGCGCGGGCACATTCCAAAACGAAAATGTGTTAGCCACTGGACTACTCGTTCACACTTGTGAAATCTCTTAGCTAATGCTGCTGTCGTGATCGCTGCTGTGGTCCCACAGCGCGTCGTTCTAACATCATCGTGCAGCAAAATCCCGCACTTCGCAAACAGCCTCATCACATCATGTGGAACAGCTGAAAATTTTGCCTCGCTGCAGCTGCCACACCTGTGTTACCCGTTGTGAATGTCGAACTTGCTGCCCGGCGCACAGTTCGTTTCCTCGGCGTATAGAATGACAGCCGTCTCGAATGTAGCCGCGAACGAGCGCCGACGCTTACCGGACCGGGAGCACGAATAACAAAGCACTACATTAAAGACTTGTGAAACGTGGCTGGCAGTAGTCAAATTCGTCTGCGTCGAAGAGGAATTACGCGCGAGCGGCATCAGCTCTTCCGTCGGCTACCCCACTCCCTGGAGCCGCTGCGGTTCCGAGTGGCGGTGCCGTAGTGATGGGAACAGCGGCCCTTCCATCAACTATCGAAACTCCATTGAGCGCCGAGTGCGCGGCTGAAAGTACAAAAAAAAAACTAGGGCGATACGTTTTAAGAGTAGAACGCGAATGCGTTATCGGGCCGCCGCCGTTTATCAGCAGACGCAATCTGCGGCCACGTGTGGGGAGTGGGCTGGTGCCGGTTTGCTACTTATGGACAGCCACCATCGGCTGCCTTGGGCAGGGTGGGGTGGCCGGTTCTGTGTGTTGACAGAGCAGCTGCTCAAGGCATGGTCCAAGAGCGATGCGACGGAGCCACGCAGCAAAAATGTAACCAAACCACTCTGCAGCATGCCTGATATCTCTTTTGTCTCGCCTTTATTTATGGTGCAATGCTTTGGTTTCGATTTTAAGTCAACCACTTCACTTAAGCCACTTCAGATTTTCAAATTCTGAAAAATTGGTCAACTTACAGTCGTGTAAATGCAGTACTTCAGTGTAAGCCAGAGCTGTGGTTCAATGGTCATGATGCTCTGCTGCTGACTCGGAAGATACGGGTTTGATCCTGGCCACAACAGTCTCATTGCAGCCGTGATTGGAACCGCGGCCCTTCCATCAGCTATCGAAACTCCATTGAGCGTCGAGTGCGCGGCTGAAAGTACAAAAAAAAAAAACTTGGGCGATACGTTTTAAGAGTAGAACGCGAATGCGTTATCGGGCCGCCGCCGTTTATCAGCAGACGCAATCTGCGGCCACGTGTGGGGAGTGGGCTGGTGCCGGTTTGCTACTTATGGACAGCCACCATCGGCTGCCTTGGGCAGGGTGGGGTGGCCGGTTCTGTGTGTTGACAGAGCAGCTGCTCAAGGCATGGTCCAAGAGCGATGCGACGGAGCCACACAGCAAAAATGTAACCAAACCACACTGCAGCATGCCTAATATCTCTTTTGTCTCGCCTTTATTTATGGTGCAATGCTTTGGTTTCGATTTTAAGTCAACCACTTCACTTAAGCCACTTCAGATTTTCAAATTTTGAAAAATTGGTCAACTTACAGTAGTGAAATGCAGTACTTTAGAGTAAGCCAGAGCTGTGGTTCAGTGGTCATGATGCTCTGCTGCTGACTCGGAAGATAGGGGATTGATCCTGGCCACAACAGTCTCATTTTGATCGAGGCGAAATGCTAGAGGCCAGTGTGCTATGCGATGTCAGTGCACGTTATACAACCCCACGTGGTCAAAATTGCCCGGAGCTCTCCTCTACAGTGTCCCTCATAGCCCGAGTCTCTTTGGGACGTGTCCCCATAAAGGAAACCAATCCAAATTATTGTTGCTGCCGTGTTGCTGCTTGTTTATTTGTAGAGGGACCCTCATCTAATTCATACTACACCAAATTAGTGTCCTGATTCTGGGACGCTCGTCTGTGTACTGGCAATAATGTGTTCATCGCTCATGTACTCAATAATTTCTTATTTGACATTTGATTTGATTTGCTGCTCTTGCATGCATGCCACTCCTCATATGTGCTGCCTCCTGCCTTTTCAGACTTTTCAGACCGGAGGCTTGAAGAACTGGAGGAAGAGCTCAGAAGGCTGAAGGAGTTCCACGCCAAAAACAAGCCCATTTTGATGAAAGTCGAGCGGCGGGAAGCTCTCTGGGCTCGCTTCGTTGAGTTCGAGAAGCGCGCCGCCGACCCATTCTGCCTCAACAACTGTGGCGGCAGCCTTCTTCTTGAAATGAGGGAGAGAAAGAGGCTCGAGGCGGAGCTTCCTCGCGTGAGTTTTGCTTGTGGACCACCTCCTTCCTCCTCCTCCTCTTTTATACCTCTGTTTAGGTTTTACCAAATTTATGTTGGCAAACAAAATAAAGGACTGTATGGTTGGCTAAACTGCACTAGAAAAAGAATTCCACAATCCAAATTAAAGCGACAAGGCTGCCCTAAACTTCAAGGAGGCATAGTTTGTGAAAAGGGGCATGTACGCTCATACTCATTCTTAAGAATATCTGTTGCAACAAGGACAAAACATGGTGGAGTGAACGGTACACTGCTAAATATGCAATGCGTGCTGTGTTTAGTGTCAATTTTAGTCTCTGCCTTAAAAGGTGTGACTTCATTAATTTGACCACTGATAGACTAATATACTTCATGCATCTCGAATAGTTCGCTTCAACACCTCTATTGTAGCATTTCTCATATGGCATGCTATATTGTCACAATCTGACCCCTCTTTTCCCTGTTTGCTTGACTTGGCATAGAATTGGAAATTACATGCTTCATTCAGCTGATCGGTTGCAAATATGCGCAGTTATCACAGGATGTGAGTGGAGAGATTTGGTGCATTTTTTCAAGCAGCTGCGAGAATGTTTTTTTCAGTGGACCCCCTGAGCTGGTCACCAGTTACATGGTCAGTTTGGCGGAAGAAGTCGCTGCAATTTTTGCAGAGTTTACAAACGCACAAATGACAAAAACTACATTGGTGTGAAAAAGTGTTGTGTGGCGGCACCCAAGCAAGCTCTTCCCTCCTCCTTCAAGCAATTGCGGCGATGATAGCGCTTGGTTCCCAGGGCTGTACGCAAAGCCCTTCATGGATTTTGCAGCTTTCATGGCATTCGCTTTAAAATGTTTAGTTTTTTCTTCAGATTTTCAGACATTTTATTGGTAAACACCTACCGGATGGCCATAATCCTATAGCTGCAGGCTTTATTGCGCCGATAGTTTTATCGTTATGTATGGTTTATTTTTTCACGGCAGCAATGGAAGAATTGATAAATGTGAAGAATTTGTTCGTTACTAGCGATATATCTTTATACCAGTTATCGTTTGTCATGAGCTTGAGTATGTGCACTGTTGTTGCTGATGACAGTGTTGCTTTCTCGTTTCTTAGGCCACTCGAGCACAAAACAAGTGCGGAGTAACGAGCCTCTCTTTTATCTTTTCACGTGCACTACTTCCGTACCTTTCAGTGTTGCACCTTATATATGAAACGGAGTATAGTCCCCATACAACCCAGCTGACTTCATCGAAAAATTCTTGCCCGAGGTCGTGCATCTTCGAAGTTGCAACTTGTGGAAAATAGCGCATGTTTGATCAGCTGTTGAGCTTGTTTTTGGGCTGTTGCATTCAGTGCTGCTATTAGTGTCTTGGGTTTCTTGATTTTTTTTTTGTTTTTGTTCCAGCTTGAAGAAGAGATCAAGACACATATCAGCGGGCACACTGGTGTGGAGGACGAGCAGTTCTTCACTGAGTGGGCAGAGGACTTCCTGAAGCACCTCAGCTCACAGCACGAAGCCTTCAATCTCGAGAAGGACAGAGAACGGCAGGAGAGGGTGAGAACCCTGTTGAAAGACTAAAGGGTGCCATGTATTCTGGTGCAAATTAATACTCGGTGCCTGCCGAACAATTGCTCTAAATTACTTTCGCTTTCGCTTTGCATCGCAGGAAAGGAATTCCAGATCTTTGTAGCCACTGTTCGCCCTCACATTCACAGCGATGTTAGCATAGGTCTTCGGGGCACTGCCTCAGGCGACCCATGTGCACGTGTCACATGTCGCAACAGGTAGTGTTGCAGTGAATGTTCGACCTGGGATTAGTGTTTTAAAAGCAGCATTTACTGCTATAGAGTGTCTGCACTGCTTTTACGGTGGTTTGGCAACGTTGTAGTGGCAGGCGGGCGGATTTGTCAATCTGTCACTCCAGGAAGCTAAAAGAACATCTTGGCAAAAGTGGTCGTGACATGCACAGTCCTTGGCCAGTGAAGAAAGTAGATATCTAATCTTTCACATAACCAGTACAGTAAATTCTTGTTGATATAATGAAAAAAAAAATGCGAGAGAAAAACATATCTAGGAAAAAGTGTGATCCAAGCTACCTGATTCTGAAAACTAACGATTGAATGGGGTGTGAAGACATTTATTGTCAATTTGATTTCATAAGAATGTCGATTGGCATTTTTTGGGTTAAGATATTAACAGATCCTTCTTTTAGTGCTCGCAGAATGTGGTCCGAATTTGCGTTATCCTTAACACAAGTAGGCTGCCGCGTTGGCTCAGTGGTTACGGCGCTCTGCTGCTGACCCAAAAGACGCGGGTTCGATCCTGGTCGCGGCGTGTGAATTTCGATGGAAGTGAAATTCTAGAGGCCTGTGTACTGTGCGATGTCATGCACATTAAAAGACCCCAGATGGTCTAAATTACTGGAGCTCTTCACTACGGCATGTCTCATAGCTTGAGTCCTTTTGCGAGGTTAAACCCTCATAAACTAAAATCCTTAACACAAGTGAAGCATATCCGGTCAGTCGACAGCAATGGCGAGTCGGGATCTCTTGCTCGTAGATTTCAAATGCTTCACCCCTCTACTCCATTGCACAAAAGAGCTGCGCCAGCTGGCTATCGCAGTCTTTGTTCTAGGTGCTGTTACTATACTGCGTTACTACTGGACCCGCCGTTATCCAAGCACTTGGTTGTAGCTCTCAGATAATTTGCCCCATTGCCTGTAGACGCTGCAAGGAAGCCAATGCATTTCTTTGTCGCATCTTCGCTGGAATGGCCCTCGCACATTTGCGCATATTTCCTTTTTTTTAACTCTTTGATCCTCTGCACCTAGGCACATCTGGGGAGCTACCACACTTCTTCCCACTACACATGTATGCTGAAGCATGGGAAATGCTGAAGCATGCTGATGCATGGGAAATGCTGAAGTATGGGAAATGCATTCATGAAAATGTTTATGGCCGAGAGGATTTATTAGCGGGGTCATGCCACTTGCAATGGCAGTTCAGGTGTGGGCCGGTATGTGAGACAGATACTGCGCCATTGCCTTTCCCCAAAAACCAATTTTTTCCTCAGCCATGACGTGAGGGAAGGCATGAAGGAGGAGTTGAAAGTAGGGAAAGGGAAACAGACCATGATCGGGGCCTCCAGGTTACTTTAGTAAGGAGCTCAGCTGCTGTCCGAGGATGCAGGTTCACTACCTGCCGCGGCGATCGTATTTGTGTACAGGCGAAGTGCAAGGGGCGTCTCTGTTGTTTACAGAGTCAAAAAAGAAAATGAAAATTAGTTTTGAGGAAACGAAATGACGCAGTATCGAAGCCAACCGCGGCGGGCGTTTTTATGGAGACGAAAGGCTAAGGTGCCCGTGCGCTGTGCGATGTCAGTGCACGTTAAAGATCCCCAGGCGGTCAAAATTATTGCAGAGCCCTCCTCTACGGCACCTCTTTCTCCTTTTCTTCTTTCACTCCCTCTATCCCTTCCCTTATGGCGCGGTTCAGGTGTCCAAGGATATATGAGGCATACATTGCGCCAATTCTTTTCCTCAACAATCAACCAACCAGCAATATGTTAAGCAAAATTTGCATTTACATACTTTTTTGCTGGTTTGTTACGGGTCAAAGAGATCATATCGAATGATAGGACATTCTTGATTATCGAACAACGTTTGCTTTTTCAATATTTTTTGGCGATAAGTTGTAGTTCTGCAGTCGGTAGCTCTCCGCCCCATGATGCTTAGAGCGCCCATGGTGGTACAGGTGGTCTCGAGGAAGCTCCATGCAAATTCTCGTAGCCAGGGCGCAAGCTTTTCCTCTAGTTAATAGTAAGAAGCTCGATGCTTCCTTGGGACAGAAACGAACGCTTATAGAGTGCAATGGCTCGATCCCGCAAAGCCGCTCTCAGGTACATAGAGAGTAGCCTTAAGTGGTGAGTGCTAGGTCGTAGGATGTTTTCAGAGAGGCGCAAAATCTTTCGATGCTAAAAGTAGCCAGATCTTCTGGAGGATTATTTTTGATTTTCTTTATTTACAGTGCTTTTATGTAGAGCAAACAAGTTGGTTTTGTTAATTTAATATAAGATACAAAAACTTGACAAAACGTATCTCGAGTTAACACAATTTGCTGTATAGTTACTCTTTGTTCAATCATCCAGCTCCCACTAAGTGATGCCATACCCGCTGCTAAAACCGCTACTGTATGGTGACGCCATCAGCGCCATGAATTTGTTTTTGCGAGCTAATTAAGATATTAAAAACCGCTGTATACGCGGTACGACCTATGCTAATAGCATCACTATAACTCATACTATGCAACCAATAGGCAAAGCAATGCCGTGAAAATGTGTTTCGGGACCGCTTTAACCGTTGCACCATTGTGCCAGGAGTGGTGTGCGGACTCCCAGGGATCTTTGAATGTACAGTTGAAAATGACCAAATGCACATGTGTCGTTCTCGCAATCATACCCTTCAGGCTGCTCTTTTTTCTTTTCATGGCTCGCTGTGTTGCATATGTGGACATTAACCCATTATCGCTATACCAGCAACTGCCATCTGTAAACACTTTATCTGAAGACAAGAACGGAAGTGGAAACCGAACTGCTAGCGCACCTAATTCTCATCTCGCCTGACTACGCTAATCGACTGTCATTTTTTTTCTCTTACCCACTGCAGACGTCAAGATGATGCACGAACTGGGTGGCCTGGGCCACTTCTGCGGCTTAGAAGACCACATTCTACAGCTGGGAGTTTTGCCGCTCGTTGCGACGTCCTCTGCGGGAGACCGCGTCGTTGCTGGCGTTTTTGCTGCCTGTGTTGCCTTCGACTCTTGCCCGCCGGCCGCCTCTGCCGCCCAGAAGATCCTCACCGGTTCTCACGCAATGGCGACTGTGCACAAAAGAGACTACGTCGTCAACTTGGTCAACTGGTTCCGGTTGGTAGATGATGTCGTCCTCCACTGCAACCTCCGACTACAGACGTTACTGGAAGGTTGGGAAAGGCTTCGTGTCTTCAGCCTGCCGCAATTGAAGACGCTCATTGCAAGTGCCCCTGACACTGGAATAGACAACTTGTTCATAGCCCCTGAGGCCTTGCGTGCCTTGGTCTCCAGTTGTCCGCAAGTAAGCATCTACCGTTTCTGGCATGCTTGGGCATGGTGCGAAATCAGAACCGAAAAGGAAATCAGGTTTAGTCAGGATTGAGTTTTGGTTGCTGCTGAGAAGGTGGCGCTAGCTGCAGGGCCTTGTTAAGTGACGAGGATGCGGTGATATGGCACGACATGAAGAAAGGGGGCATTGCCGCTGTTCGTATACATAGCAGTTCCTCCGTTACATACTTTTGCAGTGTATTGATTAGCTAGTTTGGTTTACTTCTTGTTAACGTAATGTACTAGTTGAAGTGACCATGCACAAACCAGAGTGTTGATTTTTTTTCTCCACTTGCTCTGAATCTAGGTGAACACCCATTTATTATCATTCTTTGTGACAGAAGTGGATGGCTCCTGTAAAATGACCGCTCGATAATTTAAGTGATAAAGGAGGCAGAAATAAACTTCAACAATCCTTCTCCACGCAGGCAGTCTAGTTTTGTTGAGAATCCTCTACACCATATCCTTATGCAGGGGTCAGCATGTAAAAATATACGCCACGAGAAAAACATTGAGTAGAGCATAACACTGTGCCCTTGGCGTTATCAAGAAAATGTGAGGGCCATGTGGATGCTTCAGTACAGGGTTGTGTGCCGCGTGGCGCGATTCGCACGAACTAAGGTCGCTCCTCAGATTTATGGACACGTAAATTTGTTTTCTGGGAAAATGAGACATCCCAGCAAAAATCGAGAAAAGTAGCTGATAATCCGCTTTCACTGGTTCTAATATACTCAGTTAGGATTTTGTGTAGACACAGCGCCGCTGATCAAGCGTTCAGGTGCTAAGCATTTGAGCAAAGACACCTCTGATCTGTTTGGTTTAAAATTGGTTTGGAGTGAATTTTGTGGACTCTACTTGATAAAATCAAGTTCTATTGGCTGACCTTAACATAAGTGATTGTGCTTTGTACAGCAAAGTCCATTTACCTGATTCGCAGAAATGCATTCCCTTTCTGCAGTCTGTTAGATTGCAGGACATGTCAGTTCCTCTTTGGCTGCCAAGCCCTTTATAAATTGGTTCTCATGTCCCAGCATGCCCAACGTTCTCAGACAGAAATTTTGAATATTGAAAAATTGTAAGATACTGTTCTAGAAATATTGAAGGTAATGGTTCATTTTTCTGATGTGTAACAATAGAACGTTAACATGTTTCCATCGATTGCATTGAGCAGTTAAGACTAGCATTGAAACAAAAGGGAACGCTTTTTTCTAAAGCAAAAGCGGTAATAGGAAAAAAAAAATTTAAGCCTGCCGATGTGTGGTCGGCGGATATATTCATTGTTATACTGAAATGTTATATGAAAAACGGTAATGAACTTTTTCTCGTTTTAAAATGACTGTGTCCAGAATTGTTGCGTATTCTAGACGAACCTTGAGTTGGGACAGAGTGATTGTAAAAAAAGCAGGACAAATTATGTGTGAGTAAACACTGATAATGCTGATGATGGGTGCTGAGATGCTTCCATTTCTGTAATGCCAGCTGCTGCAACACTGTCGCCTACCACTGATGCAGTGAGAGTTCCTGCTATCCAAAGTGGGTGAGGAGCCACTGGTCCGCACGAGCGAGGAGAGCAAGGACCTGCTCATCGAAGCCGTGCGCTACCACCTGATGCCCGAGTGGCGCGCCGCCATGGCGGGGCCACGCACCTCCGCTAAGCAACTGGGTAATGAATTGCAATGATATTTTGCTGATAACAAGGTCACATTACAACGTGCTCACGTTTAGCACGTTTTCTTGCCATGGTGTTTCCTGCAGCTCCGCGAGATGTGGCCACCCATGCACGACCTTCTGGAGCATTGTGCTCCACTGCTTAACATGGTGCTGACCAGACTTTCCTCTTTGCTGTCGTCGCCAAGCATATCCCTGGGCTTGAGTTTTGATAGCCTTCGTGGTGGGAAGACCACCATGGAAGACCAGCGATGTAACGTCAAGCGTCATGGACTGCGCAAGCAAGCTATTCTCGAGTGTGCGACGGCTGGACGTAAGCCAGCCTCCCACTGTTAGCCCTGCTATTATAGCGTTGGCATTAAACAAAGTGCACAGTAAGGGGATAATTACTCTTAGCACTGCTTTTACGGTTTTTTGGCTAGGACAGTGTGGCAACATTGTAGTGGCAGGCGGGCGGATTTTTCAATCTGTCACTCCAGGAAGCTAAAAGAACATCTTGGCAAAAGTGGTCGTGACATGCACAGTCCATGGCCAGTGAAGAAAGTATCTAATCTTTCACATAACCAGTACAGTAAATTCTTGTTGATATGCTGAAAAAAAAATGCGAGAGAAAAACATATTATCCAGGAAAAAGTGTGATCCAAACTACCTGATTCTGAAAACTAACGATTGAATGGGGTGTGAAGACATTTATTGTCAATTTGATTTCATAAGAATGTCGATTGGCATTCTTTGGCTTAAGATATTAACAGCTCCTTCTTTTAGTGCTAGCAGAATGTGGTCCGAATTTGCGTTATCCTTAACACAAGTAGGCTGCCGCGTTGGCTCAGTGGTTACGGCGCTCTGCTGCTGACCCAAAAGACGCGGGTTCGATCCCGGTCGCGGCGTGTGAATTTCGATGGAAGCGAAATTCTAGAGGCCTGTGTACTGTGCGATGTCATGCACATTAAAAGAACCCAGGTGGTCTAAATTACTGGAGCTCTTCACTACGGCATCCCGCATAGCCTGAGTCCCTTTGCGAGGTTAAACCCTCATAAACTAAAATCCTTAACACAAGTGAAGCATATTCGGTCAGTCGACAGCAATGGCGAGTCGGGATCTCTTGCTCGTAGGTTTCAAATGCTTCACCCCTTTACTCCATTGCACAAAAGAGCTGCGCCAGCTGGCTATTGCAGTCTTTGTTCTAGGTGCTGTTACTATACTGCGTTACTACTGGACCTGCCCTTATCCAAGCACTTGGTTGTAGCTCTCAGATAATTTGCCCCATTGCCTGTAGACGCTGCAAGGAAGCCATTGCATTTCTCTGTCGCATCTTCGCTGGAATGGCCCTCGCACATTTGCGCATATTTCCTTTTTTTTAATTCTTTGATCCTCTGCACCTAGGCACATCTGGGGAGCTACCACACTTCTTCCGACTACACATGTATGCTGAAGCATGCTGATGCATGGGAAATGCTGAAGTATGGGAAATGCATTCATGAAAATGTTTATGGCCGAGAGGATTTATTAGCGGGGTCATGCCACTTGCAATGGCAGTTCAGGTGTGGGCCGGTATGTGAGACAGATACTGCGCCATTGCCTTTCCCCAAAAACCAATTTTTTCCTCAGCCATGACGTGAGGGAAGGCATGAAGGAGGAGTTGAAAGTAGGGAAAGGGAAACAGACCATGATCGGGGCCTCCAGGTTACTTTAGTAAGGAGCTCAGCTGCTGTCCGAGGATGCAGGTTCACTACCTGCCGCGGCGATCGTATTTGTGTACAGGCGAAGTGCAAGGGGCGTCTCTGTTGTTTACAGAGTCAAAAAAGAAAATGAAAATTAGTTTTGAGGAAACAAAATGACGCAGTATCGAAGTTGACCGCGGCGGGCGTTTTTATGGAGGCAAAAGGCTAAGGTGCCCGTGCGCTGTGCGATGTCAGTGCACGTTAAAGATCCCCAGGCGGTCGAAATTATTGCAGAGCCCTCCTCTACGGCACCTCTTTCTCCTTTTTTTCTTTCACTCCCTCTATCCCTTCCCTTATGGCGCGGTTCAGGTGTCCAAGGATATATGAGGCATACATTGCATTCTTTTCCTCAACAATCAACCAACCAGCAATATTTTAAGCAAAATTTGCATTTACATACTTTTTTGCTGGTTTGTTACGGGTCATAGAGATCATATCGAATGATAGGACATTCTTGATTATCGAAAACAACGTTTGCTTTTTCCATATTTTTTGGCGATAAGTTGTAGTTCTGCAGTCGGTAGCTCTCCACCCCATGTCTCGAGGAAGCTCCATGCAAATTCTCAAAGGCGGGGCAAGCTTTTCGTCTAGTTAATATTAAGAAACTCTGCTTCCTTGGGACAGAAACGAACGCTTATAGAGTGCAATGGCTCGATCCCGCAAAGCCGCTATCAGGTACATAGAGAGTAGACTTAAGTGGTAAGTGCTATGTCGCAGGATGTGTACAGAGAGGCGCAAAATCCTTCGATGCAAAAAGTAGCCAGATCTTCTGGAGGATTATTTTTGTTTTACTTTATTTACAGTGCTTTTATGTAGGGCAAACAAGTTGGTTTTGTTAATTTAATATAAGATACAAAATCTTGACAAAACGTATCTCGAGTTATTAACACAATTTGCTGTATATTTACTCTTTGTTCAATCATCAAGCTCCCACTAAGTGATGCCATACCTGCTGCTAAAACCGCTACTGTATGGTGATTCCATCAGCGCCACGAATTTTTTTTTGCGAGCTAATTAAGATATTAAAAACCGCAGTATACGTGGTACGACCGATGCTAATAGCATCACTTTAACTCATACTATTAAACCAATAGGCAAAGCAATGCCCTCAAAATGTGTTTCGGGACCCCTTTAACCGTTGCACCACTGTGCCAGGAGTGGTATGCGGACTCCCAGGGATCATTGAATGTACAGTTGAAAATGACCAAATGCACATGTGTTAACTCATTAACGTTCGCGCAATCATACCCTTCAGGCTGAACTCAAGTGCCTCCTCCTGTTTTTTTTTTTTGCTGTAACAAGGGAAGTCCACTTACTATCATCCTCCGATATGGCAAACTCAATCCGCGCAACCGTGAGGTTCATTATAAGCAGGCTCGACGGTATTTCCAATTCCTTGCCTTTGCTATGTGAGCATATCATATGTTATTAATTTGTTTCGGTGCAGTAGTAGTTTTTTGCAGAATAGTAATCGCACTACATTTGCAGCTCACAAATATATTTTGCTGCCTGAAGTTTTAATTTCGAAAAATCAAGTTTTTATATCGCCTGTGTTTACGGGATTATTTCCGCTCAGTTTAAAACTGCCAAAGTTTGTCTGTTTCAATCAAATGAAAATTGACTATTTCGCAGAAACTTTTTCTCGATTGTATTCTTTGACAACCCTTATTTATAGCTGCTTTTAATAATGAATATTTAGATCGTTTATACTGTGTTGCATTTTTATGTTTTCAGTACCATATATAATTATTGTTATTTATTTTTGCTTTTTTGTTTTTGTCCTGATAATCTATTAAGTTGCTTTGTTTGAATCGCATGCACTGTCTTTCTGTGTGTAAACTAAGACTTAAGACCGCCATTGGAACACGAAAGGGAACGCTTTTGTCCATAGCAAAAGCGGTAATCTAAAAAAAAAAGTTAAGACTGCCGATGGGTGGTCAGCAGATATTTTTATTGATGATACTTAAAGTTTATATGAAAAAATTACCTTTGTTTTAAAATGATTTTGTCCATAATTTTGGCGTATTCTAGTCAAACCTTGAGTTTTGAGAGAGTGATTGTGAAAAAAAGCAGGACAAGTTGCTTTCATAAACTTTTTCTCGTTTTAAAATGATTTTGTCCAGAAATTTTGCGTATGCTAGTCGAGCCTTGAATTTGGAGAAAGTGATTGTGAAAAAAAGCAGGGCAAGTTATGTGTGAGTCAACACTGATAATGCTGATGATGGGTGCTGAGATGTTTCCATTTCTGTAATGCCAGCTGCTGCAACGCTGTTGCCTACCACTGATGTGGCGAGAGTTCCTGCTATCCAAAGTGGGTGATGAGCCACTGGTTCGCACGAGCGAGGAGAGCAAGGAGCTGCTCATCGAAGCCATGCGCTACCAACTGACGCCCCTGCCTCCTCTTAGCGGGTGGGTAATGAATCGCACTGATATTCGAGAGCGAGGTCATTGTACAACCAGCTCTCGTTTAGCGTGTTTTCTCGCCATGATGTTTCCTGCAGCTCCGCAAGATGCAGACACCCATGCATGACCTTCTGGAGCCTTCTGATCCACTGCTTAACACGGTGCTGACCAGACGTTCCTCTTTGCTGACGTTGCCAAGCATATCTCTTGGCTGGTTGCTATCAACTACTCTTGTAAGAACAACCATTAATTAAAAACCCACCCAACAATATCTGGGCTTGAGTTTTGTTAGTCTTTGTGATGGGAATACCACCGTGGAAGACCAGCGGGAAACCAGCGATGTAATGCCAAGCGTCGTGGACAGCGCAGGCAAGCTATTCTCGAGTGTGCGACGTCTGGAGGTAAGCCAGTCTCCGAATGTTAGCCCTGCTATTATAGCGTTGGAATTAAATGAAAAGTACAGTTAGGGGGTAATTACTCTTAGCACAACCCGTGCTCAGCCCTTCAAATCGTTGGTCCACTCGGACTGGCCCTGCCGTCTTCTAGGCTTCCAGGTTAGCTGAGATGATAGACTGCCTGCTGTGGACAGGAAGTGGTTCCGGGTTCGATCTTCGTGACGGGACGAATTTTTCATCAACTACGAAGTGTTGGAAAAGGCTGTTTAGCTTCCCATTGTAGCCATATGGCTGCGCACGGGTGGATACTGGTTAGCTATTACTTAGGGATTGCCCTATACATTCAAATAATCTTTAATATTCGGGCTTGGCCAGTTCTTTCATTCGTTTTCTCTTGACTTGCACCCCTGGGAAGAACGACTGTCTCACTCAGCCACCTACGGGAGTAAAACAGTAAACCGGCGAGTTTAGCTAGTTGGGTGAATGGTCATGACTGCAACAACGCCTATGGGAACGGAGCTCTTGCCATTGGTAACCCAGTTTCTGCCCCTAAGTTGAGCGCCAGCGCTGGTTAGGGCAATCGCAGACTTTCCCACATCCTCCCCAAAGCCGGCTACAGAATTACGTCACTGTGACAAGGAGATATAGCTGCAGTGAAAAAGGACGGGCTCCTTTTGGAGCAACAGCTCCTCTCTCCGAGCGGATACTTTCGGGTCCTCAAGGTTTCACTTTGACCTTGAGCCAGGCCTCACACGCCCGACGTCATACCATAGGTCTGGCCACAGCTGGAGTCGAGCTGCGCTGCGCCGCGCCTCTCAAAGCTGCGCCGAGCCTTCGCCATGCCAGGTGGCATGACCACTTGATTGGCCATATATAGTGCACGCCTCACTGCGCTCTCGCTTCAGTCGGAGCCGTTCGGTCTCTACTCGGCGCAGTGATGGAGGCCGGTCTTTCGCTCGTCTCATTAGCGGTAACGGAGTTAAACCTCAACCATTTTCTTTCGCTTGCCTTTCAGGGGTGCTACGAGTTGCGTACAATGACGGGTTAACTAGATATCCAGGACCACAAGGTACACCAAACTGATTGTGATTAAGTGAGTGTTCAGAGCCAGCATAGCGAAGACTGCCATGAAGAGGGAGAGGTGGCACAGAGTACCTGCCAGTGCTCTGTGTACCAATGATAGCATACGTACTACCGACGTCATGCCTCTAAACTGAAGGAGCAAATGAGTTTACATGGGCGCGTTACAGGCGGTGTTGTACTCTGCTTGAACCTAATACTACGTTGAAGTTCTGTGTGGTTTAAGCCTTTTGTATCTCGTCATTTGCGCTTATTTCTGGAATGGAGCTCCTGACATGCCAGTCGCACTTTCAGAAAAGCCAAAGGCAGAAAACGCCCATCGGCCATGCATTGTCAGTACATTTTGAAGAACCACAGGCATTCAAGTCTATCTAGAGCCTTTCGCCATGGTGTTGTTCAATATCCATGTAGACTTCAATTCGACAACGTTGGAGCGGACGTTCGGAGCGGACCATCCAAAGTTAACTGCTGAAAGTCAACTTGTCACCATATCTAAAGCTGAAGCAACCCGAAGATCACACTTTGTTATATTTTATCAAGGAGCATGCGCACATTAACTGCAGCAATTTGCACGAGGATTATACCGCTAATCACATTATCAGCAAAAAAGACTGCCTTCTCCAAGCAAGCCATAGCCGCCATGGCTACGTCGTCACCCCACATAGTATAGAGTGATACTAATAGCACAAAAGAGAAGGAAGGCGAAGAATGGAAGTATTAGTTACTTGGATTGCTGAAAAACGTTTTTACAATCAAATACATGCTGCAAATATTGGCAGTTACCTCTGAAGCTGCTATTGCTGTACGAAATACCTGTACACATCTGCTTGGGTTGTAGTTGCAGAAAATTTTGGTATGCTCGCTGGGAATGATTTAGAATGCCCGTTTTATCTGGTCCTACTACAGCATGTCGGTCAGCATACCTACAATAAAATTCGCACCTTTGGCATTATACTTTGCATAATTCTGATTTCCCTTTGTCACATTATATTTGATCGCTCTATTTCTACACGGAACAAATCTTGTCATCACTGCAGATGTCTTCATAGTTAAATCATACTCACAAGGTAGCATAGCTTGGAGATTGTGCTTTCAATGTTTCGTGCCCGACTGCCTGCTCTTAGACGGCATAATGGTGGTCCAGCCGATGAGATTGCCAGGGCATGGGATTAGTCCAAGGATGTTAACTACCGTCCGTTATCGCTTTCATTAAGCATTTGGAGACTGAACTGCTCCATAATCTATAAAGCACTACCATTTCAAGGCTCTTCTCGTGGATGTGAAAGAATGCCTCGATACCTTTTGATTTCCTCGCGACAGTTTTGTTTTCTTTTTTAGGGGGTCAGTATTATGGTCTGTATAGCATTCTTTTGGCAGCTGTTGACGCGCAGTGTAGCTTGTAACTTTGAATGACAACTCTTCCATAATTGAGGAAGGAAAATAGACGTTCTTTGGAAGCATTGTACCAAGAAAGCAGCTTTGCACCTGTGGTGCACCAATCTTAGGCTCACCTCGCATTACTGTGCCCTTGCTTGTTTATTTTTATATTTGGTGTACAAAGATCATGCACAAAAAATGAAAAATGGAAACCGCTGTGCTGAGTGACATATTTTTATTCTGAACAAAACCTGGATTCATATGCGTGCATATAGCTAATACGTTCAATGGGGCCCAAATGGACAATCAACATGGGGTAGGTTGAAAGAAAAACTAAAGTTGATAGCAATCATTAAACAGTCCACCATTGCATGTCATTTTCTTTCGAGTGGAATTTTTCTTCGTAATTTATAGCCCAGGTAGAAAGAGCAAAGCAGCACTCAGCAAGACAGCTGTGTATTGTTTTCTCATTGCAACGATAACGTGAACAGAGGCTGCCTCTGTGCAGCGCTAAACATTGCATTGCCTAGAGTTGGTCTGGGCTCACAAAATGAGTGCTGTGATTCGTTAGACCGTTCGTCAGTGAACTCCAGGAGGATGACGCAGTGTTCCTCGGAACGCTGCGCCAGTATTTCGTACTGACTGTAACCATATTCGATGCCACCGAAAGGTATGTAAATGGTCTTGTGAAACGGGTGGAACTTGCTGATGGTCAGATTGTCCTCGTGGCGGGCACGGCCAATGTAGAGAGGCTCTCCAGACAAGGTCATGCCCCTCAAGTGGCTCCGCTCGGCACATCGTCGCCAGAGCTTGGCCGCCAGGCCAGTGAAGCGCCGTCGGAGGCGAGCAGCTGCGAAAAAGATTTTGGATGCAGAGTGCATTGACGGTCCTTTCATTTCACTGTGAATTAACTTGAGCTATTTAACAGCACCAAACATTCTCCCACACCTGCACCTAATGTTGTCTATAATCATACACCGAGCAACCGCCTTGTGAGTGGACCGCGGGTAACAATCCACTGCGTTGTCAGGTTTAGTGTGGTCTCTCGCTCGGTTAGGTAATGATCATCAGCCTAGCTACATCCATTGCAGAACAAAGGCCTCTCCTATTGATCTCCTAGTTAACCCTGTTTCTGTGAGATTTCTTACTCTGAGTGTTTAGATCCTCAATCATGCGCTGCAGCTCTTGCCCCAAGTTAAGTGTTTCACCTAAGAGTTTACACAATTTTTAAAAATAAGGCATTTTATCATCATTTATTTACCCTTAAGGGCCCCAGGGGGCATTACATAAAGGGGGGGGGGGGCAAACAGTAATCATGTCACAAAGAACAAAATTGGAACATAAGCTTAACACATGTAGATACAACTGTGAACACTTCAAAAGAAAAGCAAGAGAGTAGACAAAAGAAAAAGGGCCTTCAACAGGAATTATTTGGGGAATATATCAATTAACATCTGTTTAAATTTTAGAGAATTAACTTCATTCACAACACTGTCTGGAAGGACATTCCACTCGGCTATGGCAGCTGGCAAGAACGAGGAATTGAACGCATTGGTTGAACCATGAATGCGTTGAATGCTACGGCAATTATACAAACGTCGCGATCATCTTAAAGGGGGCATAATTAGGCTCTCACGCAGTTGGGGAAAATTATAAAGTTTATGAAATAGTCTTGCTATCTTACGACGGGATGCCAAGGAAGGTAAACCAACAGAGGATTTGATATTAGTAACACTCGACCGAGAATCATAATTTGATATAAACCGAGCGGCTCGATTTTGAATGGCCTCTAACATATGTGTTAAATACTTTTGATGGGGATTCCAAATGCTCGATGCATATTCAAGTTTAGTGCGGATGAAAGTTTCGTATGCGATTAGTCTAACCTTTGGGGGAGAAAATGTGAGCGATCGTCTGATGAATCCTAGTGATTTAGAAACGCTAGCAGCAAGGGACGTTATGTGCTTCGACTAGTTAAGATCACTTGTTATTTCTATGCCGAGGTATCTGTAGGATTCAACTTCAGATAGCGCGGTCCTGTTTAGCGTGTAAGAAAAGTGCAGGTTAGATCGTTTACTGGACACGTGCATAAACTTGCATTTAGTTTCGTTCAGTTTCATGAGCCAGGTCGAGCACCAATTTTGTATCAAGTTCAGGTCGTCCTGCAGCAATGATGGGTCGTTCGTAGTGCTAACACGGCGGTAAAGAACGCAATAATCTGCGAACAAACGGATGGATGATGAAATGCCTAAAGGAAGGTCATTGATAAAGACAAGAAACAGGAGCGGCCCAAGAACTGAGCCCTGAGGCACTCCAGAGGTGACTTTAGTGACGGTAGAAGGATGGTTGTTGATGACGGTGTATTGCGAACGATTAGTTAGGAAACTGCAAATCCATGATAATATCAGCGGGTGCAGTGAAAGGGAGGAAAGTTTAGCCAAGAGGCGCTGGTGAGGAACTCGGTCAAAAGCTTTCGAAAAATCGAGGTAGATATCTGAAACAAGGAGTCAAGGTTTAGGTGGAGGTCAGTCGTAAATTCGAAGAGTTGAGTTTCACATGAGTAGCCAGAACGGAATCCGTGTTGGTTTGGAAAGAAAAAAATTTCTATCGAGGTGATTAGCTACTTGGGAGTAAATATGTTCAAGTAGTTTACACGCAATGCATGTTACCGAGATGGGACGATAATTTGATGGATCAGAGCGGTTACCTGCCTTAAAGCAAGGCACGACTCGGCTAATCTTCCACTCGGACGGGATTTGGCCACTAGAAATGGATTGCGTAAAAATGATTTGCAGGAAATGACTGGATATTACTTTGGTATCTTTAAGAATTTTCGCAGAAATGTCGGGCCCAGGAGCACTTGATAACTTTAAATCTTCAATAAGTCTACATATTCCTTCGGCTGAGATACTAACAGGTGGCATTTCAGATACATTTAGGCTATGTGATGTAGGAATGTTTACGGCTGGTTCGTTGGTGAAAACAGATGAGAAGTACGTATTCATTACGTCCGAGCGAAACTCATTTGGAACATGACAACCATCTTGATCTAATAAAGATATATTGTGTGAACCGCTACGACCTGGAGTTAAAATAGTCCAAAACTGTTTTGTGTTTCGAAGGATATCGAGTGGTCATTGTTGTAAAAGTTTTGTTTAGTGCTCTTAAGCAACTTGGTATAATTTCTCAGACAGCTAAAATATTTCTCCCATTTAGACGCTAAGTTGGAGCTCTTAGCTTCTCTAAATAATCGTTTTTTCATATTGCACAGACTTCTTAAAGAGTTGGTAAACCACGGTTTTCCGGCATCACCACGAATGCAAACGAGGGGTACATAAGATTCAGTTAAAGAGGTGATTTTTTCTTTATACATGGACCAGTTGTCATCAATAGACCTGAAAGAAGCAGTCTGTTCGAAGTGGAGAAGAAATTTGGCTAGTTCCTCATTGATTTTAGAAAAATTGGCTTTTTTGTAGTCGCGTATGTATTTCACTGAGCGTTGTCGTGAAGTAATGCGAACTGAAAAGTTGAACTACACTATGCTATGATCGCTAAGACCGGCAATGGATGACAAAGACTGGATTAAATCAGGATTAGATGCAAGAGCAAGATCTATGATGTTAGTGCCCCGAGTTGGTATTCTGACTGCTTGAGAGAGGTCAAACGAAAGAATAAGGTCCAAAAATTCTCTGGAATGGCGGGAAGATGCGGTTAGATTATCCCAGTCGATGTCTGGGAAATTAAAATCGCCGCTAACTATGAGATTGGCATTGGGAAACTGTTTATTTATGTCGAGCAGAATGATACTTAAGTCGTCGATGAAGGAATGATCGGAGTCAGGTGCTCGGTAACGCGATTATTATATTAGTGCAATGAGCAAGAGAAACGTTCACGCAAAAGATTTCGCTTTTACTATTGACTGCGATAGCAGAAGAGACCAGAATACTTTTAACAAGAACCATCACGCCGCCTCCCCTACGCCCTGGTCTGTCACGACGGAAACAAGTGAAGGATTGCACGACGGAAACAAGTGAAGGATTGCTTATCTTGGAAAAGTTCGTCATTCAGTATATCAGGTGTGAGCCACGTTTCAGTAAAGACGGCAATATCTGTGCTGTTTTGCAATATAGCTTCCACGGCTTCTTTCTTTGGAAAATAACTTCGGATATTTGTTAGTAAAACGGAAACTGATTTATCCGTTGGGGCAGGGGCTGCACGCGTGCGATGTTGGAAGCATTGGTGCATAAAGGACCTGTATGCCTGCGGAGAGCGCTATAAATTTAATTCAACCACAGAATCTTTAACAGCATCGTACACAAACTGTTTGTTGTTCATGATGAGCTTATCAAAACGGATTTTAAATGAGCCACCTCGTTGCTGACCATACGAAAAAAAGTTTCTTCCTTGCCAAGCGAACGCGTGCAGAGTAATCCTCACGGACAGAATAGGAAGAATTTTTAAGCTTGGAGCTGGCAAAAAGGATACGCCCTTTGTCTTTAAATCTCATAAAATTTACAATGATAGGGCGGTTTTTTCCTTGTTGGAAACGGCCAAGTCTGTGAACACGCTCAATATCATGGCTATCAATTGTGACATCGAGCTCGTCCGCGCAGAATGAAATAATCCGCGATTCAGACACGGACCAAGATTCATCTTGTTTGAAAAGTTTGAAAAGTATTTATTTGAAGTGTGTTTCATACACTTCAGGAAGGAGGCCAAAAGGCGTGGTGCCTGGCGAGGGCCTTCCTCCCTGGGGGTAAGCAAACTGCACTCGGCACATACACACACAAAATAAACAAATACAATAAATGTAGCGGTCGCCATTACACTTGCTGGCACGTTAAAAGAAAAACAAAGGAAAAACTGTACAACAATGTTAAGGTATCTTCGATCTGTGATTCCAAACAGCAAATTGGACCGTCGGAGACGGTTCTCAGCGTCATCACATTTATCTGAAAGTAGCTTAATGTCGGATGAAAGTTTAGCCATATCAGGATCGGCTGATAAACTCGGGCTACTTAACTGATTAGAGCTCGTGATTTGTTCCAGGGCGTCAACTCGCACAGAAAGGCTGGATATTGAAACCTCGAACTTCGACTGAGCAGCCCGAATCAACGCTAGTTCACTAAGCATAGTATTTTGAGTGCATTCAATGCGGGATATAGCCAAGGCAATTGACTCGAGGGACGAGTTAGGGGCGTAATTCTCTGGGGGTCCTGGGTTCAATTCCACATCCCCGGCTAGCACAAGCATTAGACAAACGGCATAGGCGTTGATACACTGGTAACATGAAGTGCACAAGAACTTTCGCAAACTGCAGTCAGCGTCGATGGGGCACGACACCGCAACCAAAAACGCGTTATCAGAGCGAATGCAAATTGAATTTGGTAAGTAACCAACCTGCATGAAAAAGGGCATTCGTGCGACCTGCATCGTTGCGGTGGCGTGCCCCGAGTGATCGCAGTGTGATGGCGGTATGGGTGGTGGTGGTTGGTGCTATGGGATATTCTGGGGAGGTGGTACTGGTCCCGACGTATGTTGGCCCTTAGGGCATCACTCTTGGGGACCAGGGGAAGGGGTTAGGGGGATGTAGGGTGGGGACGCGGTATTTGTACTCCAATCAATGCGGTGGCGCTGAGCGTAGCTCCTGGTTGCCAGATGCGGAAACGGTTCGCCAGATGGGGAAAGGATTAACAAGCGGGTACTGTACGGCGTCGCTTTCCTTGTCCATGAAGTCAGCTTGCTGCCAAACGTCGGAATCCATATCCAGGTTGTAACAGCTGCCTTGACAGCCCGGCAGCGTGGTAATCCATATGAGTAAGGCCTGCATGAAAAAGGGCATTCGTGTGACCTGCATCGTTGCGGTGGCGTGAAGAATGCTTTTTTCTGCATAGCATTGTCAGCGATGTAGTACATCGGAATAAGACTTAAGATGTGCTAAGTAGCCGGCTGGTTAAATGTATTGGATGGTTGACTTTTGAGCTATTACTGTTAGGCTCCTTAATTATTGACAGGCATGTAGTTCACCTTAAGTGATATCCATATCAGTTTTTAGAATCTTGAAAATGCGGTTACCCTTGACGCTGTCGCCGAGCAAATTTTGGCTACATGGTGCCAAAAAACGTGCGTTTCCGAGAAGCTTGCAGGCAAAGAAACCTCTCCATGTGCACGTAACTCGTCGAAATAGTCAAAATTTGTGGCCACAGCGCCGAGGGTAAACACATTTTCGATATTCTAAAAACATATCGGTATTGCTTATGGTGGGCTACATACCTACCAATAATTAAGTAGTCTAACACTAATAGTTAAAAAGTCAACTATTCATTATTAGTTAACCGGTCTGCTAGTTAGCACATTTTAGCAG
The DNA here is from genome assembly GCF_052857255.1 of Amblyomma americanum. Taxonomy (NCBI): domain Eukaryota; kingdom Metazoa; phylum Arthropoda; class Arachnida; order Ixodida; family Ixodidae; genus Amblyomma; species Amblyomma americanum. The sequence goes on from NC_135497.1 coordinate 87,745,372, forward strand.
TATTCTGATGTACTAAACCGCTGACAACGCTATGCCGACAAAAGCGTCTTAACTTAAAAAACCTATTTTTAAAATTTGTGTAAAATCTTAGTGCACCCTGAATAGCAGGGCGATGGATTAAGCATATCTGAGGTCACCAAGGGTCCTCCATTAACTTCTACGCCCAGATCCTACCAACCTCACCCACTTAAAAGCTCTTGTAAACAAGCGGTAAATGCCAGCAGAGATTGTGCCACATTGACTCACTTCCCCGATAGGTATTTTATCACTCTCCCTCAGGAGGATTATGGTTGCTGTGTAGTGTCTTAGATATTTTCTAACACCTTTGCATATGGCTTTTCCAAACCGTGGTTACGCAGTGGCTGCATTAAGGCTGATGTTTCGAAATCCAATTGAGTACGTCCGCTGGCCATTTAATGCCCGTAGTCAAGGATTCACGACATACCATTTCCACCCCTTCTACTCATTTCTGCACGGTGCTTGCATACAAACTTTGATGTCAACATGCTGGCAGTAGCCAGTGCTTCCCGCTCAAAACATTTCCCGTAACTTTGGGGAAACTTTGTCAAGAGAAAAAGGGGCACGATTGTGCAACTTTCAGCCAGCGTCCAAAATTTCCTTGTATCGGTCAGTGCACGTTAAAGATCCCCAGGTGGTCGAAATTATTCCAGAGCCCTCCACTACGGCACCTCCTTCTTCCTTTCTTCTTTCACTCCCTCCCTTATCCCTTCCCTTACGGCGCGGTTCAGGAGTCCAAACCCGTTTCAAAAGGTATTACATTCCGTCTCTCGAGACGAGCGGTGTGTTTTTCTTCGCTTTCTTCATCTAGTAAACCAAGCAGCTAATTAACGCTCGTTACTTCAACATCTTCCAGACGGTGGCGGCCCTTTTTTTGTGTGTGTACGGCACGTAGCAGAAGCCCCGAGATGGCACTACCTTGCCGGGTATCACGTCACCTTCGTGCACGGCGCGCGCCACGAACATGGCGCTTCCACACTTGTCCTCGCCACTGCAGGGGCACAGCGTTGGGGGTATGCGCTCTCCGTGACACAGCACCCAGTGGCACGGTGGCCTGTACTGGCTCACTGCGAGGCAATTTCGGCTGTTTACGAGAACTTTGCTCGCATTCCGAGCACGCTTATGAAAGTTCGATACTACGGGACAGGTTCCTATCATGCTTCAGTAGAAGCTGCAAGCTATAGCCTCCAGATTTTAGACGTGTACAATTGAACTGTGAGCCCGTTAAGACAGCGCACCTGTGTAAGCTGAAGGCTCGCGTTCGTAGCAGTGACCGCAGAGCCACACGAAGTTGTCCCTTGATCGAGAGCGCATTATGGGCGCTCCAAGAGTCGTGTGCAAGAACCGAGTCGCTTGGCGAGTTCCTGCCTCTGCGCCCTAATTTTGGTTGGACTAAATGCAATACCTTCTGGGTATAACGGCTTTTACATATGTTAGAATCCACTGGGTCTATCAGTGCAACTGCTTCGCTCGTACGGCTAGCCCTTAGGCATCGCTGGTGCAGATTTGCAACTCACTTGTCTACTGTAGAGGTCGTTCAGAAATGCAGGTCAAACATCCGTAGTTGGCCGTTGTGCTTCAGCCGTGTTGATGTGGACTTCTATCGAAGAATGATTTCTGTCGCTGAAGGCTCCTATAAATAGGGCTGTTGGGTGAAAGCCAGTGACATGCGGCAATGAAATGTTGTGGGCGTTTGAACAAATAAACGAACCAGGATCTTGACTAAAGGGCGGAAAAGTTGTTGCTGTTGTTCTCCCGACGTCTATTGGCAAAGTGTCAATTACGCTGGTTCATATTTTTTGACCGGCATGAAATTTTATTTTCTCTTCATTTGGAAAGCCTAGCACAAACTTTTTAGTTGATGGCGGTACGCAAAACATGTATACCTTTTCTGGTGGCTTCTTTGGCGTTCCTATTCCCCATATGTGAGTATAGACCGTTGCTAGGTGAGGAATTATAAAAACATAAAACTACGCACGGGACAGGACACAGAAAAGGTCAGGACTGCGCTCGTCCGGACCACTTATCTTGTGTGTCCTATCCCTTACATAGTTTCATGTTTTTATAACAATGTAATACCGACTAGCCCCTCATCGCGCTCACTCCTAGATGAGGAATTTGCATTGTCATTGCTCAATAGCGATAGCACAGGATACAGGTCATCTGCGCAGCTGCCGATCTCAAGCCTACATTCGCCGCATGCCAATATAAATCTCATATTGTATGTCTGACCTTCGTACAACATATATAATATTTCATATTATGTAGTATCCTTCAGAATGTAGTTCTTCATTTAATACATCTTATTGCACGCGGAAATTCGTCCTGACAGTACGTGAGCGCACAATCAAATGATGAGGGCAACGAAGCCCGAAAATAAATGCCACTGTTGATAACTGCAAATATTAAAGAATAAAGCCGCACTTATTAATTTGTTAATAAAAAGGCATATGAGCATGCCACAGATACACTGTCGTCCAAAAAATAAGAGAACATGCTAGCACAAAAATTATGGGGCGGAAGAAGGACACCTTAACCCTTTCAGGCCCAGTGATTTCGATCGGAATCATTAAATTTAAAGAAAGCCTGTCGTGAATTGAGTGAGAAAGTATCACTTCTTTTTTTGCAGTAGTTCGGACATTTAGCAATAAGTCAATATATGTTAGCAACTTATCACCTGAGCGACATATGCTAGTAGGCAGAAAAAGGATATAGGAACTGCGCACGCATTGCTGTCGCCATCGCCCATAGCGCCAAGTCCCACCTTGCACCATGCAGAAGAAAGAAAACCATTTTCGTTTCTCTCTAATCACGTGGAAGGGTACAAGTAAGCCTCATGTTACTCCTTGAAAAAAATTCTTGCAGAAAAACACAATTACTAGAGTCAAAATATTTCGCAAATAATAAAGATTCCAAATGGCATCACTGCGACCTGGAGGCCCTATGCTAGAAAAGAAAACAGAGAGGTTGTATTTGAGCTACCTGTGACTGTTTATGTCGTGTAAATAACGCCGCTTCCGCAGTCTGTAAACAACAATGAATGTTTAGCCTTCCGAAGAAGCAATGGCGTTAAGCGAGAGCACGTTTCATCTGGAATGGAAGATGTTTCAAGAGCGACCCACCACACGTGTTCAGGTGTCGATTCTTCCCATGAAGAAATAATAGCATTCATTGAACGTAGATCAACAACAGCAGCAAACAGAAGACAAAGTATAACACAAAAGCAGTGAACCTCTAAAGAATATCGCCGACCAACTCGCCGAACAGCTCGAGTTGTGCGATAAAAAAAAGCCATTACAGAAAAATTCATATTGTGGATGTAGCATGACACTGTTTAACAAGGAAAAAAAATTAATACGAACCCCCTCTGATGGAGGCGAAACGCAAAGGGCGCCCGTGTGCTGTGCGATGTCAGTGCACGTTAAAGATCCCCAGGTGGTCGAAATTATTCCGAAGCCCTCCACTACGGCACCTCCTCCTACTTTCACTCCTTCCTTTATCCCTTCCCTTACGGCGCGGTTCAGGTGTCCGCCGATATTTGAGACAGACACTGCGCCATTTCCTTTCCCCGAAAACCAATCTTAAATTTTCATTTAACCCCCTCTGTAATGAGCACCTGCACCTTTCGATTACTTCATATAGTTGTGCATCGACTCAATCTTTGCGAATTTCGCATTACAAATATTTAGTTTGTGCAGAGTGCAGATGCTGTGAGCTATAGGCTGAAATCTGGATAGTGGCAGCGTGGTCTCCTTGCCTCTTACACGGCACGCCTAAAAAAAACCGGTGCTTCCCTTCAACGAACTCAAGAATACCGCTTGCACAGGACCGCACACAATGAAAAAATAACAAGAGAAGTGCGAGCTGTGTGTCACGTAATTCTCGCGTACTCTTGGAAAGAACTGCGGCACCCTTTACTCCAGCAGGGCCGCCGCGGTGCCTGAGCGGTTATGGCGCTCGACTGCCGGCCCGAAAGACGCGGGTTCGATCCCGGCCGCGGCGGTCGAATTTCGATGGAGGCGAAATTCTAGAGGCCCGTGTGCTGTGCGATGTCAGTGCACGCAAAAGAACCCCAGGCGGTCGAAATTTCCGGAGCCCTTCACTACGGCGTCCCTCATAGCCTGAGTCGCTTTGTGACGTTAAACCCCGATAAACCAAACCAAACCTTTACTCCAGCAGAGACAAAAGTAGTTTCAAAGCTTGTGATATTTAATGAAATTTGAAAATCACAAGCATTTCGCACACATTGAGTCCCAATGATTGCATTTGAAATCACGCAAAAGAAAAAAACTTATGAAGAGCCGACGGCCATTGATTGTTTGATCTCTACAAATTATCCTGCTGTTACACACGCTAGTCTTTGGATAAAATTTTTTATATTGAACAGTTTTCATTTTTGCACGAGAGGATTAAGCAGAGCATGAAGCCATTTGCTTTTTCATAAAACACTGCAAATAAGTAAGTGCGCGTAAATTAAGAAGCAAATAGAGCGTGGTGCAGTAGTCACCTGCACTCATAGTATATTGACATCAAAATGAATACTAATTAAAATCACCGCTCCATTTGGCCCATTCATTTGTGTGTTCACCGTTCGCTCATGTAGTTTTATTCACATGTTCACGAAGTTCGATGCTCGTTCTCTACTTCGTATAGCGGATTTACTCATTGAGATAACGCTTGGGGATCTGATCGTTTAGGATGGTTCTCTGCCACACCCGCTTGTTCTAAGACGGTAGGCGCTCATGGCGCCACAGGTTTGGACGAGATACGGATGCGCCTCCCGTGCATAGCGGTAGTCTCAACTACCCATGTTTGAAGCCAGGTAAATTGCGATGGGTTGGGAATTCTTCAATGGCGATCAATGTGATCGGTGGAGGTGTATGGTGATGCAGTTGGCAGCGAATCGGTATGATGGCTGGAGAAGCTGTGCGAAGAGACCCTAGCATCTTCGTTCATCAACACGCTGCTGGAAAATGATTCATTCGGGACAGACTATTTGCGACCGACAGTTGGCGCTCCCTTCCCAACTCCGTTTGCAGCTCCTCACGTAAGCTTCGGTATTTGAGAGGAGATGTAAGATCAGGTCCTCTCGCCTATTTTACATATCCAGATATTCTGGACAAACGCATTTTTCAAAGGGAAACTGTTCACGAACGCAATTTTTTTTTTCACATATAGAAAAAGTCAGCTATAACAATCAATATAACCGCAGATCTCCCCTCGGCAGGCTGGCATTTTTTGCTATTAGCGTTTTTGTTGTCGACAGAAACGTTCTCTCATGGTTTCCTGTGGCAGTGCTGACTATTCGATGCGAGTGATTTACAAACTTTAAAAGAAATATTTTGATACACACGGGAAAGGTGGGTCATTAGCTTCAATATTTCAGTATACTTGCAATATTCCACACTCGCCTCGCGATTAAAATTGATGTCCAAGAATGCTGGACTTGCTAACCAATCGTGGATCAATTAAGAACCATCCATGGATGTGCGCTGCGCCTGCGGCCGCCAGAAAGGTTAGACTTCGGACCACGGGCAACTGAAAGGCGCGCGACGTGCCTTCATCGGCCATAGAAGGCGGAACCACTGATATGTTCCGCGCCGCCTTTGCTCTCTTTTCCAAACCGGCTCGGAAAAGAACCTCGAAGCAGAGGAGGAAAGTTGGCTTTAAAAAAAAATCAAATTTATTTGCGAGCCACCTCGAACACTCATACGTGTCCGCAACAAAAAAAGACACAAAGCAAGGGTCACAAAGGTAGCTCTTGCGCTACTGCAAGACTTCAAGAGCTACCTTTGCAGACAAAAGAGAGATGAAACTCTCAACAGCGCACAGAGCTTGTGACGCGCAGTCGTTCTCCGCGCATATCACGACACTTTGCGCTGCGTTTACAGCATCCATTCTCAGAGGCAGGCTCGAAAAGGAAACAGGTGGCCGCCGTAGGCAGCGCACCTTGACCTGACTTACTTTGGGGTCAAAGGCGGGGACGATGTATCGGGACTTCATCGTTGAATATGGACTCATCGCCACTTGGTAGTCCATTAAAATCATTTTTATAAGGACAGTTTATATCATACATGGCAAACTTACGTTTGACAAGTAATTAAAGTATATTACTAATTACTTCCCCAGAATTCCCGCAAAAGTAATTAAATTGCATTAAATAATAACGCCATCACAAAGTAATGACAGTACATTACAGTTGCTTCCCAAAGTAATGAAAATTACTTTTAAATCACTTCTTTAGTTTCGACCCATTGTTTGTACTTCCAAGAAAATTCCGAGAGTTCTTTGTGCTGCCACTGACATTCTAAATGGCGTCTCAGAGTTCACCTACTTTGATGAAAGCTATCCCTAGTCCCTTGGACAGCCGCTTTGCTGGCGCAGATGAGGTCAACGTAATCGTAAAACAAGTGTTATTTCATCACTCTTCAATCAGAAGTTCATCGTTCAGAATTTGTCGTTCGTGTAAGCAGCGGGAGCACCTCGACAGTTTGTCCACGCTCTTCGCCTCGGAAATGCGCCGGGGTGCAGACAAGCTGCCAATTCTGCTATTCAATCGACTCGTTCTGGGTGCATGTTGGCCGATATAAACTGCATGTCGAGGTGACACCATTGCCTATGTTGCCCTTGAGTTAAAAATAGGGCTGCAAATCCGGCAAACCAAGCTTGTTAGAGGCCACCTGAGACTTCACGTCATAGTGGCGACATGATAATTATATGTGAAACAGTCTAAAGTGATGCACTCGCTCAAGAACTTGCAGTGTGTCTGTGCATTGGTGCAATACCGGCATACCACGGGGATGCAGGTCTCCTGAATTTTGCGTGATTTCTCCACAGTGTGAGCACTCTTTCCTGGCTTGTGTATTCGCTTTGCGACGACCTCCCCACTCACCGGGAGAAGCACGTCAAGCGATCGTCTGGGCTCCGTACCCGCCGCGACGTGGAACTTCCCCGCCGTCTGCTCTCCGTGCTGCACTCACGGAAGCAGTGGCAACCGCTGCTCCGGTGGCCACTGTAGCCACGGCCGCAGACCAAGGCCCGACAAAGGAGAGACTGCGGGAAGAACAAGCCACCTGCGAGCCCTTGGGCGATAAGGCAGAGGAGATGGGCCAGGCATCCTTCACGGTTGTATCATATAAGAAAAAAAGACCAGCTGATGTTCCTGTGATCTGCAGGCCTACCTTGGAAGAAGAAAGCTTATGGAAAGTGAACCCCGACATCATAGCGTCTCCGGTTGCAACGTCGCCCCCTCCCAAAAAAAAAAATTCTCAGCCATCGAATTAACAAGGATGGAAGCCTCATGGTTAAAATGTCAACACTGCAAGTTGCCAACCGCCTGCTCGCAGTCACTACACTGGCTGGAGTGGTTGTGGAGGCCCGTGTACCTTACCCATACATGGCTAATTATGGAGAAATTCAAGATGTTAAAATCACGTACTCAATCGAAGACCTACAAGAGTACCTACGCGACCAAGGCGTCATCTGAGCAAGAAGGCTCACCGCTCACGTTCCTGAAGATGGGGGCAAGATCAGAGAGGTACGTCGCAGAACGGTTATCTTGGAATTCGCTAAGTATTCAATGCTACCTAAATGGGTAACACTTGGATTCTGCAGTTACTCTGCAACAAAATATGTTGGGGTGGCAACACAATTCTACAAATGTCAGACGCATGGCCATATCTCGAGGCATATTGCACAGGGCCTGTTCGCTGCAAAGTTTGTGCTGGCCCCCATTCGCACAAAGAACGCACATCCAGGTCGCAACCTAACTGCACGAGCAGCAATGGACCGCACCCTGCTTCATACGGAGGGTGCATTAAAAAGAAAGCTGCTACACTTGCACGCACTACGGAGCAAGTTCAAGGGAAACCGCCCAAACGGTAAGGACCATCGCCTAACCCTGACATGGTTTTCACGAATACGCCAGAGATCAACCAAGATGCATCAACGCAGCAAGACAAAAGAGCTGGAAACATATATGCAGCAGCAGTAAAAAAGAAACGTGGCAAGCCCGCCGGCTCACCACCTCCTTCAAAGCTGTCGGAGCACTCGACACAAGTCCCGACAAACGGTCACTCTCGCTCCCAGCCTAAGGCGCCGCTACCTGACAGGATGATCACCGAAAGGCAGCAAAGCGGCAGCACAGAACAAGATGTCACATGCCTACTGAATCCGATGCTGTTTGCAGCCATCAAAGCTCTTATCCGCGGCAGCCCGTCATCACGAGCTCTCCCAGAAGTAGAGGCTCTACTTGCAATGGAGCCGTTGGTGTCGGCCTCCTACGCTACGCAGGGGCGCAATACTAGACAGCAATAATCATGGCTTCAGCAGCGACAGCTTCACCGCAACTGCCCATCGAAAACATATTTCGCACATGCACCATTTTCCAGTGGAACGCGCTCGTGGTTTACGCTCGAAGCTCTCCGATTTCCGGCAGATCGTGCGAGCGTACCACTTACCTTTCATAGTGATCTCAGAGTCTCGCGTCGCGGCGAATTTTAGACTGCACGGATAGTATTCTCAGCATTCTAAACGGCCAGATGACGTCAGCCGAATGCTAATAGGCTTTTCCAAGGATATCCCGGCCTCCTTGGTTGATGTTCCGCCTCACAGCGACAGCGAGTACGTGTGCGCTGTGACGCTAATTGGCAGACAAGTGTACACTCTCATTGGAGTACATCTTGAGCCAGGCAAGCCATTCGACGCTCCGAGGCTTGAAAACTTGATAGGAAGGACGTCCTCTCCGCATATTATTTGCGGAGACTTCAATGTGCGCCATGAAATTTGGGGCAGCTCACATACATGTGCCCGAGGAGCCAAGCTTGCAGAACTTCTCTCAACACATTCGATTGAACCGCTCGATGACGGCAGCATAACCTACCTCCGAGGCCTGACGACTGCCAGCAGCATCGACGTGACCTTTGTAACAAGTTCATTTGCCCACAACTTTGCCTGGTGCACTGATTTGGAAACACGTGGAAATGATCCTTACCCAGTCCTCATATCTGCGGTCCACGCGCTGACGGCGCCAAAGAAATTCCTCATAAAATCTACAGACTGGGATGCCTACAAGGACGCTGCCAGCAGTGCAATTACTGCCGCAACCCGGAAAGAGGAAATGGTATCGACAATGGCTCATTGCCCGAGAGAAAGTACAAGAATTATAGCTAAAATGATAAGCAACCTTCAAATGATGAGGTATTTCAAAGGCTGTGTGCTATTTGCAGGCGAGCTAAAAGGAAAGCTTTGCGCAGAAAAAAACATTGAAGACCTTCGTGCCTGCAGACGTGCGCAACGTCACATTCGGCGCTATCTGGATAAACTCAGTCGTCTAAGGGGGTGTGACTTTTGTTCTATGCTGGATGTGCGCCAACCAGTAACCAAAATTTCGCGGATCGTTAGAGGTATGCGTACACGACTCCAACAGCTTCACCCCGTCACTGCACTATCTCCGCTTGAACAAAAAAAAACCCTAAAAGAAGTCTCAGAAGAATACTGCAGGCTACTGTCAGCGGGGTCAGGGCTTCTGGCACTGTCCGAAGATGGTCACTCAGTCATCTCACAGGCTGCAGTGATAGCGTTGGACCTGCCTTTCACAACTGAAGAGCTATCCGCAGCTATCACTGAATCAAACAGATGCACGTTTCCTGGTCACGATGAGGTGACCTATTACGCAATCGCAAAGCTACCCCACAACTCCCGTCTTCGACTTCTGGAATATTAATATTCTTCGTGGATGACTGGTGAGGTCCCCACAGAATGGAAGCTGGCGAAAATTGTGCCTGTTTTTGGAACCTTGTAAGCAGCCAAAAAGCTACGAGAGGTTCCGGCCCATCGCTCTACTGAGCTGCGTAGGTAAGCTAATGGAACGAATGATCTGCAAACGCATCTGGTTCCTGGAAAGCCGCAATGAGTACCCCAAGAAATGAACCGGATCCGTCGAAACAGGTCTGCGACTGATCATGTTATTGCCCTCGTCTCATTAGTTGAAGAGTACATTCATGCTGGGTGCATACCGACAGCCGTTTTCCTTGATATCAAGGACGCTTTTGACTCTGTTTTTAACCAAGAAATTCTCGCTGCCTTGGCGAGTCTTGGCCTCGGAGGAAAGCTGTACAAGTGGATTGGACATAATCTGAAAGAATGACAAATTTTCATGAGCACTCCAGATGGCCCTACACTCTTTCAAGCAGTGGAGAGGGGCGTACCTCAGGTAGCGGGCCTCAGACCTCTCGTGTTCAATATTACCCTTACACACCTAACGAGAAACCTTCCGCGAGGAGTGCGCATAACGATCTATGCAGACGACATCTTCATCTAGATCGCGTCAAGTTCACGCTATATTACCCAGAAACGTATGCAGAGAGCGTTACTGCACATCTTGATGTACCTGGGCCCCCAAGGTATTCGTCCCTCGTCAGAAAAAAGTGTTGCCATGGCTTTTACAAGAAAAACGATGGCTCGAGATCCTCTTCTCCTAGGTGGACGGTCACTACCTTATGTGCGATCATAGCGATTCCTAGGTGTTGTCATAGATAGTAATCTCTCGTAGTCACCTCAAATAAAAAAACTTCGCGAGATGATCAGCGCAGCATCGCAAGATTTCAGATTCATGGCGAGAACACGGTGGGGCAGCAACTGCGGGTCATTAGTTCTGCTTGAAAAAGCCTACGTTGAAGGAATCTTTCGTTACTGTCTACCGGTCCTTCAAAGATTATCTCTAACAAGCAAGAAGATCCTCGAGGCCGCGCCGAACAACTGCTTGCGTATATACCTTGGCCTCCCAAAGGGTTTCTCTGCATCAGGAACAGTGGCGGAAGCAGGCTGTCTTCCTCTAGATGTGATTGCCGCCCAGGCAACTATGCGCACCCACCTCCGCCATGTCATCCAAGGGAAAAAACCCTTCCTACACAGTGTCCACCTAACTCACTGCAACTCTGGCTTTGGCCAAGCTGTGCAGCTCGTGCACATCCCCACAATTATTCAGCCACAGAAACTACTACCTTTCTCTTTCCCCCCCCCCTGGACACTCTCGCCTGTAAAGGTGAAGAAGCTTATTCCAGGTGTGTAGAGCCGCATGCCACAGGCAGCGCTACTGCAAGCTACGCAAGCCTACTTACCCGAGGAATATACGCAGCACACTCACGTCTTTACCGAAAGTTCAACTACTCAAGAAACCTCTTCCTGTGGCCTTTATGTTCTCTCATCCAGCCATGCCGTTTCTTCCCGCCTACAGCGGAAGACTTTCTCACGACAGCTGAGCTTCATGGCATTAAAGAAGCTGTTTCCTATATCCTGCGCCGATTCCCCAGTCGATGGGTTATCTTCACCGACTCAAAAGCATCCCTGCAGATACTGTGCAACAGGCTAAAGAACACCAGTCATCAGCCCATTTTTCTTGACCTCGGGTATCTACATCATTTGGCTATTGTTGCAGGCCACTGCGTAACATTTCAGTGGATACAATTACAATGTGGCATTCTGGCCAATTAAAAAGCAGATGAAGCGGCCCGTAAAGCCCACCAACATCGGCAATACATTCGGACCTTCTTCACAAAATCTGATGCGTCCCAAATAGCTAAAAGATTTGCTTCAGAAGAAATATATTGGCTCTGGAGCTTGTACCAATTTCTTTACTCAGTCGACCCACACCTGAGATGAAGACTACCACCCGAAATTCCTCGGCACCTGGAAGCACTTAACACCTTCTTCGCCTGAACGCTGCGTTTACGAACGCCTTGCAATACCGCTTCAGTCAAACGAACAGTCCGCTTTGTGGCAACTGCGGCTCGATTATTCGTTTCATTTTACTTAAGGCCGCCTTCAGGTCGTGGAGCCGGAACGGTTGATCCAGTTCCGCGTTCTCGGAACCTGCATACGAGTACACTGGCCCTCGGGGGTCCTTTTGGATGCAGAGGTATTGACCGCGTAGTTTCCATGCTAATTTAGAATTATCTCCGTCGAAGCTATGGATAGCCCGTTGGAGATGTTTTTGTGTCTAGGCTATGGTTTTAGTCGGACCGATCAAGGCGCGAAAGAGACCCCAAGTGCTCCGGCTAGACATATGTGTAGCGGCCGTGTTGCACCAGTCCACACAATTCGTGTCGGCGAACTGTGCCGCTTAATCAGCCGCTCGCTGGGTGAGCTCGGCGATGCGAATTTTGAGCTTCCGATTATGTTTTTGGCGGCGCCATCTGCGGACGAGGCTGAGCCGCGCCTTCCAGATCTGCAGGAGGAGGTTGTTCACCTCCGGCGTGGCCTCCGATAGCTGAACTTGAGTTTCTACCGAACGAAGGTGTGTAACCAATTCTTGTGACCACGCGTGGTAGCCTTGTTTGAGTGAAATTACTTGCCAACCTTCCCGACCCGGCCTACGAGACACTCCTCGCATATATAAACTCAATCTGGCTAGGTGAGGCACCCCTCTCAATCGAATGGAAGACCTCCCTGGTCACCTTCATTGTTAAAGCCGGCAAAACCATAAACACGGGCAACCTCTGCCCCATTTCCCTCACGTCGTGTGCGGGAAAGCTGATGGAGACTATGGTGCGAGACAGGCTGTCCGAGTTTTTGGAAAACCAAAATGTATTCGCAGACACCATGTTCGGGTTCCGCCCGCACCGGTCCGCGCAGGATGTCCTGCTTCAACTAGAGCGCGAAATTCTGAATCCCGTCGAATACCCCCTTAATGACAAGGTAGTACTCGCCCTCGATTTTAAGGGGGCTGTCGACAATGTAACACACGACATAATTCTGACGCACCTCTCCCAAACCAACTGTGGACACAACGCGTTTCAGTACATTAGGCAATTTCTCTCCGACCGGCAATCGTATATCCAGATACAAGATGAAGAACACAGCCCCTACCAATTAGGTACAAGAGGTGCCCCGCAGGGCGCGGTCCTCTGACCTCTACTATTCAATTTGACAATGATGAAACTTCCGGCGCAGTTGGAAAGTGTCGAGGGCATACAGCACGCGCAATATGCCGACGAGATCACCATCTGGGCTAAGCACGGATCGGTAGGAGGCATTGATGCCAACCTGCAGCAAGCGGCGGAGATTGTGGACGCTTACGCCCTCCGCTGCGGCCTTGAATGCTCCCCGGCCAAATCGGAATTTGTGCACATTCGACCCTCGCCGAAGTGGACTACCAAAATCGAACTGTCCCTAGCGAGCGGACCTATCCCAGAACACGTTGAGATCAGAGTACTGGGTCTCTTTATCAATAAACACCGCCGTGTCGACACAACACTGGCCAAATTGAGCAAGGTGGGGGACCAGGTGGGCCGCATGATCCGCCGGGTTTCCAATAACCGCGGGGGGTTACAGTGAAAAGATGCCTTGCGGCTGGCGCACGCATTCGTAACCAGTCGAATCTTGTACTCGACTCCTTACCTCGACCTTCGCAAATGTGTCGAGAAAGCCCTTGAGGTGGTCCTCCGTAAGATTTACAAGCGTGCTCTGGACCTCCCGGTCACCACGCCCAACCAGCGCCTCCTCGGCCTGGGGATGGTCAACACGTTCGTGGAGCTCCGAGAAGCACACTTGACAAACCACTACACAAGACTCTCAAAGACGCCGTCGGGTCGCCGCCTGCTTGCCCGACTTCACATCCACCATCCAACACTAACGGAAGAGCGCGTGCGCATCCCCGAAATCTGGAGATACGCCCTGCACGTACGCCCACTTCCGGCCAACATGACACGAGACGACCATAGTGGCCGGCGCCTCGCGCGGACGGAAGCCTTGGCACGCTACTATGGAAACAAACACGGAGGAGGGCATGTAATGCGAAGGCAAGATAACCGCTGGTCCTTAAGGGTAACGGAGTGAATTTCAAGAGAAAGTAAGCGGAGCAGGGGGCGGCAGAAGGTTAGGTGGGCGGATGAGATTAAGAAGTTTGCAGGCAAAGGTTGGATGCAGCTGGCAAAGGATAGGGTTAATTGGAGAGACATGGGAGAGGCCTTTGCCCTGCAGTGGGTGTAGTAGGGCTGATGATGATGATGATGATGATGATGATGATGATGATTTTACGTAGACGCCACCCGCCCACATCATGGGGGTTGGTACACAGTCGCAGTCGTCCACCAAAACACCGCAGTTAACAGCCTTATGTTCGAAGCTCAAGACATAACTCATGCGGAAGAGGTGGCAATCGCGCTCGCCGCCGCCGATCAGGACTCGCGGGTCATCATTACCGACTCGCGGGGCGCCTGCAGGAACATCGAAAGGGGCTGTATTCCCTATTTGGCATACCGAATTCTTCAACATAGTAATTATCTCGGGGCTCCCGCGTCCCGCACAATAGTATGTACTACCGCGCACACGGGTCTCGAGGGCAACGAAGCGGCCGACGCCGCTGCCCTTGTGCTCGCACTCCGGGCATCACCCTCTCCTCCCCCCGATGCGGACTCCGACCTTAATCCGGCTTTTGCCTTCAAGGAAATCATCCAGTACTACCAATTCGGCCACGCAACCTTTCCTAAGCCCTGCAAGGGCCTCACGAAGGCGGAGGAACACTTACTCCTTCGCCTTTATAGTAAAACACTTCTGTGCCCGGCAGTCATCAAACAATTCGACCCTGCGTGCACAGGGGAGTGCCCGCACTGCAGGGAAAATTCTTCGGACATTTTCCACATGGTGTGGGCATGCCAATCAACTCCGCATCTTCCCCCTATCCCCAACCTTACACGGGAGGACTGGGAGGCGGCCCTGCTCGGCTGCTCTGACCTGGCGAGCCAAAAGGCCCTGGTCGGGCGCGCCCGAGCAGCAGCTACCGCCGATGGGCTGCTGTAATGAGCAGCCCACCTAGCATTTATAAGGAACGAACCCTTAAGGACCGCTCCACTAGCTCCCTGTATATATTTCGAAAATAGTTTTTCAGTCTGTCAAAGAGCGGCGCATTCACGAATTCTTCCCAACAAGACGTTCCTAACTTCTTAATCGCGGTCGCCACCAGATAGTTTGCCAGCCGAAAGTGTCGAAATAAGCCACCAAAACATTGCGAAGTCACTACGATGACTGTAATAATTCGTTGGAGGCACTTAAATTTCTCTTAATCGCTGCTGCTGGTAGACGCCTACTCAAAATGGCTCGAGTTAAAAGTAACGCATGACACATCAGCCTTCGCCACGGTGGAGGCGGTAAGGAGCAGTTTTGCGGCGTATGGCTTGCCCGGTGTTGTGGTGACAGATGACGGGCCCACAATTCCATCCAGTGAATTTGGTGGTGGTAGTGGTTTTTTTTATTAAAATATTAGTAAAAAGGAAGGAAAATAGTTTTGCTAGCCCGGCATCGATCCACCTGATCCGCTGCCACCTGAGCTGGGGCAGCGGAAATAAAGGATAGCAGACAGAAAGGAGAAATGAAATGAAAGAGGTGAGGGGAAAGGAAGAGAGGATAGGGGAGGAGTAATATATACAAACTATTTACACTATAAGAAATGTGTTCAGGTTGTGCGCGTGATTAGTTCATGTTGGAGTAATTAAAACCCACGCGCACAGCACTGTGTTGGCTACAACAGGAGTGGGGCGTCCAGTTATTAATCGCTCAAGGTAGAATTGGCGGAGCGTTCGGTCACTGCGTGTAACTACCTGGCGGAGAACAGACGGGACGTCAAGCCCGTGTGTTCGAGGAATGCACAGAGGCTCACTAAGGTTCGCTCACCAGTGAATTTCAACACTTCTTGGAGCAAAGTGGAAAGTCAATTTTCACTCCATCATATCACCCTCAGTCCAACGGTGCAGTAGAAAGACTTGTGCTGACCACAAAGAGAGATATCTTGAAAGTGCAGCTCGAAGATGAGAGAGCCGGTCGAAGGTGGTCCTTACAGCACCTCATCGATAATTTTCTGTTTTCATACAGGACGACGCCTCATTCATTCACAGAATCAGCGCCATGCGAGCTGTTTCTAGGACGAAAAATTTGGACCAGACTGTCCATGCTGAAACCATGCAGAATGAGGGTGTGCAAAAACAGAAGTGAGAAAAATAAGCTCACGGCATATGCGAGAAGGGGGAACAGCCGCGAGTTTACGCCAGTCAAAGAGGTATTTGTCCGCACCGTTCGCAACGAAAGGGTGAACTGGTGGCTTGGAAAAATTGCTAAGGAGGCGTCAAAAGTGACGTTCCTGGTACGTGTAGGCGGGGCTCTTCGGTTTTGTCATCCAGACCACATAAGATGTAAAGTGGAATCGTCAAGCGTTCCCTGGTCCGAGATGCCGCTGTCGGAGAATGCAGAGCCTCAAATCGAGGCGGTACCCGAAATTTCACCGAGTAAAGGTACATTAGACGTCGGCAAGACGTCGGCACGTCCGTGCAGGCGTCGGGGCCCTTGGGAGAGGGGTCAGTAAGCGAGCAGACTTCCACACAACAGTCAGTAGGACAAGTGCCACTGCGGCGATCCACTAGGACCCGGCGAGTGCCCGAAAGGTATGGGTACGAATGCATATAGTGTTGCATAATACAACCAGCAGGGGTCCATGGTCGTCTGTACCTCAGTGCCACCACAATGGTATAAATAGCCTGCCTTGGTAGGGGGGGGGGAGCCGGGAGGCGTGTTCGTCATGTTCTGTGTGAGTACCGACAAGCCGTCGGCAATAAACCTGTTCCCACCGGCCGTCTCGACACGGTCACAGTCTTTCGGTAGGGTGAAATGCCAACCTGGAGTGCATCGCATGCGGCACTGCACAGAATTCCAACCCACCTGCTACCTCTAACGCGTACGCCGAGGTATCTTAATCAATACGACACAGCTCTGGTGCTGGTACAGGGTTAAGTTAAGATTTATACACAGTAATGATATTGAATGATAATGAATTCTAGCGCTACAAATTGAAATTGAAATAAGTGCAATGAGTTGAAAACGGCTTTCGCCGTCCCGCACTTAAGAGAAATTTAAGTGCCTCCAACGAATTATTACAGTCATCGTAGTGACTTCGCAATGTTTTGGTGGCTTATTTTGACACTTTCGGCTGGCAAACTATCTGGTGGCGACCGCGATTAAGAAGTTAGGAACGTCTTGTTGGGAAGAATTCGTGAATGCGCCGCTCTTTGACAGACTGAAAAACTATTTTCGAAATATATACAGGGAGCTAGTGGAGCGGTCCTTAAGGGTTCGTTCCTTATAAATGCTAGGTGGGCTGCTCATTACAGCAGCCCATCGGCGGTAGCTGCTGCTCGGGCGCGCCCGACCAGGGCCTTTTGGCTCGCCAGGTCAGAGCAGCCGAGCAGGGCCGCCTCCCAGTCCTCCCGTGTAAGGTTGGGGATAGGGGGAAGATGCGGAGTTGATTGGCATGCCCACACCATGTGGAAAATGTCCGAAGAATTTTCCCTGCAGTGCGGGCACTCCCCTGTGCACGCAGGGTCGAATTGTTTGATGACTGCCGGGCACAGAAGTGTTTTACTATAAAGGCGAAGGAGTAAGTGTTCCTCCGCCTTCGTGAGGCCCTTGCAGGGCTTAGGAAAGGTTGCGTGGCCGAATTGGTAGTACTGGATGATTTCCTTGAAGGCAAAAGCCGGATTAAGGTCGGAGTCCGCATCGGGGGGAGGAGAGGGTGATGCCCGGAATGCGAGCACAAGGGCAGCGGCGTCGGCCGCTTCGTTGCCCTCGAGACCCGTGTGCGCGGTAGTACATACTATTGTGCGGGACGCGGGAGCCCCGAGATAATTACTATGTTGAAGAATTCGGTATGCCAAATAGGGAATACAGCCCCTTTCGATGTTCCTGCAGGCGCCCCGCGAGTCGGTAATGATGACCCGCGAGTCCTGATCGGCGGCGGCGAGCGCGATTGCCACCTCTTCCGCATGAGTTATGTCTTGAGCTTCGAACATAAGGCTGTTAACTGCGGTGTTTTGGTGGACGACTGCGACTGTGTACCAACCCCCATGATGTGGGCGGGTGGCGTCTACGTAAAATCATCATCATCATCATCATCATCATCAGCCCTACTACACCCACTGCAGGGCAAAGGCCTCTCCCATGTCTCTCCAATTAACCCTATCCTTTGCCAGCTGCATCCAACCTTTGCCTGCAAACTTCTTAATCTCATCCGCCCACCTAACCTTCTGCCGCCCCCTGCTCCGCTTACTTTCTCTTGGAATTCACTCCGTTACCCTTAAGGACCAGCGGTTATCTTGCCTTCGCATTACATGCCCTCCTCCGTGTTTGTTTCCATAGTAGCGTGCCAAGGCTTCCGTCCGCGCGAGGCGCCGGCCACTATGGTCGTCTCGTGTCATGTTGGCCGGAAGTGGGCGTACGTGCAGGGCGTATCTCCAGATTTCGGGGATGCGCACGCGCTCTTCCGTTAGTGTTGGATGGTGGATGTGAAGTCGGGCAAGCAGGCGGCGACCCGACGGCGTCTTTGAGAGTCTTGTGTAGTGGTTTGTCAAGTGTGCTTCTCGGAGCTCCACGAACGTGTTGACCATCCCCAGGCCGAGGAGGCGCTGGTTGGGCGTGGTGACCGGGAGGTCCAGAGCACGCTTGTAAATCTTACGGAGGACCACCTCAAGGGCTTTCTCGACACATTTGCGAAGGTCGAGGTAAGGAGTCGAGTACAAGATTCGACTGGTTACGAATGCGTGCGCCAGCCGCAAGGCATCTTTTCACTGTAACCCCCCGCGGTTATTGGAAACCCGGCGGATCATGCGGCCCACCTGGTCCCCCACCTTGCTCAATTTGGCCAGTGTTGTGTCGACACGGCGGTGTTTATTGATAAAGAGACCCAGTACTCTGATCTCAACGTGTTCTGGGATAGGTCCGCTCGCTAGGGACAGTTCGATTTTGGTAGTCCACTTCGGCGAGGGTCGAATGTGCACAAATTCCGATTTGGCCGGGGAGCATTCAAGGCCGCAGCGGAGGGCGTAAGCGTCCACAATCTCCGCCGCTTGCTGCAGGTTGGCATCAATGCCTCCTACCGATCCGTGCTTAGCCCAGATGGTGATCTCGTCGGCATATTGCGCGTGCTGTATGCCCTCGACACTTTCCAACTGCGCCGGAAGTTTCATCATTGTCAAATTGAATAGTAGAGGTCAGAGGACCGCGCCCTGCGGGGCACCTCTTGTACCTAATTGGTAGGGGCTGTGTTCTTCATCTTGTATCTGGATATACGATTGCCGGTCGGAGAGAAATTGCCTAATGTACTGAAACGCGTTGTGTCCACAGTTGGTTTGGGAGAGGTGCGTCAGAATTATGTCGTGTGTTACATTGTCGACAGCCCCCTTAAAATCGAGGGCGAGTACTACCTTGTCATTAAGGGGGTATTCGACGGGATTCAGAATTTCGCGCTCTAGTTGAAGCAGGACATCCTGCGCGGACCGGTGCGGGCGGAACCCGAACATGGTGTCTGCGAATACATTTTGGTTTTCCAAAAACTCGGACAGCCTGTCTCGCACCATAGTCTCCATCAGCTTTCCCGCACACGACGTGAGGGAAATGGGGCAGAGGTTGCCCGTGTTTATGGTTTTGCCGGCTTTAACAATGAAGGTGACCAGGGAGGTCTTCCATTCGATTGAGAGGGGTGCCTCACCTAGCCAGATTGAGTTTATATATGCGAGGAGTGTCTCGTAGGCCGGGTCGGGAAGGTTGGCAAGTAATTTCACTCAAACAAGGCTACCACGCGTGGTCACAAGAATTGGTTACACACCTTCGTTCGGTAGAAACTCAAGTTCAGCTATCGGAGGCCACGCCGGAGGTGAACAACCTCCTCCTGCAGATCTGGAAGGCGCGGCACAGCCTCGTCCGCAGATGGCGCCGCCAAAAACATAATCGGAAGCTCAAAATTCGCATCGCCGAGCTCACCCAGCGAGCGGCTGATTAAGCGGCACAGTTCGCCGACACGAATTGTGTGGACTGGTGCAACACGGCCGCTACACATATGTCTAGCCGGAGCACTTGGGGTCTCTTTCGCGCCTTGATCGGTCCGACTAAAACCATAGCCTAGACACAAAAACATCTCCAACGGGCTATCCATAGCTTCGACGGAGATAATTCTAAATTAGCATGGAAACTACGCGGTCAATACCTCTGCATCCAAAAGGACCCCCGAGGGCCAGTGTACTCGTATGCAGGTTCCGAGAACGCGGAACTGGATCAACCGTTCCGGCTCCACGACCTGAAGGCGGCCTTAAGTAAAATGAAACGAATAATCGAGCCGCAGTTGCCACAAAGCGGACTGTTCGTTTGACTGAAGCGGTATTGCAAGGCGTTCGTAAACGCAGCGTTCAGGCGAAGAAGGTGTTAAGTGCTTCCAGGTGCCGAGGAATTTCGGGTGGTAGTCTTCATCTCAGGTGTGGGTCGACTGAGTAAAGAAATTGGTACAAGCTCCAGAGCCAATATATTTCTTCTGAAGCAAATCTTTTAGCTATTTGGGACGCATCAGATTTTGTGAAGAAGGTCCGAATGTATTGCCGATGTTGGTGGCCTTTACGGGCCGCTTCATCTGCTTTTTAATTGGCCAGAATGCCACATTGTAATTGTATCCACTGAAATGTTACGCAGTGGCCTGCAACAATAGCCAAATGATGTAGATACCCGAGGTCAAGAAAAATGGGCTGATGACTGGTGTTCTTTAGCCTGTTGCACAGTATCTGCAGGGATGCTTTTGAGTCGGTGAAGATAACCCATCGACTGGGGAATCGGCGCAGGATATAGGAAACAGCTTCTTTAATGCCATGAAGCTCAGCTGTCGTGAGAAAGTCTTCCGCTGTAGGCGGGAAGAAACGGCATGGCTGGATGAGGGAACATAAAGGCCACAGGAAGAGGTTTCTTGAGTAGTTGAACTGTCGGTAAAGACGTGAGTGTGCTGCGTATATTCCTCGGGTAAGTAGGCTTGCGTAGCTTGCAGTAGCGCTGCCTGTGGCATGCGGCTCTACACACCTGGAATAAGCTTCTTCACCTTTACAGGCGAGAGTGTCCAGGGGGGGGGGAAAGAGAAAGGTAGTAGTTTCTGTGGCTGAATAATTGTGGGGATGTGCACGAGCTGCACAGCTTGGCCAAAGCCAGAGTTGCAGTGAGTTAGAGGGACACTGTGTAGGAAGGGTTTTTTCCCTTGGATGACATGGCGGAGGTGGGTGCGCATAGTTGCCTGGGCGGCAATCACATCTAGAGGAAGACAGCCTGCTTCCGCCACTGTTCCTGATGCAGAGAAACCCTTTGGGAGGCCAAGGTATATACGCAAGCAGTTGTTCCGCGCGGCCTCTAGGATCTTCTTGCTTGTTGGAGATAATCTTTGAAGGACCGGTAGACAGTAACGAAAGATTCCTTCAACGTAGGCTTTTTCTAGCAGAACTAAGGACCCGCAGTTGCTGCCCCACCGTGTTCTCGCCATGAATCTGAAATCTTGCGATGCTGCGCTGATCATCTCGCGAAGTTTTTTTATTTGAGGTGACTACGAGAGATTACTATCTATGACAACACCTAGGAATCGCTATGATCGCACATAAGGTAGTGACCGTCCACCTAGGAGAAGAGGATCTCGAGCCATCGTTTTTCTTGTAAAAGCCATGGCAACACTTTTTTCTGGCGAATACCTTGGGGGCCCAGGTACATCGATATGTGCAGTAACGCTCTCTGCATCCGTTGCTGGGTAATATAGCGTGAACTTGACGCGATCTAGATGAAGATGTCGTCTGCATAGATCGTTATGCGCACTCCTCGCGGAAGGTTTCTCGTTAGGTGTGTAAGGGTAATATTGAACACGAGAGGTCTGAGGCCCGCTACCTGAGGTACGCCCCTCTCCACTGCTTGAAAGAGTGTAGGGCCATCTGGAGTGCTCATGAAAATTTGTCATTCTTTCAGATTATGTCCAATCCACTTGTACAGCTTTCCTCCGAGGCCAAGACTCGCCAAGGCAGCGAGAATTTCTTGGTTAAAAACAGAGTCAAAAGCGTCCTTGATATCAAGGAAAACGGCTGTCGGTATGCACCCAGCATGAATGTACTCTTCAACTAATGAGACGAGGGCAATAACATGATCAGTCGCAGACCTGTTTCGACGGATCCGGTTCATTTCTTGGGGTACTCATTGCAGCTTTCCAGGAAACAGATGCGTTTGCAGATGATTCGTTCCATTAGCTTACCTACGCAGCTCAGTAGAGCGATGGGCCGGAACCTCTCGTAGCTTTTTGGCTGCTTACAAGGTTCCAAAAACAGGCACAATTTTCGCCAGCTTCCATTCTGTGGGGACCTCACCAGTCATCCACGAAGAATAGTAATAATACAGAAGTCGAAGACGGGAGTTGTGGGGTAGCTTTGCGATTGCGTAATAGGTCACCTCATCGTGACCAGGAAACGTGCGTCTGTTTGATTCAGTGATAGCTGCGGATACCTCTTCAGTTGTGAAAGGCAGGTCCAACGCTGGCACTGCAGCCTGGGAGATGCCTGAGTGACCATCTTCGGGCAGTGTCAGAAGCCCTGACCCCCCTGACAGTAGCCTGCAGTATTCTTCTGAGACTTCTTTTAGGGGTTTTTTTTTGTTCAATCGGAGATAGTGCAGTGATGGGGTGAAGCTGTTGGAGTCGTGTACGCATACCTCTAACGATCCGCGAAATTTTGATTACTGGTTGGCGCACATCCAGCATAGAACAAAAGTCACGCCACCTTAGACGACTGAGTTTATCCAGATAGCGCCGAATGTGACGTTGCGCCCGTCAGCAGCCACTAAGGTCTTCAATGTTTTTTTTTCTGCGCAAAGCTTTCCTTTTAGCTCGCCTGCAAATAGCACACTGCCTTTGAAATACCCCATCATTTGAAGGTTGCTTATCATTTTAGCTATAATTCTTGTACTTTCTCTCGGGCAATGATCCATTGTCGATACCATTTCCTCATACCGGGTTGCGGCAGTAATTGCTCTGCTGGCAGCGTCCTTGTAGGCATCCGGGTCTGTAGATTTTATGAGGAATTTCTTTGGCGCCGTCTGCGCGTGGACCGCAGATATGAGGACTGGGTAAGGATCATTTCCACGTGTTTCCAAATCAGTGCACCAGGCAAAGTTGTGGGCAAATGAACTTGCTACAAAACTCACGTCTATGCTGCTGGCAGTCGTCAGGCCTCGGAGGTAGGTTATGCTGCCGTCATCGAGCGGTTCAATCGAATGTGTTGAGAGAAGTTCTGCAAGCTTGGCTCCTCGGGCACATGTATGTGAGCTGCCCCAAATTTCATGGCGCGCATTGAAGTCTCCACAAATAATATGCGGAGAGGACGTCCTTCCTATCAAGTTTTCAAGCCTCGGAGCGTCGAATGGCTTGCCTGGCTCAAGATGTACTCCAATGAGAGTGTACACTTGTCTGCCAATTAGCGTCACAGCGCACACGTACTCGCTGTCGCTGTGAGGCGGAACATCAACCAAGGAGGCCGGGATATCCTTGGAAACGCCTATTAGCATTCGGCTGACGTCATCTGGCCGTTTTGAATGCTGAGAATACTATCTGTGCAGTCTAAAATTCTCCGCGACGCGAGACTCTGAGATCACTATGAAAGGTAAGTGGTACGCTCGCACGAGCTGCCGGAAATCGGAGAGCTTCGAGCGTAAACCACGAGCGCGTTCCACTGGAAAATGGTGCATGCGCGAAATATGTTTTCGATGGTCAGTTGCGGTGAAACTGTCGCTGCGGAAGCCATGATTATTGCTGTCTAGTATTGCGCCCCGGCGGAGCGTAGGAGGCCGACACCAACGGCTCCATTGCAAGTAGAGCCTCTACTTCTGGGAGGCCTCGTGATGACGGGCTGCCGCGGATAAGAGCTTTGATGGCTGCAAACAGCATCGGATTCAGTAGGCATGTGACATCTTGTTCTGTGCTGCCGTTTTGCTGCCTTTCGGTGATCATCCTGTCAGGTAGCGGCCCCTTAGGCTGGGAGCGAGAGTGACCGTTTGTCGGGACTTGTGTCGAGTGCTCCGACAGCTTTGAAGGAGGCGGTGAGCCGACGGGCTTGCCACGTTTCTTTTCTACTGCTGCTGCATATATGTTTCCAGCTCTCTTGCCTTGCTGCGTTGATGCATCTTGGTTGATCTCTGGCGTATTCGTGAAAACCATGTCAGGGTTAGGCGATGGTTCATATCGTTTGGGCGGTTTCCCTTGAACTTGTTCCGTAGTGCGTGCAAGTGTAGCAGCTTTCTTTTTATTGCACCCTCCGTATGGAGCAGGGTGCGGTCCATTGCTGCTCGTGCAGTTAGGTTGCGACCTGGATGTGCATTCTTTGTGTCAATGGGGGCCAGCACAAACTTTGCAGCGAACAGGCCCTGTGCAATGCCTCGAGATATGGCCATGCGTCTGACATTTGTAGCATTGTGTTGCCACCCCAAGATATTTTGTTACAGAGTAACTGCAGAATCCAAGTGTTACCCTTTTAGGTAGCATTGAATATTTAGCGAATTCCAAGATAACCGTTCTACGACGTACCTCTCTGATCTTGCCCCCATCTTCAGGAACGTGAGTGGTGAGCCTTCTTGCTCAGATGACGCCTTGGTCGCGTAGGTACTCTTGTAGGTCTTCGATTGAGTACGTGATTTTAACATCTTAAATTTCTCCATAATTAGCCATGTATGGGTAAGGTACACGGGCCTCCATAACCACTCCAGCCAGTGTAGTGACTGCGAGCAGGCGGTTGGCAACTTGCAGTGTTGACATTTTAACCATGAGGCTTCCATCCTTGTTAATTCGATGGCTGAGAATTTTTTTGGGGGGGAGGGGGCGACGTTGCAACCGGAGACGCTATGATGTCGGGGTTCACTTTCCATAAGCTTTCTTCTTCCAAGGTAGGCCTGCAGATCACAGGAACATCAGCTGGTCTTTTTTTCGTATATGATACAACCGTGAAGGATGCCTGGCCCATCTCCTCTGCCTTATCGCCCAAGGGCTCGCAGGTGGCTTGTTCTTCCCGCAGTCTCTCCTTTGTCGGGCCTTGGTCTGCGGCCGTGGCTACAGTGGCCACCGGAGCAGCGGTTGCCACTGCTTCCGTGAGTGCAGCACGGAGAGCAGACGGCGGGGAAGTTCCACGTCGCGGCGGGTACGGAGCCCAGACGATCGCTTGACGTGCTTCTCCCGGTGAGTGGGGAGGTCGTCGCAAAGCGAATACACAAGCCAGGAAAGAGTGCTCACACTGTGGAGAAACACGCAAAATTCAGGAGACCTGCATCCCCGTGATATGCCGGTATTGCACCAAGGGACAGACACACTGCAAGCTCTTGAGCGAGTGCATCACTTTAGACTGCTTCACATATAATTGTCATGTCGCCACTATGACGTGAAGTCTCAGGTGGCATCTAACAAGCTTGGTTTGCCGGATTTGCAGCCCTATTTTTAACTCAAGGGCAACATAGGCAATGGTGTCACCTCGACATGCAGTTTATATCGGCCAACATGCACCCAGAACGAGTCGATTGAATAGCAGAATTGGCAGCTTGTCTGCACCCCGGCGCATTTCCGAGGCGAAGAGCGTGGAGAAACTGTCGAGGTGCTCCCGCTGCTTACACGAACGACAAATTCTGAACGATGAACTTCTGATTGAAGAGTGATGAAATAACACTTGTTTTACGATTACGTTGACCTCATCTGCGCCAGCAAAGCGGCTGTCCAAGGGACTAGGGATAGCTTTCATCAAAGTAGGTGAACTCTGAGACGCCATTTAGAATGTCAGTGGCAGCTCAAAGAACTCTCGGAATTTTCTTGGAAGTACGAACAATGGGTCGAAACTAAAGAAGTGATTTAAAAGTAATTTTCATTACTTTGGGAA
This sequence comes from Amblyomma americanum, assembly GCF_052857255.1. Classification (NCBI taxonomy): domain Eukaryota; kingdom Metazoa; phylum Arthropoda; class Arachnida; order Ixodida; family Ixodidae; genus Amblyomma; species Amblyomma americanum. The sequence continues at coordinate 87,771,120 of NC_135497.1, forward strand.
GCAACTGTAATGTACTGTCATTACTTTGTGATGGCGTTATTATTTAATGCAATTTAATTACTTTTGCGGGAATTCTGGGGAAGTAATTAGTAATATACTTTAATTACTTTTCAAACGTAAGTTTGCCATGTATGATATAAACTGTCCTTATAAAAATGATTTTATTGGACTACCAAGTGGCGATGAGTCCATATTCAACGATGAAGTCCCGATACATCGTCCCCGCCTTTGACCCCAAAGTAAGTCAGGTCAAGGTGCGCTGCCTACGGCGGCCACCTGTTTCCTTTTCGAGCCTGCCTCTGAGAATGGATGCTGTAAACGCAGCGCAAAGTGTCGTGATATGCGCGGAGAACGACTGCGCGTCACAAGCTCTGTGCGCTGTTGAGAGTTTCATCTCTCTTTAGTCTGCAAAGGTAGCTCTTGAAGTCTTGCAGTAGCGCAAGAGCTACCTTTGTGACCCTTGCTTTGTATCTTTTTTTGTTGCGGACACGTATGAGTGTTCGAGGTGGCTCGCAAATAAATTTGATTTTTTTTTAAAGCCAACTTTCCTCCTCTGCTTCGAGGTTCTTTTCCGAGCCGGTTTGGAAAAGAGAGCAAAGGCGGCGCGGAACATATCAGTGGTTCCGCCTTTTATGGCCGATGAAGGCGCGTCGCGCGCCTTTCAGTTGCCCGTGGTCCGAAGTCTAACCTTTCTGGCGGCCGCAGGCGCAGCGCACATCCATGGATGGTTCTTAATTGATCCACGATTGGTTAGCAAGTCCAGCATTCTTGGACATCAATTTTAATCGCGAGGCGAGTGTGGAATATTGCAAGTATACTGAAATATTGAAGCTAATGACCCACCTTTCCCGTGTGTATCAAAATATTTCTTTTAAAGTTTGTAAATCACTCGCATCGAATAGTCAGCACTGCCACAGGAAACCATGAGAGAACGTTTCTGTCGACAACAAAAACGCTAATAGCAAAAAATGCCAGCCTGCCGAGGGGAGATCTGCGGTTATATTGATTGTTATAGCAGACTTTTTCTATATGTGAAAAAAAAAATTGCGTTCGTGAACAGTTTCTCTTTGAAAAATGCGTTTGTCCAGAATATCTGGATATGTAAAATAGGCGAGAGGACCTGATCTTACATCTCCTCTCAAATACCGAAGCTTACGTGAGGAGCTGCAAACGGAGTTGGGAAGGGAGCGCCAACTGTCGGTCGCAAATAGTCTGTCCCGAATGAATCATTTTCCAGCAGCGTGTTGATGAACGAAGATGCTAGGGTCTCTTCGCACAGCTTCTCCAGCCATCATACCGATTCGCTGCCAACTGCATCACCATACACCTCCACCGATCACATTGATCGCCATTGAAGAATTCCCAACCCATCGCAATTTACCTGGCTTCAAACATGGGTAGTTGAGACTACCGCTATGCACGGGAGGCGCATCCGTATCTCGTCCAAACCTGTGGCGCCATGAGCGCCTACCGTCTTAGAACAAGCGGGTGTGGCAGAGAACCATCCTAAACGATCAGATCCCCAAGCGTTATCTCAATGAGTAAATCCGCTATACGAAGTAGAGAACGAGCATCGAACTTCGTGAACATGTGAATAAAACTACATGAGCGAACGGTGAACACACAAATGAATGGGCCAAATGGAGGGGTGATTTTAATTAGTATTCATTTTGATGTCAATATACTATGAGTGCAGGTGACTACTGCACCACGCTCTATTTGCTTCTTAATTTACGCGCACTTACTTATTTGCAGTGTTTTATGAAAAAGCAAATGGCTTCATGCTCTGCTTAATCCTCTCGTGCAAAAATGAAAACTGTTCAATATAAAAAATTTTATCCAAAGACTAGCGTGTGTAACAGCAGGATAATTTGTAGAGATCAAACAATCAATGGCCGTCGGCTCTTCATAAGTTTTTTTCTTTTGCGTGATTTCAAATGCAATCATTGGGACTCAATGTGTGCGAAATGCTTGTGATTTTCAAATTTCATTAAATATCACAAGCTTTGAAACTACTTTTGTCTCTGCTGGAGTAAAGGTTTGGTTTGGTTTATCGGGGTTTAACGTCACAAAGCGACTCAGGCTATGAGGGACGCCGTAGTGAAGGGCTCCGGAAATTTCGACCGCCTGGGGTTCTTTTGCGTGCACTGACATCGCACAGCACACGGGCCTCTAGAATTTCGCCTCCATCGAAATTCGACCGCCGCGGCCGGGATCGAACCCGCGTCTTTCGGGCCGGCAGTCGAGCGCCATAACCGCTCAGGCACCGCGGCGGCCCTGCTGGAGTAAAGGGTGCCGCATTCTTTCCAAGAGTACGGGAGAATTACGTGACACACAGCTCGCACTTCTCTTGTTATTTTTTCATTGTGTGCGGTCCTGTGCAAGCGGTATTCTTGAGTTCGTTGAAGGGAAGCACCGGTTTTTTTTAGGCGTGCCGTGTAAGAGGCAAGGAGACCACGCTGCCACTATCCAGATTTCGGCCTATAGCTTACAGCATGCACACTCTGCACAAACTAAAAATTTGTAATGCGAAATTCGCAAAGATTGAGTCGATGCACAACTATATGAAGTAATCGAAAGGTGCAGGTGCTCATTACAGAGGGGGTTAAATGAAAATTTAAGATTGGTTTTCGGGGAAAGGAAATGGCGCAGTGTCTGTCTCAAATATCGGCGGACACCTGAACCGCGCCGTAAGGGAAGGGATAAAGGAAGGAGTGAAAGTAGGAGGAAGTGCCGTAGTGGAGGGCTTCGGAATAATTTCGACCACCTGGGGATCTTTAACGTGCACTGACACCGCACAGCCCACGGGCGCCCTTTGCGTTTCGCCTCCATCAGAGGGGGTTCGTATTAATTTTTTTTTCCTTGTTAAACAGTGTCATGCTACATCCACAATATGAATTTTTCTGTAATGGCTTTTTTTTTATCGCACAACTCGAGCTGTTCGGCGAGTTGGTCGGCGATATTCTTTAGAGGTTCACTGCTTTTGTGTTATACTTTGTCTTCTGTTTGCTGCTGTTGTTGATCTACGTTCAATGAATGCTATTATTTCTTCATGGGAAGAATCGACACCTGAACACGTGTGGTGGGTCGCTCTTGAAACATCTTCTATTCCAGATGAAACGTGCTCTCGCTTAACGCCATTGCTTCTTCGGAAGGCTAAACATTCATTGTTGTTTACAGACTGCGGAAGTGGCGTTATTTACACGACATAAACAGTCACAGGTAGCTCAAATACAACCTCTCTGTTTTCTTTTCTAGCATAGGGCCTCCAGGTCGCAGTGATGCCATTTGGAATCTTTATTATTTGCGAAATATTTTGACTCTAGTAATTGTGTTTTTCTGCAAGAATTTTTTTCAAGGAGTAACATGAGGCTTACTTGTACCCTTCCACGTGATTAGAGAGAAACGAAAATGGTTTTCTTTCTTCTGCATGGTGCAAGGTGGGACTTGGCGCCATGGGCGATGGCGACAGCAATGCGTGCGCAGTTCCTATATCCTTTTTCTGCCTACTAGCATATGTCGCTCAGGTGATAAGTTGCTAACATATATTGACTTATTGCTAAATGTCCGAACTACTGCAAAAAAAGAAGTGATACTTTCTCACTCAATTCACGACAGGCTTCCTTTAAATTTAATGATTCCGATCGAAATCACTGGGCCTGAAAGGGTTAAGGTGCCCTTCTTCCGCCCCATAATTTTTGTGCTAGCATGTTCTCTTATTTTTTGGACGACAGTGTATCTGTGGCATGCTCATATGCCTTTTTATTAACAAATTATAAGTGCGGCTTTATTCTTTAATATTTACAGTTATCAACAGTGGCATTTATTTTCGGGCTTCGTTGCCCTCATCATTTGATTGTGCGCTCACGTACTGTCAGGACGAATTTCCGCGTGCAATAAGATGTATTAAATGAAGAACTACATTCTGAAGGATACTACATTATATGAAATATTATATATGTTGTACGAAGGTCAGACATACAATATGAGATTTATATTGGCATGCGGCGAATGTAGGCTTGAGATCGGCAGCTGCGCAGATGACCTGTATCCTGTGCTATCGCTATTGAGCAATGACAATGCAAATTCCTCATCTAGGAGTGAGCGCGATGAGGGGCTAGTCGGTATTACATTGTTATAAAAACATGAAACTATGTAAGGGATAGGACACACAAGATAAGTGGTCCGGACGAGCGCAGTCCTGACCTTTTCTGTGTCCTGTCCCGTGCGTAGTTTTATGTTTTTATAATTCCTCACCTAGCAACGGTCTATACTCACATATGGGGAATAGGAACGCCAAAGAAGCCACCAGAAAAGGTATACTATATGTTTTGCGTACCGCCATCAACTAAAAAGTTTGTGCTAGGCTTTCCAAATGAAGAGAAAATAAAATTTCATGCCGGTCAAAAAATATGAACCAGCGTAATTGACACTTTGCCAATAGACGTCAGGAGAACAACAGCAACAACTTTTCCGCCCTTTAGTCAAGATCCTGGTTCGTTTATTTGTTCAAACGCCCACAACATTTCATTGCCGCATGTCACTGGCTTTCACCCAACAGCCCTATTTATAGGAGCCTTCAGCGACAGAAATCATTCTTCGATAGAAGTCCACATCAACACGGCTGAAGCACAACGGCCAACTACGGATGCTTGACCTGCATTTCTGAACGACCTCTAAAGTAGACAAGTGAGTTGCAAATCTGCACCAGCGATGCCTAAGGGCTAGCCGTATGAGCGAAGCAGTTGCACTGATAGACCCAGTGGATTCTAACATATGTAAAAGCCGTTAGGCCCAGAAGTAATTGCATTTAGTCCAACCAAAATTAGGGCGCAGAGGCAGAAACTCGTCAAACGACTCGGTTCTTGCACACGACTCTTGGAGCGCCCGTAATGCGCTCTCGATCAAGGGACAACTTCGTGTGGCTCTGCGGTCGCTGCTACGAACGCGAGCCTTCAGCTTACACAGGTGCGCTGTCTTAACGGGCTCACAGTTCAATCGTACACGTCTACAATCTGGAGGCTATAGCTTGCAGCTTCTACTGAAGCATGATAGGAACCTGTCCCGTAGTATCGAACTTTCATAAGCGTGCTCGGAATGCGAGCAAAGTTCTCGTAAATAGCCGAAATTGCCTCGCAGTGAGCCAGTACAGGCCACCGTGCCACTGGGTGCTGTGTCACGGAGAGAGCATACCCCCCGGCGCTTTCCGTCGGCCGAGCGTGACCCCTTCGCGCACCGATGCCGCCAGGAAGAATGTGGCGCTGCTAGTTGCGGCGCGGTAAGCTCATCCGCGTCGGCCTTGCGTACCCCGTAGCAGTTCAGTTCGTTTCGTCGCCTGTATTGGATTGTCTGTAGCAGCGTTTTCTCATCTGAGGGCGAGATGCCTTCAACAACAAAAAAGAAGACGGAGCGTTTGTGCTTTGCGCCTGGGTGTGACACGGGATATAGAAAAACACAAAAAAACTCTATTCCGTGCCCCTGTCTGCCAGGGAATGTTTGCCAAGTGGTCTCGAGCGATCCCAAGTGCTGGCCGTCAGTATCATTTTACAGTCTTGTCACCATCCTTGAAAACGAACTTGCACATGCGTTCAGCCGAACGCGCTTGCATGTCGAAGCTGCGGAAGAGGTATTCTACAGTCATGTGATATGTGCCAAAAATTCGTCGTTTTTAGCATTCTGTTGCGCTGACAGCATCAGTTGTACGTGTTTATTGCCTCACGAGGATTTTTTTTCCCCTTAAGGGTATAAATCAGGAGGATAGTGAGAAGAAACGGAAACCACTGAAGCTTTGTGTGTTGTAGATCAAATTCTGAAAAGTTCTTTCCCTCACTTGTAAATAAACGATTTCATGGCCAGATGTGCTGCTTCATTGCTTACATGATCGAGCGTCAAGATATGGCATACATGCTACAGGTTCGCAAGCGGCAACAAAAACCAATTTGTGCGTTGGGGCGCCTGGTTTGTGCTTTGGGGTGCCTTCATTCTACCCGCCGCGGTGGCTACTAATGGTTATGGCGCTCGGCTACTGACCCGGAGTACACGCGGGTTCGAACCAGACAGCGGCGGCCGCGTTTCGATGGAGGCGAAACGCTAAGGCGCCCATGTGCTGCGCGATGTCAGTGCACGTTAAAGATACCCAGGTGGTCGAAATTATTCCGGAGCCCTCCACTACGGCCACTCTTTCTTCCTTCCTTCTCTTAGTCCCTCCTTCATAATTCCTTCCCTTACGGCGCGGTTCAGGTGTCCACCGATATATGTGAGACAGATATACTGCGATATTTCCTTTCCCTACAAACGAGTTTTAATTTTCGCCTTCAGCCATGCGACTGCAGTTTTGAGGTCATACGGCTCGCATTACAACCTGCTCTTCTAGAACGTACGTGTAGTGGCTGCGTTTCTGTGGCGGCGCAACGCAGAGAGTCAGTGCACGTTGAAACCCAGGTCGTTTAAATTATTCCGCAACATTCCGCTGCGCCATTAACAGCGTCCCTCACATCCTGGGCAGCGCCTCGAAATGTGCGCGCACAAAACGCGCATCAGTTGAGCTATGCACTGCAAACTCGGCTTGTGAAGCAGCATATTTCAAGGGAATAATGATGCGAGTTCACGAAACACTATTTTGTAATAAAGGTACATTCTTTGACACTAGCAGAAAACGCGCGATAAGCAAAACGGGCTCATTTTCGCTTCAGTGGTTAAATTTAGCCTACGCGATGCGCTCATTTTGGCTGCGCGCCTTACCGCGCCTCTGCCGTCAGCGCCGCCACACGGCATCGGCGCGCTGTGGGGCCATGTTTCCCCGGCCGGTTTTCACACCTTCCAATCTAGCCACCCTACTACGGCGCACTAAACCAAGGGTGTGACATTCCCGTAGAGCCAATGGGGACGATTTTGAAATGCGACGGTGGCGGTGCCTGGGAGTTGGCGGTAAAAACATAAATTGCTCAAAACTTTGCTCGCTATGCTTGCGCCGGTCGCTGTCGTCTGCTGCCACTGCGCTGCAGCGTTGCCCGCGGCGGCACTGGCGGCGCAGACGCGTTGTGTCATTGACTCCAGCCGCGTTTGCTGCCAGATACCAGGATCGCTGCAATCGTTCCGACCGTGGCGACACTTATGGCGCGGACGCGCAACTTGCAACATGCCACAGCACTGACTAAACTCACTGGAACGGGAACTTTACGCCGCACCGCACCGCAGCGCCGCGGCGCGGCGCGGCTGTGCGCTAGTGCATACCATTTTACAGTACTGAGTAGGTCGTGATGCACCCATATGTCCTCCCAACACGATGTAGCGCATTTTGATGCACATGGGCCCCGTCGTAAGTTTCATTTAAAGCTTGATCAAAGCGCTGTGCTTTTACTGTCAGCTTGGCGGCACGATCGGGTGGCTCGCGGCTCGAGCTCGCGCTGGCATTCCAGACTCGGCGCCCACTCCAGCTGGCCACACTAACAGGCGCCTACAGCCACCCTCGCTCTAGCATTTCGGACCGGGCCAACTCCGAAGAAGCTCGTGGACCACCTCGGAAGGCTTCACGTTAGGTAAGTGCCTCGACTACTTTGCGCAGGCTACGTTTCTACCGACCACGACGCAAAGAGCTGATCTTAACGCTCGCTGGTGCTCTGTACTCTGTCGACGTCCGTGTGCAAGCCAGTCTCCCCCATGCACCCCCTCAGCAGTCGTCACCAAGTGGCTGTGCCGAAATGGGAAGCCTTGTCAGCGCCTTTTAGCGTGGCCAACGAGTGAGCGCCGAGTCTGGAACGCCAACGCAAGCCTCGCTCCTCCGTGCCTCGCGGCTCGAGCTCACGCTGGCGTTCTCGCGGCTCGAGGCTTGCGTTGGCGTTCCAGACACGGCGCCCATTCCAGCTGGCCACGCTAAAAGGCGCTGACAAGGCTTCCTATTTTCGGCACAGCCACCCTCGCTGTAGCATATCGGACCCAACTCCGAACAAACTCGTGGGCCACATTGGAAGGCTTCACGTTAAGTAAATGCTTCGACTGCGTTGCGCAGGCTCAGTTTCTAATGACCACGTTACAAAGAGCTAGTCTTAACGCTCGCTGGAGCTCTGTATCTGTAGACGCCCGTGTGCAAGCCAGTCTCCACCATGGACCCCCTCAGCAGCCGCCCCAAGTCACTGAGCCTGCGGCGCGATAGAATACGACCGGCGAGAACTGTGAACTCGTAGAAAATAGTGTCAACCAATGCTCTTCGTCTACGGGTATCCCCGCAAGCGCCGTTGCGGACACCTGCAGTAGGTTCCCTGAGCAGTGGGACGATGAGTGGACAGTGGTGCAAGCAGAAGGGATTTTGAATGCTTGACCTCCCACCCAAACTCATATAGGCGCCATCAGACCACGAGAAGGTCTTCGTCTTTCTGACCACCTTACGGATGATTTTATTTATTGCAGACTAGGGCCCCTGGGTGAGGGCTTTATATGAGTGGTATTGCGAAGTAAGCCGTTGCAAGAGCTTGCCTCAGGCACGATGAAGCACGAGGCGTTACCCTGAGTGTTGAAATGGAAGAAAATTTAGCCATCTTTAAAGCGCCGGAAAGATTGGTGGTGGAAAAGCTTGCTTCCATTACCAAATTAGTACTTAGTGAAAAAGAATACCCTGTCAAAGCGTGCATTGCCGCCCCCATCAACTCTTGTACAGGGGTGATCCATGGAATTGCACTGGGTACACCCCCGAAAAGCCTCATGAATCGTCTGAAGCCAGGATCTTCGCAGCGAGAATGATAGGAAGCTCAGAAACAGCAATCATTACTTTTGCAGGGAGCACTTTCCCCAAAGAGGTGCTGTACGAACACTAACCATTCCAATGTGAACCACATCACCCGAAAGCCTAATTCTGTAACAACTGCCTTCTCTGCCCCACGAAAACCCTGATAAGATGTTGTAACTGCACCAAACAACTCGAACATGCTGACATGGATCATAGCTGCTCCTTACTCTGCTTTCATTGTGCAGGGAAACACCGTTCCAATGACCCCGAATGCCTCATGAAACAGGAAAAGGACCGACGTCTCTGAATAGGACCTCCTTTCTATAAGTGCATAAGGCTTCGTAACATACCCCAGGAGAAAGAACGGAGAACTCCGCAGGATTTAATTCCTGCACAAAGCCCTGGAACACCAAGAAACGAGCCCACAAACAGTTCAGCATACGATACCGGGAACCCTCCCCTTTTTCAACGGAGCCCAGGAAAGCGTACCGGGACACCGCAGCAGCCATCTTTGCTTGGACCTACCCGAGTACCTCACCTCCAGGCAACTACAACTGCCAAATACGCAGGTAAGACTGTTACTCGAAAATGACCGCCTCGAGCCTATCCATTACCAGGGATTCGGGACAGTACCCCGCCAGTGCAGCTATGCCTATCGGCCTAGTGTGTTCTGTTCTGCAGCCACTCCGTCACTTTCTCTCTTTGTTATGTCACGAATGATGTCGCCGCACAATTTTTTAATTGTTCAAAGCTGTGAGCAACGTTGCGGCAGCCATGTGAACAAGAGGCGCTTGTGCCGAATCCCTCGTAATGCTTATGCTCAGCATTTAAACCGGCACCAATGTTTGGACAGCAAGGGTGACAAGTGAGCTTTTACTGCACGAAGCGCATTTAGGGTTGGTTGATGGCGGCACAGATCACTGGCCTTTTCAACGCAACGATTTGGTCCAAGGCCCTCTTCCCAATTATCTCACCCCAGAAGAGCCGAGCACCAGGCTGGGCGAAATCTTGTACCCATTAGAAAACCAGGGGGTACTCGACAGCACTGGGGATTTAACCCAGCACCTCACCATCAAAATATCCAGCGCTGCCCACTTACACGATGAAAATGAGTACACTGCGCTCAGCCTGGCACAGCTGGAGATGAGAAGACTTACCACAGAATCACTGACAGTGGCCTTACCCCTTTTGTCCTCAAGGAATATAGAAAAAGCACTGCACCAAAGGCAACTACAGATTTTAAGAGCCAAAGTTGTCCTAGCTAACACCTCCTGTGACAAAATGCAGAGGCGCATTAGCTGCTGCCGTCCTTTTTCCTACCCCTTGCAACCGCATTATACACACCTTAGGGCACTTTTTGTGACTCGTGAAGTACCTTTATATTAGGCGCACGCATTGTGAATAACGCTTCTGAAAGCCAATCTCATTTCCGCTCCACAATTCTCTGAATGCACACACAGACTGCATAAAAGCTTTATGCCCCACCGGACATGAACACCGAAATGAGAGAAAGTGCGCAGTTACAAGCTTGGCTACAAGCCCACAAAGAGATAAGGATTATCTGGGCCCCTGTGGATATGGGCATGGATGGAAATGAACATGACTAAAAAATAAAACACCTTTAAAGGCATTTTTCGGCATCTATAACTCGCACCCTTGCATTCGGCCCAGAAGAGAGTGTTGCCCTTTCATACATCTTTCACGCTGCTGTTTCACAAAAGAACCAGCCCGAAAATGAGAAAACGTGACCTAAAAGAATCGGGGTGAATCACACACTATTACTGCCGAGTCATTGGCATTTTGGTGCTGCTTACACCCCTACACTCATCAGGAAATATGCGTGCAATGGGTTCATAATTTGTTCCCACTTTTATTGCTTTCCTTAAGGGTTCTTTAAATTTACTATAATGCCTACAAATTGTAATATACCTGTACTACTGGAGCTCTTCATAGCAGTAGACAGGCTGTGTGCATCTTCGGAAAACATTCATTGATACGCAAATCACAATACTGTAGAAATGTGGAAATTTTTGTTATCAGAACAAAACACATCCATAAACAAAACACAAGAAGCTCTGCCAATGAATTTCTTACTGCCATCCAAGGAGCACTAATGCAATTATTTCCAGGAACAACTGCACCATATCTGCTTTTATCAGTGTTATGGTGCCGCAAGAATAAGATTCCATTGCACTTGCATCTACCTACTAATTTAACAGTGCAAACAGAGTAAAAAATTCACGCTTGTGCAGCATTACAAACCAGCTTGAGGAAGGCTTTGACCAGGGCACTTACTGCCAGGAATAAGTGTTCAGATGCATAAGCTTGTGCGCAAACTTAAGGTAGCTTATGCTGAACATCCTAATCCTGACATTATGGCAGTTGTGGAGTGTGAACCGCAGTGGTGAGCCTGCTGAGTAGTCATTCTCCCTTGATGAACAGGTTCTCAGCCTCCTCAGCATTTTCTTCGGAGAATGGCATGCATGATGAGAGTCTGCATTTTACACAAAAACAGTAAAGCATTTCATACCAGCTTACATTGCTCAATGATCCTTATAAAATGCCAACACAACATACTGCTCATCACATATTGCTCATGTGCGATATTATGCATGCTAACGCTAACAGAGAGAATAAAATCTGCCCATATGGCAAGCAAGCGCCAGCTGTTATTCCCTGAACCATTCCAAAGAGGCTATTGTGGTGTCAGAGATAATAGCTCCAAACGGCACTATAAAGACAGTATTTTAGCTAAAAAGATACCTGTTAGGAAATGGAATGAAGGTGGTCAGGCCATGGAATTAATACTGTACGAACTGCTACAAGCTAGTGCAAACCACTGGCCTGGCTGGAGAGGATCCACAAATGGCACAAAACACCATGACAACAAAGACAAATATAATAGTGCACTTCATAATGCTTTAGTCACACCAACAACAAATCAGGTGTAACATTACTGTGACAGCAGAAAACAGTATCTGTGTCGGTCAGCGACGCAACCCCTTCTATAACAGTGGCCCTCTGCAGCGCAACACAAAGCGTGCATTATTATCCCAAGTATGCGATATCTTGAAAGGCAGGCAACTATGCTAAGTTAACATATCTCCCGTGTCTGCAGCCAGTAAACTCAAAGCCATCAAGAAAAATTTGTATGAAGTCACTAAACTACTTCACGGAAAGCGGCCGGACCAGTTGGTGCATGATTCTTAGCAAAACCGCACAGGTAACAGTACACAAAGACATAGCTACAGCACTGATTAACATATGAGGAATTTATTGCTTTGCTCACAATATATACAGGAGGCATCATCCAAAATACAGAGAAGGAAAGTCAAATCGTCATTTTGTCACATCTGTCATATTTTTTATCCAGATAGTCATTTTTTTTTTCCTTAACATTACTGATGGTGTGCTTATGCAGGGTGAACAATTCTAATGTATGATGTACACTTTGTATATTTCGCGCATGAGCTGTCAATTATATATCCTCAGAATTTTACATCGTCGAAAGTGTGGAATGCACTCAGTCTGACACGCGTCTTGCTAGCTTGCTGCCATATCCTGTCTCAGTGTTGCCTACATGTTCCGTTAGATATATGTTCACACGCCAACGTTATGTCCGAACATATCATTACAAGGTTAGCTCAGCAGCAGGAACGGTACGCCGTACACAGAAGACACACCAGCAAACGGGTCACTCAAGCACTAGCGGCAGCGTCCTCGTCTTCGTCGACTGCCTAGCGACACAACGACGTCTTCGCTGCGCGACTGCGTACCGTAACACTAGCCCACCTCCGCCCCGCAGAAGAAGGCACAGACCCGGGGAGGCCTGGGGGGTGGGTGAGTGTAGTAGGGTTTAAGACTGGCGACGTGCACAAGCTGTATGGAAGGGGCCATGGAAGGAGATGGGGGTGCAGCGGCACGAGTTCATAGGTCACATCGCTCAGTTGCCTCAAGATGCAGTAAGGATCGACGTAACGAGGCAGGAGCTTCTCACATAGTCCCACACAGCGTGCAGGGAGCCAGAGGAGTACCAGGGAGCCAGGAGGGTAATGGGCGTCACGATGATGAAGGTCGTAACGACATTTTTGAGCGGTCTGAGAAGCGTGGAGACGATCCCTAGCGATTTGGCGGGCGGCGTTAGCACGGGCAATGGCGTCACAAGCATAACTGCTAGTAGAAGGGTCAGAAGGCAGTAAGCTTTCAAAGGGTAGCAACGGGTCGCGGCCAAAAAGCAGGTAGAAAGGGGAGCATCTGGTGGTATCATGGCGTGAGGAATTGTAGGCGAACGTCACGAAGGGTAAACTGATGTCCCAGTCACGATGGTGGTCGGAGACATACATGGACAGCATGTCCGTCCGGGTGTGGTTAGGTCGCTCAGTAAGGCTGTTAGTTTGGGGATGGTAGGCCGTGGTGAACTTGTGGTGGGTGGAGCAGGAGCAGACAAGGTCGTGGACCACTTTAGAAACAAAGCAGGGGCCTCGGTCTGTAAGCAGATGATGAGGACCGCCATGAAGCAAGACGACGTCATGGAGGAGAAAGTCGGCGATATCGGAGGCATAGCTGGTCGGGATAGCGCGCGTGATAATGTACTGGGTAGTGTATAATCGGTCGCAACGGCAATCCACTTGTTCCCAGAAGTTGATGTGGGAAAAGGCCCGAGCAGATTGAGACCAACACGGAAAAATGGCTTAGTAGGAATGTCGATGGGCTGAAACGGGCCACTAGGTGGGAGCGGGGGTGTTTTCCGGCGCTGACATTGATCGCAGGCAGCAACGTAACCACGGACAGAGCGGTAAAGGCCAGGCCAGAAGAACCGCTGGTGCACACTGTCGTACGTGCGGGACACGCTGAGGTGCCCTGCAGTAGGTGCGTCATGAAGCTGGGCAAGGACTGTGGGGCGGAGATGTGTCGGGGCGGAAATGTGTCGGGACAACGAGCTAGAGGTCGGCGCCATCAGGGTGCATATTTCGACGGTAGAGAATATCGTGATGCAGCACGAACAGGCTCAGGTCAGGATCGGAAGTGCCGCTTCAGAGGCGGTTGATTATAGGGTGCAGAGATGGATCACGGCGCTGCTCGTCGTCGATGTGTAGAAAGTCCGAGATGGACAGAACACAATCGTCGGTATCATGGTTGTGGGAATCAGGAGGATCGACAGGATGGCAGGACAGTCAGCGTCTTGGTGCAACTGGCTGGACTTGTAAACAACAGTAAATGTGTATTCCTGCAAGCGCAAGGCCCAGCGACCCAGTCGGCCTGTGGGGCCTTTAAGAGAGGAGAGCCAACACAAGGCATGGTGGTCCGTAACGATGCAGAAGGGCCGCCCAAACAAATAAGGGCGGAATTTTGTTAACGCCCAAACAAGTGCAAGGCACTCCCGCTCAGTGATGGAATAGTTAAGTTCAGAGGGAGATAGCAGGCGGCAGGCGTAAGCAATGACACGATAGTGGTCGAGCTGGCGCTGAGCAAGGATGCTCCAATACCATGGCCACTGGCGTCGGTGCGAAGTTCCGTAGGCGCAGAAGGGTGAAAATGGGCCAGCACAGGTGGAGCAGTGAGGGCCGCAACAAGTGCGGTGAAGGCGCTAGCTTGGTCAAGGCCCCAGGAGAAAGGCACATCTTTCTTCTGGAGGGAGGTAAGAGGACGGGCCGGGTCGGTGAAGTTCAGGATAAACCGGCGGAAATACGAGCAGAGCCCGAGGAAACTGCCCACATCACTCGAGGAACGGGGGGTGGGGAACTCGCGGGTGGCACGAACTTTGTTAGGGTCGGGCTTGGCACCATAAGCATCGAACAAGTGGCCGAGGACCATGATTTGGCGCTGGCCGAAGCTGCACTTCTTGGAGTTGAGTTGGAGGCCAGCGCGGCGGAAGACGGAAAGGATAGTAGAAAGATGGTGTAGGTGGCTTTTTAAAGTGGGGGAGAAAACTACGTCATCCAGGTAGCACAAGCACGTCGTCCATTTGAATCCGCGCAGGAGTGAGCCCATCATACGCTCAAAGGTGGCAGGAGCGTTGCAGAGGCCGAAAGGCATGATTTTGAATTGGTACAGGCCATCGGGGGTGACAAAGGCTGTCTTCTTACGATCCCGTTCGTCAACAGAATTTTGCCAGTAGCCTGAACGGAGATCAATACAAGATCAATAGTCGAGGGCGTCATCAATTCTCGGAATCATATCTGGATAAATAATCATATCTGGATAAATAATCATATCTGGATAAATAATCATATCTGGATAAATAATCATATCTGGATAAATAATTATATCTGGATAAATAATCATATCCGGATAAATAATCATATCCGGATAAATAATCATATCCGGATAAATAATCATATCCGGATAAATAATCATATCCGGATAAATAATCATATCCGGATAAATAATCATATCCAGATAAATAATCATATCCGGATAAATAATCATATCCGGATAAATAATCATATCCGGATAAATAATCATATCTGGATAAATAATCATATCTGGATGAATAATCACAAAAAATGTGACAAAATGGGGATTCCATGACTTTCCTTCTCTGCATTTTGGATGATGCTTCTGCATTTTTTCTGAGCAAAGCAATAAATTCCTGTTGTCAGCATTGTATCTGTCTTGTGTGTCCTGTTAAACCATGTGCTATTCTGCCAAAACTGAAATACTGTCAGACATTAAAAGATTAAGTCTGGAAAACGACCCCAAGGGGTTCCAAGCTGATGTTTCCTTTCGGCACCCACCCTTGAAAAAATAGACACATAAAAATGTGTATTTGGAGATCACAAATGCTAGATGTGGCATCATAATGTCCACAAGAAACAAGTCAGGCTAATTTCTTACTCAGGAACTGGTTCTGATACTCTTTATGGAGCCATACATGCAGCATGTAGTGAACAAAAGTACAAACTAGATAAATAGAATGAATCATTTTGCAAATATCGCTACTGTAAAATGGTGTTAACGAATGGCCGCATTCATCCTTAGTACAACATTTCATCTGCCGTTACATATAAAATTTGAAAATACCAAGCAGCCAAATGAGTGCATAAATTTTTCCCAGAAAGTTGCCAAGGGTTCACACAGTTGTACCACTCCACAGGTCCAGTTCTGTATGCTGCTCAGGAGCAGCAGTATCCATAAGGGGTGTTTGCCTGCAGCAAAAATTAGTTTTAAGGCAATATGTTTGTACGCAAGAAGCAATGTAAACGGCATGGTATGGAACCATTCCAATTATGCAAGCAGAGCAAATTGCATTCTGCTTACACTGCAATATTAATCAAGGTACAAAAATATAAAGGCTCCTTCAAACCGGCACACAGTTGGGATTTAAATGTCATTGGGTCATTCAACGCCAACTGATCTAGACTTAGCTCTCGACCATCTTCAATTAAAAAAAAAAATTATGGCTTATAGACAAACATTATTCAAGCTTTTTTTTGGCGGAATAAATTTTTTCGCGTCGTGGCGACCTTCTCATGTTCGTAAGCAGTTAGCAAACGTAACCTTGCAAAAAATTTGTAAACATTCTTACACATGACTATGAAACTTTTTTATATTAATAAAAGGCATTGTGCTTTCATATGCAGTTAATTGAACTTATTTTGTTTTAAATAAAACATGGAAGAAGGTACAAAATATGAAAATTTGAAATCTTTTATCAAATGTTATGTGCTTACAGTAACTACTGTAACTCCAACTATTCCAACTATTTTTCTAAGCGGTTCAGAAGGCAAAGAAGGTGATAAAAATGTTCCAGAGAGCAAAAAGCGTAAGGCATGCCAGCAAAAGAATACTGATGTTGAGATAATTTGCTTTATTTTGACACATATTCAGCAGTCTATAGAATAATAAGGTGATCTTAATTAAATTGTGAACCACAGAAAGTTGCACAGTACCCTTTAATCGCATTTGTTTCTAGAAGTTTAATCGGAGCATGTTTTGTTTTAAGTGAGAAAACAAATTTGCAAGTTGTGTCCCTGCATTCAACATCGACATTGCTCTGTGCTTCCTCTTCACTGCAGCACATTTTTCTGTTGGCTGCAAATATACACAAGACCAGCACTCCACTGCTGGAATATAATGGTGTGCTAGGCTTCAATGCCACCAGCTTTGGCAATACAGAAGCCTGCTGAATGCTACGTTTACAAAAAGTAAAAACGAAGTGCCTGCATGGCAGAATGACTTTTGTTCTTCAACACAAACAGTACTGAGCCGGGAAGCACACTTTGCGGTCTGACCAATCAGAGTCGAAATCTCTACTACCATGAAAATGAGTTCAATTTTTCAATGAAATGGACTTTTTCGTGACATCACAAGGGAAGAGTGCGTATGACAGCATTGATGGAACTGTGAGGCTCTTGGCAGCAACAGAAAGTATTCAGACGCCGTACAAAGGTCAATTACTGACCCTGACCCTCTGTGAGCTGCTTACATGGGTGGAGAAAACTATTGTGATTAGCCCTCTGGGTGCTCCAACAAATGATTAATGAAGGTGAACTCACTAGGCAATTTACAAGAGTGCTACCATTAAAAGGAATGCAGAAGTTTCACCATATCAAGCGTTTATCTCTCTCTCACAACGGTGCATGCTGAAATTATGTCATGCTTGAGTTTAAAGTGACAAAATGGCAATAAACATGTAAGTAGACCTTTCAAAACCAAAATACGAGGAGCATCCACCTGGAGCACCGTGCAGCAAGCAATGCTGGGGTTGAACACAGGGACTAAAATTGCAAAACTATTTTCTCACCTAAAACAAATTATTCCAAGTAAACTTTTAGAAATAAATGGCATTGCAAGTAGAAAATAAATGAGGGCCACCTCACTATGCAACTGATGGCAGAATATGTCTAAAAAAATTTTCTTGCTGACATTCCTTACGTTTTTTTATGTCTAAAACATTTTGATCACCTTCTTTGCATTTTGATACCTTAGAAAATAGTTTAAATGACAACTATAGGAACATAAATTGGATAAAAAATTTCAAATTTCCATGTTTTTGTACCTTTCATGTTTTATATTTAAAACAAAAATACAGAAGATGAGTTCAATTTATTAGATATGAAAGCACGTCTTTTGTTTATGCAAAAAAGTCAGCCATGCGGAAAAACATTTATTTTTGGCAAGTTTTGTAAGACTAGGCTTTGTTACCACTTGTAAACTTAATATGGTTGTTACGACACGAAGTATTTTTTTCTGCCAAAAACAAGCTGGGAAAATAATTGTCGTCTTAACAAAATAAGCCATGGTTTTTTTTTTAAGAAATCAAAGGGGGTGAAGAACAAAGTCTGGATCACTTCATGTGTAATGACCTCATTCAGCGGAGTATGGCAACAAAATACACGGAAAACTTATCACCAGGCATATAGCAGCACTCATATGGGTCAAAATATTGGCTGGACTGTAAGAAGCTTCTGTAACACGAGAAAAATGACATGAGCAAGACCTAAAGACTAAGTGTAGCACATATAATTAGAAGATCAATGGGAGAGAGGCGACAAAAAACTCATTTTATCTGAGAGACAATTGAAATAACGCTAAGGAAGCCCAACTTTAAACAATGAACAGTGCAAACCAATAAAAATAGCCACACGTTAGCAGTAGGAGCTCTCTAAATGGCAGCAGATGCAGCGTTAATACCTGTGACACTCCCCAACTTGTGCATTAGTGCCCGGTCAAAAATATTCCTGGAAACTTTTCCTTGCCTCTTTATAAGAGTAAGCATCAAATTTTTGTACGCATTTTTTTCTTTGGTGCAATACATTTTTTCTCTTTGGTGTAATGCAAGTCAGAATGTGGAATTCACCTGCAGCAGCTTAACGATTTATGATATTTTTTTTTTCAGTTTAGGTCTTAAATGGCAGAGCAGCTTTCTTTCAGGTCATGTGAGGCATGCAAAAACTGCGATGTAATCTCTGCTTGTTCATTTTTTATCATTCTTGAACAGGCTTGTGTAAGAGTAAATGTGAATTAAAATGTTGAAAGCAGTGACCACACTAATTATTTTATGCTCATGTGGCCTGAAGCAGCTTTGTACATCGAAGCCATTGTTTGGCAGTTGTAACTGAAATATCATGAGAGAAAGAAATTCAATTGTAAATTATTTACCACTTGTTGGAGCAATCCACGTGACTGTGCTTTCTAATGTGCTGCACATCATTCTAAAGAGAGAAAACCCAACTAAAATTTTGGGTCCACTTCAGACTGCAACTTCAGGTAGTTTTCTAACATTTTGACTTAATGAGTGCATCCCATTTCTTGAACTCCCCTGTCTCTGGCACAAGAATTCATTTTTCAAAATACCAAGTAGAACTTCTAAACCTGCAAACCAAACGTCTGTTCATGGACGGGGATGATGCTACAGTTGATGCAGCAATGATGGCATGGGCATTATTCAGAAAAAACCCTATGCACTCTGAAGAGCTGAAATAGTGACTGGCAATCACCCCGTTCATAAAACGGCTTACAAAACCTATTAGAAGTCTTAAAATGGCTAATAACATGCGGTTAATATTTGTGATGTTATACATGTATTGTTGCCCACAGAACTCACTGGAACTGAGGCCACGGAAGCAGTGGACTTTAAAATGGATATGCAGAGAAATGAATTTTCACACGGCTGCCAAACTTGGAAGAAATGATAGGATGAGGAGGAAAACATAGAGCAAATGTTTCACCACAATACATGGCTCTCGAAAAACGCCCGGTGTTCCCCTCAGGACTCCATTCCTGAACTGCAGACAGCGACAGTATGCTTTGCAGTGTGCTTGCACATGTGTACCGTGGCTCTAACTAGTCAATTCAGCATCCTCCCTTTACACAGCATTGAAGTAACTACAGTAGACTCCCATTAATACGAACTTGGTTATGACGAATTCTCGGATAAGATGAACAAAGCAAGACTGTTTGGTTGGTTTCCCATAATATTCAATGTTAAAAATCAACTTTAAGGGCAACTCTGGAATTTTTTTCTACCTCGTCTGATTATACTAAAAATTCCCAGTGTGCTCTCCACAGTTTTTTGGTCCTTTGAGCCAAGTTTCACAGTGGAGAGCAGTTTTGTTGCAGTGCAAATGAACTTTAAAATTTCCCATTTTAAGACAATATCGGGCAGTGTGCATCCATTGGCATGTGTGATGCCAATGGATCCACAGGCGTCACTATTCGATCTGATTGCTAACCAGCAGAACTTTCAGTTCTGGCTTCTGGTCATTTCAGACAATTAATGATCCAACCTCTCAATTACTTAGTCACCAGATTAGCCAATCAAAGCGCACACAATAGACTTTGTGACAATATTCATGACTGGTGTCATAGGACAGTCTGTTGTGGCATCATTGTTTGGTCGAAACACAGCTTAGCTTTCCTGAGTTTTGATCTTTTGAGGTACTTCTACTTTGTATTTTGAAAAACAACTTTTTGTACCAGAGCGAGGGGACTGAGGAATGTGATGTGACTGTACTACCTCAAAATATTCAAAAAGCTCCCCGAGCTGGCTTTTAAGATAAATTGTTTTGCACGTCATTCATTTAATGCTCTTATATTAAAAAGAATGCTTCCAACTGGTAACATATATTGACAGATGCTGGTTGTTTGCAAGGTAGGTATCCTGTTACTTCGAGCTTTCCTTGGCTATTTGACCCTATTGTGAGTTACATTTTTAATAGGAAATGTGAGTTTCCTTTCAAATTTTTTTCTAGAGGCCTTTCGTACCACTGACCACACTCTTGCTCTAGAATGCAGTCAGCAAAATGGCTTCACAAAATAATACGTTACCTTCTTCAGCTAGTCGGTACATATTCATCACGTAAAGGGAAAGCACGACTGACAGGTTGAAAGAAGTAGGCAGACATGGTGCTGACGTGCTCTGTCCATTTCCATTCTCTTCTCTTGTGTGTGTGTGCAGTTTTGGCACCTTTAAATTAAGGACTGATGATCTTTATGGCTGCCACACAATAAGCAAGTGAAAAACGAGCACAACCAGCATTTTTTCTTTGCAACAGTTTGCCTGCTGGCAAAACATGTGGCACTGCTTCAAAGATTGGCTGCGAACGGCAAAAACATTGGTGAATAAAAACAAAAAAAGGTTCAAGATTGTAGAAAACACCACTACTCTGCCATCAAACCAGTTGAGGTTGCCTATCTCTTTTCATGTGAGCACAACAGAAGGTTTGCTGACACACTTTGTCTTGCTCCCGATGAATCTTAAATGCTTCGACCATTTCCTGCATGTGCTGGTCCTTATGCTTGTACAGTATGGTACAGTATGATACAGTATGGTTGTTCGGCTGAAAGCTGAGGTGCAGTTTTCACACGACTGCCAACGTGTGACGAAAATACTTTTATGAGGTTAAAGAGCGCTCGTGTTCCCTCAGGCGGTCATTTAGGCATCCCCTGTTTGGCTGATACAGCACGTTCAGTTGGATAGCTCACATCTGTGCACCACATTTATGGGGCACTTGCGCATAACAGAATTCTAGGTTCTTTTCGCATTCTGCAGGTGGCGACCCTTCACAGTTGACGCTGTTGCAGAGACACTGCAATTTGTTTGGAACAGAGAATACTACTCGCACACTGGCTCTAGACAAGTTGTGGAATTTGCCTTAATAATCGTGTCGGTGCACCAGTAAAATGTGGATAAAATGCCGAACATGCATGTTACTGCTTCACATGTGCACGTAATGTTGTCACAGGAACTACGCTGACATA
The DNA here is from genome assembly GCF_052857255.1 of Amblyomma americanum. Classification (NCBI taxonomy): domain Eukaryota; kingdom Metazoa; phylum Arthropoda; class Arachnida; order Ixodida; family Ixodidae; genus Amblyomma; species Amblyomma americanum. The sequence continues at coordinate 87,792,547 of NC_135497.1, forward strand.
TTTCGTTCCATAAAACACACGAGCTAGGACTATATTTTGTTTTTACATTTTTTCTTCTCTAAATAGTCAGGCAGGCAGCACGGAGGTGAAGCCAGCTTTACATTTTTGAAAGGAACACCCTTGCACATGCTGGATATTTTGGCCATTAGCACATCCACCCCTACAATCTTAGGGTGCAGGACGGGTGTATGTGCAACAGAAGCTCCTATTCTGTCGGGTGCGAGGGTAAGTTAATCAGTGTGTTCCCTTTGAAAGGACCCAGAAAGGGGCTCTCAATAAAGTTGAGATATGTCAGGGATGTTAAAAGACGCCGCTTCATAGTGATCCTCCAGCAAGAATTATTTTAATGCGTTTTGTGGAAGCTGAGTTATATGCAGACAAAATTTGAACTTCCGTGTCTTCGCACTTTTCGCTCTCTCGCACGCCAAAATGGCGGCGCTACTCCGATGGCCCCTTCCCTACCCAACACCCTCTAGAGAATTTGAGAAGGCCTTAGTACTCCTCCTGGGATGTCACGAAAAGAGGCCCATAGTCGCTGCCACTTACGGTGGAGTTTGTGGAATCGTGGCTGGGATCACCTAGCTGAAATAAGCTTCCATTAATCTATTCACACTTTTTCTTCTGCCAAATGCTAGAATAAAGAGCAGGCACTTTACGAGTCCTTTATTTAGATGCAGTAGCCATTAACCAGCTTTGTGAAGGTTGTTTTTAGGTACTAATGTCAGCAATTCTGTTGTGTTCTCGTCTTTCTCAGTAAACATTCTACATTCCTTTAAATAAATTTACCTCTGTTTTAAAACCTTCACTTTCCTTATTTCTGTATCTACAATTTTATGGAGTGCAGCTATAATGAGAAATGAAACGCACTCTATTAGCTTCACAGCTGTGTATGTAGTTTTATTGGGGACACATGTGCTTATTATAATTTTGCTCTCAAGACAAATATATACACTTCTGCCATCCACCTAATTGCTAATAGCAAGCAGATGTCTTCATTTGTGGATTTGGGACTTCGAATGGGGTCGACGCAGCTGTTCTCAATGCTCACAAGTAGCTCCACCGCCGATTTCTTGCTGTTTTGCTACAGATAGAATGGAGAAATTGGTGCCCATTTTCATTATCGGTGTCTTTACAAAGTAAACTGTTATGATAAAGTCAGCTTTTACTGCAACGGGATATTTGATGCCTGGAGCTTGGTCTTCAATATGTTCAGTAAATAAGACGTTCATTTCATTAGATAATATACCAGAATGTATCTTGCTGGTTACATATTCTGTCAAGTTTAGAATCTTATCCACTTCCTGCTCTTTGTGGAATACTTCGGCAGACTCTTCAAGCGCTTTTTTCAAAAGTAGCAGACTCAAGACGCCATCGCTTCGAGTTGGACATCACTTGAGATGCATGGCTTAGAAAGACCAGACGGGCATTCTGGAAACATTGTTGGGATTGTGGCTGTGTGAAAGCGGCGCGCAGTTGTGGTGGTCTCTGTAAGCTCGTCGATATGGTAGGCCTCTCGCACGAGTGAAGTTCGCAAACCTAGAGGGAAGTTCAATTTTGTTTAAATAGCAGCTGTAACATGGCAAGAGAGCTATCTCTTGAAGTGCTGGATTCGCTGCTTACGACTGTAACAAGCTTCCTGGTTTACAGACACTTTTCTAAAATGCAGCGCTAAGTCTATCCTATTTTTCAGAAGAGACTATTATTTGGAGACGTTCCAAACATCTTACCTTAGAGTGCAGTGACAACGAAATTTCCTCGTGGTATAGCCCTAATCCGCGTGTTCTGTGCTTCACCCCAGAGAAACCTCAAAACGTGGTTTTTGGGCCCTGATCTGCAATTAATCTGACAATTGGGCACGCTGCACTTGTCTCCAATGAATGCACTAGCACATCACCTCGACGGCCACACAACCGCAAGCACAGCACAAGGCGTAGACTGCATGCACTGTCAGCGTATAGAAAAAGTGTGTTCGGAAACATGTCGCAATGTGCCACGACTTTGCTTTCCCCGAGGCAATCAAAACACAACCGCAAGCACAGCACAAGGCGTAGACTGCATGCACTGTCAGCGTATAGAAAAAGTGTGTTCAGAAACTTGTCGCAATGTGCCACGACTTTGCTTTCCCCGAGGCAATCAAAGGAGTGTCACGGGTTTGCAGAACCGATCGGATTGTCGTTGCCGTCGTCCCCCGCTCCGACTTCTCCGAATAGGTGGGGTTAACCATTGTATACCTTCCTGGCCTCATCTGGAACACCCCTATATCACTTGTGCTTCGGAATGTGTTGCATGGAACTTCTATGTAGGCCTGTTTTGCGTGACATAGCTCAGGGGGGAAGGAAGAGCCAGCAGGCCTTAATTTCTTTTGAGGGTGTTACCCTACCTCCACCAGCTGCGGTGCACGTCGAGTTGCCGCTGCCGCAGTACCGCGTGATGTCTGAAAGAGTTTGGCGCTGTGAACCAATGATAACCCCTGGCTCCTGATGTCATTTGCATGACGTGATGTTGAATGCCAGGTTTTTGCGCGAAAGCCCTGCACCGCGCGTCACCGCGAGGTGCTAAAGCGGGAATTTTTAAAAATGTGTTGTAAATTTCCTGTTCGCATTTGAGGTCTGGTACGCGGCACAGACGCTCGGTGGCCTGTACTCTACATAGTGCAAGCATTTTAAAGCCAAGCTGAAACACTTCTTTCAGGGACCCTTTAAAGGTGTGAAATTTTTACAGTGCAGGCATTCAGCTCACCTTTGAGAGTATCAACCCGTATTCTGGGATGAAGGCCGGAGGAAGTCAGCCGAACGGGGATATCATTCTGAGACACTATCCGTTCTGAGCATGACGCAGCGGAATGGTTAAGAGTGCGGACGGTATATGGGCACGCAACACAAAAGTATTCCTAGTTTGTGTTGCAACCCGTCTAAAGGGCTCTTGAACCAAGCATTTGCGTACTGTTGTCACTGAGAGCTGCCTTGCCGTCGCCAGTCTTCCTAGCTGAGGCGCCATCCCGACAAGCTGTAAGGCGTCCTTAGAGATGCTGCGCTCTAGTTCTAACTTCTGAGAGTAGTCAGCGCGCATATGTTCATTTTCTTGTTCCTTTCCTCTACAAACATCATCTGCGTGTCCGCACTCATTGCAATTCCCAGTAATGCCCATTCTCATCGCATAACAAGCTGGCAAGCGCTATTTCGCAGCATATGCTACATAATAATAATAATAATAATAATAATAATAATAATAATCATCATCATCATCATCATCAGCCTGACTATGCCAAGCGCAGTGCAAAGACCTCCCATTACTCTCCGATTAAACCGGCCTTGTGTTAACCGCGCCCACATTATCCCTGCACCCTGCAAGCTTTTTAATCTCACCCGCCCACCCAACTTTCTGCCGATCCCCGCGTCCCTTGCCTTCTCTTGCATACGGGAGCAGCGGCCACACGGGATTGTGCAAACGCTGCATCATCATCAATAACCTCACTATGCCCACAGCAAGGGTAAAGGCCTCTCCCATGTCTCTCGAATTAACCTGTCCTTTAACAGCTGCGGCTACCATATCCCCGCATTCTTCTTAAACTTGCTACCGCCCCTGCTGCGGTTGCCTTCTCTTGGAATACATTCCGTTACCCTTAAGGAACAGTAGTTACCTTCCCTTCGCATTACATGCTCTGCACAAGGCCATTTCTTCTTGATTTCGACTCAGATATTAAACCGCGTTTGTTCCCACACACACTCTGCCCACTTCGGGTCACTTGTAACGTTACACCTATAATTTTTCTTTTCATCGCTTGCTGCGTTGCATATATGGACATTAACCCATTATCGCTGTTCCAGCAAGTGGCATCCATGAGCACTGAATCTAAACACCGAAACTGAAGTGAAAACCGAACTGCTAGCGCACCTAAATCACATCTCGCCCAGCTACACAAATCGACCATCATTTTTTTTTTCTCTCACCCACTGCAGACCGCAAGATGATGCACGAACTGGGAGCCCTGGAAAACTTCTGCGGCCTAATGACCTGCGACTACAGACGTTACCGGGAGGTTGGGAAAGGCTTCGCGTCTCCAGCCAGCCGCAGTTGAAGAGACTCATCGCAAGTGCCCTTGACACTGGAATAGACAACTTGTTCATAGCCCCAGAGGCCTTGTGTCCCTTGGTCTCCAGTTGTCCGCAAGTAAGCATCTATCGTTTCTGGCATGCTTGGGCACTGTGGAAGAAATTGTTGACATGGACCAGCCGAAATGAGAAGCAAAAAGGAAGTCAGATTTATTTAGAATTGAGTTTCGGTTGCTGCTGCAAAGGCAGGGCTAGTTAATTTGCTGCACCTGCCACCTATATTGTGTGCGCCTTTCTGTTTATTCACTGGTCACTGGCTTTCTCGGCACTCTTGTGTTTTTTTGGGTGCCTTAGCTTTAGAACCTCCTAGTCGGTAAAATTTGGATGCATTAATTCTGAAAGCGCCGTTGTCTTTGCTGACGCGGACTTTCTGGCTGCCGTGTAAGGCGACGCGGCACAGGGGGCATACTGGAGCAGCAGCTACACGGGATTATGCAAACGCTGTATCATCATCTACATCAGCCTCGCTATGCCCACCGCGAGGCAAATGCCTCTCCCATGTCTCTCGAATTAACCTGTCCCTTAACAGCTGCAGCCACCGTATCCCTGCAAACTTCTTAAACTTTCTGCCACACACTGCTGTGTTTCCCTTCTCTTGAGTCCACTCCGTTCCCTTCAGGACCAGTGGTTATCTTCCATTCGCTTTACATGCCCTGCACAAGGCCATTTCTTCCTCTTGATTTCGACTAAGATGTCATTAACCCGCGTTTGTTCCCTCACACTCTCTGCCCGCTTCCAGTATCTTATAATGTTACAGATATCAATTTTCTTTTCATGAATTTTTGCGTTGCATATATGGACATTAACCCATTATCACTATCCCAGTAGTGCCATCCATGAACACTGAATCTAAACTCCGAAACCTAGGTGCAAACTGAACTGCTAGTGCACCTAATTCACATCTCACCTAACTATGCTAATCGACTATCTTTTTTTCTCTTACCCATTGCAGACCTCAAGATGATCGACAACTTGGCTGCCTCGAAGACCACATTCTCATGAAGTTCGCCAAGCCGTGGCAATGGTACCTTTCAGCTGACCTCGTCTCTGCACTTGCCAATAGGCCTTCACCTTGAAGATCACAGGCAGTATGCGACCACTACAGCCGAGTGTTTTGTCTTTGGATCGTGTCAACCTCCTCTGCCTCACTCTGCTGAATACCGGATTTCGATGCATGGTGCAGAAGGTGAGCATCATAAGATTTTTTGTGCTGAACTCGTTTACTGAAGGCAGCATACCTTCATCTTGTGGCAAATGGTCAGCGTGGGTTGCTGGCTTGTAATACTCATGCCTAGAGCCTCACTGTGGCGTACTGATCTCGATTCTGATCCCATTATTAAATGCCCTTCCACCTATGTTATGTGTGTTTTTCTGACTACTCACTGGTCACTGGCTTTCACAGCACTGTTTTTTTTTGGTGCCTTAGCTGTAGAACCTTCATCTCGGTAAAACATGAATGCCATAATTTTGAAAGCGCCGAGCAATTTGTTGAATGCAGATTTTCTGGCTGCCGCGCAAGGTGACGCGGCACAGGGTGTATACAGGAGCAGCAGCTACATGGAATTATGCAAACGCTGCATCATCATCAACATCAGCCTCACTATGCCCACTGCAAGGGTAAAGGCCTCTCCCATGTCTCTCGAATTAACCTGTCCCTTAAGAGCTGCAGCCACCGTATCCCCGCATTCTTATACTTGCTACCGCCTCCTGCTGTGGTTGCCTTCTCTTGGAATCCATTCCGTTACCCTTAGGGACCAGTGGTTATCTTTCCTTTGCATTATATGCCCTGCACAAGGCCATTTCTTCCTCTTCATTTCGACTAAGATGTGAATAACCCATGTTTGTTCTCTCAGAGTCTGCCCGCTTCCGGTCTCTTATAACGTTACACATATCGTTTTTCTTTTCATCGCTCGCTGTGTTGCACCCATTATCGCTAACTCATCAACTGCCATCCGTGAGCACTGAAACTAAACACCGGAACAAAAGTGCAAACCGAACTGCTAGCACACCTAATTCTCGTCTCGCCTAACTACGCTAATCGACCGTCATTTTTTTTCTCTTACCCACTGCAGACCTCAAGATGATGCATGAATTGGGTGGCCTGGGCCACTTCTGCGGCTTAGAAGACGACATTCTACAGCCGAGAGTTTTGCCCCTGGTTGCGACGTCCTCTGCGGGAGACCGTGTCATTGCGGCCGTTTTTGCTGCTTGTGTTGCCTTCGACTCTTGCCCGCCGTCCACCTCTGCCGCCCAGAGTTCCTCGCTGATGCTCACGCAATGGTGACTGGGCACAAAAGCTACTACGTCGTCAACTTGGTCAACTGGTTCCGGTCGGTAGATGATCTCGTCCTCCACCACGACCTCAGACTATAGATGTTACTGGAAGGTTGGGGAAGGCTTCGTGTCTCCAGCCAGCTGCAGTTGGAGAGGCTCATTGCAAGTGCTTGACGCTGGAATAGACAGCCTGTTCATAGCCTTAGAGGCCTTGCGTCCCTTGGTCTCCAGTTGTCCTCAAGTAAGCATCTATCATTTCTGGCATGCTTGGGCACTCTGCGAGAAACTCGTGGAGCAATGAAATGAGAACCAAAAAGAAAATAATTTATTTAGGAGTTCTGGTTGCTGCTGTGAAGGTGGAGCTAGCTATTTTGCTGCGCCTCCCGCCTATGTTATTTGTTGCTTTCTGTTTACGCACTGGTCACAGGCTTTCACGACATTCTTGTTTTTTTGGTACTTTAGCTTCAGAACCTCCCTGTCGGCAAAATTTGAATGCCATAATTTTAAATGCGCTGCTTATGCATTCAAATTGCCTTATGCATTCAAATAAACTTTAAAGTTTGGGCTTGGCCTCAGTTCCAGTTCTTTCATTCGTTTTCTCTTGACTTGCGGCCCGTGGGAGAACGACTGTCTCACTCAGCCGCCTACGGGAGTAAAACAGTAAACCAGCGAGTTGAGCTTGTTGGTGAATGGTCATGACTGCAAGAACGCCTATGGGAACGGAGCTCTTGCCTTTGGTAACCCAGTTTCTGCCCCTAAGTTGAGCGCCAGCGCTGGTTAGGGCAACCGCAGACTTCCCCACGTCCTCCCCAAATCCGGCTACAGATTTAAGTCACTGTGACAAAGAGATAGAGCTGCAGTGAAAAAGGACGGGGTCGTTAAGGAGTGACAGCTCCTCTTTCCGAGCTGCGATTTTCAAGTGAACAAGGTTTCACTTTGACCTTGAGCCAGGCCTAACGTCATACCACTTGACTGGCCACAGCTGGAGTCTAGCTTCGCCGCGCTGCTCGACGCTGCGCCGACCCTCCGCCATACCACGTGACATGACCACTTGATTGGCCGTATATGGCGCGCGGCTCGCCGCGCTCATTTCAGTCGGAGCCGTTGGGTCTTGACTGGGCGGAGTGATGGAGGCCGGTCTTTCACTCGTCTCATTAGCTATAACTGAGTTAAACCTCAGCCATTTTTTTTTGCTTGCCTTTCGGGGGCACTATGAGTCGCATACGACGATGGGTTAACTGGATATTCATTGATAATGATAACTCTCCAAGATTAGGTGAGTGTTCAGAGCCAGGATAGCGAAGACTACCATGAAGGGGGAGAGGTGGCACAGTGTGCCTGGCAGTGCTCTGTGTACCAATGAGCATACGTTATACCGACGTCATACCTCTAAACCGACGTCATACCTCTAAACAAGTGTACATGGGCGCGTTACAGGCGGTGTTGTACCTTGCATGAACCTAATATCGCGTTGAAGCTCTGTGTGTTTTAAGCCTTTTGTATCTCGTCATTTGCGCTTTCTTCTGGAAGGGAGCTCCTGGCATGCCAGCTGCAGTTTCAGAAAGGCCAAAGGCAAAAAACGCCCATCGGCTATACATTGTCAGCGCTTGTTGAGGAACCGCAGGCATTCACATCTAACCAGAGCCTTTCGCCATGGTGTTGTTCAAGATCCATGTAGATTGCAATTCGACAACGCTGGAGTGGACGTTCGGAGGTAAAGCTGTGCGCGTTGTCACGCTAATTCAGGGTTAGTCGAGATGATTCGGAGGTTACAGGTTGAGCTGTGGAATGAAAACGATTAGAACTGCATTTCATTTGTCATTATGAGGTCATAGTATCGCTGAAATGTCATTATGGCATATGAGGATGCAAAGGAAATAAATGACCGAAATGCCGATCGGGAAAATTAGGAATCGAACACGTGACCATTGGGTTGAGAGTCACACTCTACACCTAGGCCATTGAGGCACGGTCGTTGGACTTAGTTGAAGGCATAGCTTGTATGTGGTGTATCACGTGGTCGGGTACTCAAACTGATGTATGCTGATCGTTGTGTGTAATTAGAAAAAGGGACTGAAAATGAAAATAGCAAATAACTATTAACACTGCTACACCCCGCATTATTTTTCGTTAGTGTTTATTGTTGTTTTGCATTGTCACACTTTTTACTGTATTGCCCCTCCTGCTAGGGCCAGTTTATTGGCCTGCAGTATCAATAAATAAATAAATAAATAAATAAATAACACTGTCAAGTCATACCTTTAAGGAGGAACTTATTTTTTGGAAGATATAGCCTCACATCACATATCTGATTTCGCCGGTGCGCTCTGTGTAACTTGCATAAAACGCCAATTGAAACACGCGCACACAAGCATTATGAGATGTGTGGTATAACACAGGTCCACATACAATTGTGATTTCCTCATCGCCATGTCTTTGAATGCATTTCAAGTGAAATGCTTTCAACTCGGACAGGTTTGCATATTCGGGAAGGGAAGGACTTTACTGGATCTAAGGGCTATAGACTGCAGGCTGAAGACTCATTAAACTTGATTAGGAAAGTAGACAACATTCTCCTGCCTATCAAGATACTGCTTCATGCGCACTGGTTGAGTGTGTTTTTTGTGGGTGTTGTCGACGAAGCACTCGCAGTGGCACAGCGTATGCTATGAAGGCACTCGCGTTATGGCCTGGCTATAGAACCCTCGTTCTCTGAGCCTGTAGCGGAGCTAAGAACGAACTGAGCATAGGCATCGACTGCGGGGGGCTGGAGGGCTCTAGCCCCCTCCCCCTCTTGCCCCCGGAGACTGAGCTATGGGGTCAGTGGACAGCATATCTTCTGCTACAGACTGGCACATTCACACGGACGAGAGAGAGTCGCCGAGAGCGATGGTGCTGTTTCCAGCCACACACTTCACGAAAAAACCGAAGAACAACACTGGAGCGAAAAAAAGCACCCAGCAAAGCAAAATAAACAAATTCGTTTCGTCAGCCACTTTATGTCATTGCCAACGTATCGTTCGTCACGTGATAATCAACGCAAAGTTCACGGAAGTCACTGTCACACATTTTTTTTATTATTTGATCGTGCCATGTACGTTTAATGACTAGAACCACCTTCCTGTAGGCACTCTGTAAATAAGCGATTTTGTTAGTTTTTTTTGCCAGTCACTGTCTGCATTTTTGTTTCGTGATTTTTCTTCACAGGTAGCCCGTTTTATTCTTATTTTCTGCCGTGATACTCCAGTAGTTATGCTCTATGGTCTAACAGATATTTGAAGCGATTTTCTCACAAAAAGAAAATATTTTTTAAAGCTGCCAAATATTCATTAAAACCTGCCCATTGGACAGCATACAAGACAGCTGCTTTAGCATATTAACCCAAGATGCTGCTGGAACACAATTAAACTTGGGAACACCAATAAAGTGCCATTATTGCACCGACCGGCAGACCTGCTCCCAACCACCTCTGTGCTCCTGTACTAAGTGATACTTTCATTAAGTCGTTTTCTTCTTCATCCAGTGTTATCCAATGTCCCAATCTCCAACTGGTCTATCATTTTGCGATGGGTCCCACCATGTTCGACTTGCAAGCCATCATATAGCGATTATCGATTTGAAACTAACATCTTCTAGTGGAATTGATGGTATAAATGGTAAATTTATACGGAATTCTAAACAGTATAGTTCTGTCATCATGAAATGCATATTCTCACAATCGTAATTTCTTCTCGCTAACAGAACATGGCTTCTAAAAGTTCTCCTCATGTGGCATCAACTACTTTTCTTCACTTACGACTTGCGCTTCTGTTTGGACTCCGCTTTTTCATCTGATTCCATATTTCTTGACCTTGCTAAAGCATTCGATAAAGTTGATAACTCAGTGCTATTACATAAACATGGTGTGCTGAACATTGACCCTGCAGTTCTTAACTGGAAGCCGCCGCGGTGGCTGAGTGGTGATGCCGCTCGGCTGCTGGCCCGAAAGATGTGGCTGGGATCGGCGCGTGGAATTTCGGTGGAGGCGAAATTCTAGAGGCCTGTGTACTGTGCGATGTCTGTGCACGTTAAAGAACCCCGGATGGTCGAAATTTCTGGAGCCCTTCACTACGGCATCTCTCATAGCCTTGAGTCGCTTTGGGACATTGAGCCCCCATGAACCATGAACTAGTTCTTAACTGGATCCGTGGATTTCCTTCTTCTCATGTTGAATTTGTCAGCATTAATGGTGCTGATTTCTCTACTGGACCACGTTGTTCTAGGGTTCCTCGAGGATCAGTACCCTCTCTCTTTACCTTTTTTTCTCTTCTGTCTTGATGTAAATTGCTGTTTTGCTCTGTAATGTACTCTGTAACGAGCATGCCCAGAGGAGGAGGGAGGGCGAGTGAGAGTGCTAACTGCCTCCCCCCCACAGCGGATTGAAAACTCTGTGCCTATGGTGATAGAATATGTCACAAAATTACGAGGAGGCAACTTCGAATATCTAAAGGAAAATGTGGCTTCTTATGTAACCTCCCATAATCCCAGCTGATAATCGAATCGTGTAGCGAGCCTGCGTCGTGGTCACAGAAGAGATATTATCGAGCAAACAGGTCAGATTGCTTCTCGGTGCAAAATGTGTGTATGAAAAAAAACAGGCATTTTGGTTGCGTTTTGAAGCATGACCGGTGGCATAACTTTAATACGGACCACTTGAATTCAGTGCCCTTTTCCGTCTGTGTATTACTCTTCATTCGTATTCATCAACATTCGCAACATCCTGTTGGTCAAGAGAAGTCAGCCGAGGGGCAGAGCTTCCCAAGGCTACTAGCTAGGGACTGGCACAGCGGCCAAAATTAACTCGAGTGTTTTTGTCTAACGCTTCTCGCGGCCGGTGAGTTACTTCAGGAGGCACAAAACTTCCAATAGGTTACTTTTAATAGGCAGGGAGGTTATAGAAGCATCAAAAGACACGGCGGTGGGGGAGCCACCATGGCTTAGAAACCCGTATGCTCCCTAATAACGTCGTCATGTGTGTCGCGTGTACCTACACAATGAAAAAAAAATTCTCCATAAAAAAAAGACAAGGAGCAAAACGCACTTACATGCACATGTGATTGCCGACTGAGAAAGGATTTCCTTTTGGTAACAAGATATTTTTGTGCTTTCTGTAATGTTCCCTTAGCCCCTATAGCTTTTACTACTCCAGCATTGGTCGACAGCTGTGGAGCGAAACAAAACATTTGGGCTGACGAGGCATTTAGTGCGCAGGTTTGTCAATGCTTCCCAAGAAAGTCACAGATCGAACAAAATATATAGACTACACAAGCATCGCTGCGGCCTACATATAAATCTCCAGAACCCTCTTACGCTACCTATGGCATCAAGGCTGCCTGATTCGAGTTTTGCAGCCTTAAATCTGGCAGCCTTGATGCCATAGGTTGCATAAGTGTTCTCCCATCTCCCATGGCTTCCGCCCTCAGCGTTCAATCACATTCCTTCGTGGCACTCGCGGTAATGCAGGACGTACTACGTACGCCGCTATGGACGTGGGTGGCGATGGTGAACACTCTCAAGGTTAGCTTACACTACACATAAATACCGTCGAAAGCAGAAGATTGGAGAGCCATCGCTGCAGTTCAGCTGGTAAAGCACCAGAAGCGACATTTTATAGGTCATGGGTTTGGATTCCACCGGCGGCAAGTGGTGTTTTCTGCTATTATTCTCCTATTCATGAAAAACTACAAAAAGAGATTCCCTATGCTTTTTGGTTTCGGCGGGGGTTGGTTCCCTTGGCTGCTATATATATATATATATATATGCTTATGTTGAAAATGAATACCGGCCTACATAGTGTGCTGCCGTTACACTACAGTGTGCTCTGCTCCTCTGTAATAGTATAATATATGCATAAACCAAATACCCCTTATGCTTGAAACGAATACCGGCTCTACGTGGTGTGCTGCCATTACAGGACAGTGTGCTGTGCTCCTCTGTAATAGTATAATGTGTGCATAAACTGAATGCCCCTTATGCTTAAAACGAATTCCTGCTCTACATGGTGCGCTGCCGTTACAGGACAGCATGCTGTGCTCCTCTGTAATAGTATAGTGTATGCATAAACCGAATACCCTTTATGCTTAAAACGAATTCCTGCTCTACGTGGTGCGCTGCCGTTACAGGGCAGCGTGTTGTGCTCCTCTATAGTAGTATTGTAGCCACGACCATAATACGCTGGCCTTTTTTTGTTACAAGTATGAGCTATCCCATTGCTGTTTTTAATAAATTTAGCCTTACTGCTGTTTACAAAACTACAAAACGCACTTCTCTGCACTCACCTTTCAGCCCCTTATGTCCACATAACCTTCCAGTGCCTTGTTTATTTGAGTTTACTACGACATCAACCACATCCGCACTGCAACAAAAGCTGCAAATGAGCGATGCCACGTAGAACAATCAGCAGATGCTTAATAACGGGTCAAGCTATCAACGGTACCCAACTGCTGGTGCACCTATGTCTCATCTCGCCTAACTACGCAAGCCGACCATAATTTTTTTTTCTCTTATCCACTGCAGACTTCAAGATGATGCACGAACTGGGTCGCCTGGACAACTTAGGCGGCCTCGAAGACGACATACTCATAAGTTTGCCAAGCCGTGGCAATGGTGCGTCTCAGCTGTCCTCGTCTCTGCACATGCCAAGAGGCCTTCACCTTGAAGATCATGGGCAGTATGCGACCACTACAGCCGAGAGTTTTGTCGCTCGTGTCGACCTCCTCTGCGTCACTCTGCTGAATGCCGGATTTCGAAGCATGGTGCAGAAGGTGAGCACCGGAAGATTTCTTTGTACTCAACTCGTTTACTGAAGGCAGCATACCTTCATCTTGTGGCGAATGGTCAGCGTGGGTTGCTGGCTTGCAATACTCATGGCTAGAACCTCACTGTGGCGTTCCAATCCTGATTCTGATCCTATTATTGACCGGCCTCCCACCTATATTATGTGTTGTTTTCCGACTACTCACTGGTCACTGGCTTTCACGGCACTCTTGTTTTTTTTGGTGACTTACCTGCAGAACCTCCATGTCGGTAAAACTTGATTGTCATAATTTTGAAAGCGCCGCGCAATTTGTTGAACGCGGATTTTCTGGCTGCCGCGCAAGGCGATGCGGCACGGCGCATAGGGAAGCAGCAGCTACATGGGATTATGCAAACGCTGCATCATAATTGTCAACATTAGCCTAACTACGCACACTGCAGGGCAAAGGCCTCTTCCATGTCTCTACAATTAACCTGTCCCTTAACAGCTACGGCCACCTTATTCCTGCATTCTTGAACTTGCTACTGCCCCGGCTGCTGTTGCCTTTGGAATCCATTCCGTTACCGTAAAGGACCAGCGGTTATCTTTCCTTTGCATTAGATGCCCTGCACAAGGCCATTTCTTCCTCTTCATTTCTACTAATATGTGAATGAGCCGTATTTGGTCCCTCACACACTCTGCTCGCTTCCAGTCTCTTATAACGTTACACCTATCATTTTTCTTTTCATCGCTCGCTGCATTGCATATATGGGCATTATCCCATTATCGCTAACTCAGCAACTGCCATCCGTGAACTCTGAATCTAAACTTTGGAGCGGAAGTGAAAACCGAACTTCTAGCGCCCCTAGCTAATTTGCATCTCGCCGAAAAACGCAAATGGACCATAATTTTTGTTCTCTTACCCACTGCAGACTGCAATATGATGCACGAACTGAGTGGCCTGGACACACCTCGGTGTCTTCGACTTTTGCCCGTCGTCCACCTCTGCCGCCCAGAGTTCCTTGCCGATGCTCAAGCAATGGTGACTGGGTACAAAAGCTACTAATTACGTCGTGAACTGTGTCAACTGGTTCCGGTCGGCAGGCGATCTCGTCCTCCACCACGAGCTGCGATTGCAGACGTTCCCGGAAGGTTGGGAAAGGCTTCGTGTCTCCAGCTAGCCGCACTTGGAAGCTCATTGTAAGTGCCCCTGCCTTTGGAATAGATATTGTTCATAGACCCAGAGCCCTTGCTTGCATTAGTCTCCAGTTGTCCGCAGTAAGCATCTATCATTTCTGGCATGCTTGGGAACTCAATGAGAAACTCCTGGAGCAATGAAATGAGAACCAAAAAGAAAATCAGATTTATTTAGGATTGAGTTTTGGTTGCTGCTGTGAAGGTGGGGCTAGCTAATTTGCTGCGCCTCCCGCCTATGTTATGTGTGGCTTTCTGTTTACGCACTCGTCCCAGGCTTTCACGACACTTGTTTTTTTTGGTACTTTTGCTTCAGAACCTCCCTGTCGGCAAAATTTGAATGCCATAATTTTAAATGCGCTGCTGCCTGTGTTGAACGCGGACTTTCTTGGCTGGTGCGCAAAGCGACTCGGCACGGGGCGCATACAGGAACAGCAGCTACACGGGATTATGCACACACTGCATCATTATCATCAGCCTCACTACGCCCACTGCAAGGGTAAAGGCCTCTCCCATGTCTCTCGAATTAACCTGTCGCTTAACAGCTGCGGCCAACGTAACCCCGCTTTCTTCAACTTGCTACCGCCCCCTGCTGCAGTTGCCTTCTCTTGGAATCTATTCCGTTACCGTTAAGGACCAGCAGTTATTGTTACTTTGCATTACATGCCCTGCACAAGGCCCTTTCTTCCTCTTCATTTCGATGAAGATGTGAATAACCCGCGTTTGTTGCCTCACACACTCTGCCCGCTTCCCGTCTCTTATAACGTTACACCTATCATTTTTCTTTTCATCGCTCGCTGCATTGCATATATGGGCATTATCCCATTATCGCTAACTCAGCAACTGCCATCCGTGAACTCTGAATCTAAACGTCGGTGCGGAAGTGAAAACCGAACTTCTAGCGCCCCTAACTAATTTGCATCTCGCCGAAAAACGCAAACGGACCATCATTTTTGTTCTCTTACCCACTGCAGACCGCAACATGATGCACGAACTGGGTGGCCTGGACACACCTCGCCGCCTTCGACTTTTCCCCGCCATCCACCGGCCAGAGTTCCTGGTGGATGCTCATGCATTGATGACTGGGCACAAAAGCTACTCCGTCGTGAACTGTGTCAACTGGTTCCGGTTGGCAGGCGATCTCGTCCGCCACCATGAGCTGCGATTGCAGGCGTTCCCGGCAGGTTGGGAAAGGCTTCGTGGTTCCGGCCAGCCGCACTTGGAAGCTCATCGTAAGTGCCCCTGCCTTTGGAATAGATAACTTGTTCATAGACCCAGAGGCCTTGCTTGCATTGGTCTCCTAGTTGTTCATAGTAAGCATCTATCATTTCTGGCATGCTTGTGCACTCTGCGAGAAACTCATGGAGCAATGAAATGAGAACCGAAAGGAAAGTCAGATTTGTTTAGGATTGAGTTTTGGTTGCTGCTGTGAAGGTGGGGCTGTATAATTTGCTGTGCCTCCCGCCCATGTTATGTGTGGCTTTCTGTTTACGCACTGGTCACAGGCTTTCACGACTTGTTTTTTTGATACTTTAGCTTTAGAACCTCCCGTTGGCAAAATTTTAATGCCATAATTTTAAATGCGCTGCTGCCTGCGTTGAACGCGGACTTTCTTGGCTGGCGCGCAAAGCAACTCGGCACGGGGCGCGTACAGGAACAGCAGCTACACGGGATTATGCACACACTGCATCATTATCATCAGCCTCACTACGCCCACTGCAAGGGTAAAGGCCTCTCCCATGTCTCTCGAATTAACCTGTCCCTTAACAGCTGCGGCCACCGTATCCCCGCATTCTTCTTCAACTTGCTACCGCCCCCTACTGCGGTTGCCTTCTCTTGGAATCTATCCCGTTACCGTTAAGGACATACGGTTATGTTTCCTTTGCATTACGTGCCCTGCACAAGGCCCTTTCTTCCTCTTCATTTCGATGAAGATGTTAATAACCTGCGTTTGTTCCCTCACACACTCTGCCCGCTTCCCGTCTCTTATAACGTTACACCTATCTTTTTTCTTTTCATCGCTCACTGCATTGCATATATGGGCATTATCCCATTATCGCTAACTCAGCAACTGCTATCCGAGAACTCTTAATGTAAACGTCGGAGCGGGAGTGAAAATCGAACTTCTAGTGCCCCTAGCTAATTTGCATCTCACCGAGAAACGCAAACGCACCATCATTTCTGTTGTCTTACCCACTGCAGGCCGCAACATGATGCACAAACTGGGCGGCCTCGACACATCTCCACGCCTTCGACCTTTGCCCTCCGTCCACCTCTGCCGCCCTGAGTTCGTTGCCGATGCTCAAGCAATGGTGACTGGGGACAAAAGCAACTAATTACGTCGTGAACTGTGTCAACTGGTTCCGGTCGGCAGGCGATCTCGTCCTCCACCACGAGCTGCGATTGCAGACGTTCCCGGAAGGTTGGGAAAGGCTTCGTGTCTCCAGCTAGCCGCACTTGGAAGCTCATCGTAAGTGCCCCTGCCTTTGGAATAGATATTGTTCATAGACCCAGAGCCCTTGCTTGCATTAGTCTCCAGTTGTCCGCAGTAAGCATCTACCATTTCTGGCATGCCTGTGCACTCAACGAGAAACTCGTGGAGCAATGAAATGAGAACCAAAAAGAAAATCAGATTTTTTTAGGATTGAGTTTTGGTTGCTGCTGTGAAGGTGGGGCTGTATAATCTGCTGTGCCTCCCGCCCATGTTATGTGTGGCTTTCTGTTTACGCACTGGTCACAGGCTTTCACAACATTCTTGTTTTTTTGGTACTTTAGCTTCAGAACCTCCCTGTCGGCAAAATTTGAATGCCATAATTTTAAATGCGCTGCTGACTGTGTTTAACGCGGACTTTCTTGCCTGGCACGCAAAGCGACTCGGCACGGGGCGCATACAGGAACAGCAGCTACACGGCATTATGCGCACACTTCATCATCATCATCAGCCTCACTACGCCCACTGCAATGGTAAACGCCTCCCATGTCTCTCGAATTAACTTGTCCTTTAACAGCTGCGGCCAACGTATCCCCGCATTCTTCAACTTGCTACCGCCCCCTACTGCAGTTGCCTTCTCTTGGAATCCATTCCGTTACGGTTAAGGACCAGCAGTTATCTTTCATTTGCATTACATGCCCTGCACAAGGCCCATTTCTTCCTCTTCATTTCGATGAAGATGTGAATAACCTGCGTTTGTTCCCGTCACACACTCTGCCAGCTTCCCGTCTTTTATAACGTTACATCTATCATTTTTCTTTTCATCGCTCGCTGCACTGCATATATGGGCATTATCCCATTATCGCTAACTCAGCAACTGCCATCCATGAACTCTGAATATAAACGTCGGAGCGGAAGTGAAAACCGAACTTCTAGCGCCCCTAACTAATTTGCATCTCGCCGAAAAACGCAAACGGACCATCATTTTTGTTCTCTTACTCACTGCAGACCACAACATGATGCACGAACTGGGTGGCCTGGACACACCTCGCTGCCTTCGACTTTTCCCCGCCATCCACCCGCCCAGAGTTCCTGGTGGATGCTCATGCATTGGTGACTGGGCACAAAAGCTACTGCGTCGTGAACTGTGTCAACTGGTTCCGGTCGGCAGGCGATCTCGTCCGCCACCATGAGCTGCGATTGCAGGCGTTCCCGGCAGGTTGGGAAAGGCTTCGTGGTTCCGGCCAGCCGCACTTGGAAGCTCATCGTAAGTGCCCCTGCCTTTGGAATAGATAACTTGTTCATAGACTCAGAGGCCTTGCTTGCATTGGTCTCCAGTTGTTCGTCGTAAGCATCTGTCATTTCTGGCATGCTTGTGCACTCTGCGAAAAAACTCATGGAGCAATGAAATGAGAACCGAAAGGAAAATCAGATTTGTTTAGGATTGAGTTTTGGTTGCTGCTGTGAAGGTGGGGCTGTATAATTTGCTGTGCCTCCCGCCCATCTTATGTGTGGCTTTCTGTTTACGCACTGGTAACAGGCTTTCACGACTTGTTTTTTTGATACTTTAGCTTTAGAACCTCCTGTTGGCAAAATTTTAATGCCATAATTTTAAATGCGCTGCTGCCTGCGTTGAACGCGGACTTTCTTGGCTGGCGCGCAAAGCGACTCGGCACGGGGCGCGTACAGGAACAGCAGCTACACGGGATTATGCACACACTGCATCATTATCATCAGCCTCACTACGCCCACTGCAAGGGTAAAGGCCTCTCCCATGTCTCTCGAATTAACCTGTCCCTTAACAGCTGCGGCCACCGTATCCCCGCATTCTTCTTCAACTTGCTACCGCCCCCTGCTGCGGTCGCCTTCTCTTGGAATCTATCCCGTTACCGTTAAGGACATACGGTTATGTTTCCTTTGCATTACGTGCCCTGCACAAGGCCCTTTCTTCCTCTTCATTTCGATGAAGATGTGAATAACCTGCGTTTGTTCCCTCACACACTCTGCCCGCTTCCCGTCTCTTGTAACGTTACACCTATCATTTTTCTTTTCATCGCTCGCTGCATTGCATATATGGGCATTATCCCATTATCGCTAACTCAGCAACTGCCATCCGTGAACTCTGAATCTAAACTTTGGAGCGGAAGTGAAAACCGAACTTCTAGCGCCCCTAACTAATTTGCATCTCGCCGAAAAACGCAAACGGACCATCATTTTTGTTCTCTTACCCACTGCAGACCGCAACATGATGCACGAACTGGGTGGCCTGGACACACCTCGCCGCCTTCGACTTTTCCCCGCCATCCACCGCCCAGAGTTCCTGGTGGATGCTCATGCATTGGTGACTGGGCACAAAAGCTACTCCGTCGTGAACTGTGTCAACTGGTTCCGGTTGGCAGGCGATCTCGTCCGCCACCATGAGCTGCGATTGCAGGCGTTCCCGGCAGGTTGGGAAAGGCTTCGTGGTTCCGGCCAGCCGCACTTGGAAGCTCATCGTAAGTGCCCCTGCCTTTTGAATAGATAACTTGTTCATAGACCCAGAGGCCTTGCTTGCATTGGTCTCCAGTTGTTCGTAGTAAGCATCTATCATTTCTGGCATGCTTGTGCACTCTGCGAGAAACTCATGGAGCAATGAAATGAGAACCGAAAGGAAAGTCAGATTTGTTTAGGATTGAGTTTTGGTTGCTGCTGTGAAGGTGGGGCTGTATAATTTGCTGTGCCTCCCGCCCATGTTATGTGTGGCTTTCTGTTTACGCACTGGTCACAGGCTTTCACGACTTGTTTTTTTGATACTTAAGCTTTAGAACCTCCCGTTGGCAAAATTTTAATGCCATAATTTTAAATGCGCTGCTGCCTGCGTTGAACGCGGACTTTCTTGGCTGGTGCGCAAAGCAACTCGGCACGGGGCGCGTACAGGAACAGCAGCTACACGGGATTATGCACACACTGCATCATTATCATCAGCCTCACTACGCCCACTGCAAGGGTAAAGGCCTCTCCCATGTCTCTCGAATTAACCTGTCCCTTAACAGCTGCGGCCACCGTATCCCGCATTCTTCAACTTGCTACCGCCCCCTACTGCGGTTGCCTTCTCTTGGAATCTATCCCGTTACCGTTAAGGACATACGGTTATGTTTCCTTTGCATTACGTGCCCTGCACAAGGCCCTTTCTTCCTCTTCATTTCGATGAAGATGTTAATAACCTGCGTTTGTTCCCTCACACACTCTGCCCGCTTCCCGTCTCTTATAACGTTACACCTATCTTTTTTCTTTTCATCGCTCACTGCATTGCATATATGGGCATTATCCCATTATCGCTAACTCAGCAACTGCTATCCGAGAACTCTTAATGTAAACGTCGGAGCGGGAGTGAAAATCGAACTTCTAGTGCCCCTAGCTAATTTGCATCTCACCGAGAAACGCAAACGGACCATCATTTCTGTTGTCTTACCCACTGCAGGCCGCAACATGATGCACAAACTGGGCGGCCTCGACACATCTCCACGCCTTCGACCTTTGCCCTCCGTCCACCTCTGCCGCCCTGAGTTCGTTGCCGATGCTCAAGCAATGGTGACTGGGGACAAAAGCAACTAATTACGTCATGAACTGTATCAACTGGTTCCGGTCGGCAGGCGATCTCGTCCTCCACCACGAGCTGCGATTGCAGACGTTCCCGGAAGGTTGGGAAAGGCTTCGTGTCTCCAGCTAGCCGCACTTGGAAGCTCATCGTAAGTGCCCCTGCCTTTGGAATAGATATTGTTCATAGACCCAGAGCCCTTGCTTGCATTAGTCTCCAGTTGTCCGCAGTAAGCATCTACCATTTTTGGCATGCTTGTGCACTCAACGAGAAACTCGTGGAGCGATGAAATGAGAACCAAAAAGAAAATCAGATTTATTTGGGATTGAGTTTTGGTTGCTGCTTGAAGGTGGGGCTTGCTAATTTGCTGTGCCTCCCGCCTAAGTTATGTGTGGCTTTCTGTTTACGCACTGGTCACAGGCTTTCACGACATTCTTGTTTTTTTGGTACTTTAGCTTCAGAACCTCCCTGTCGGCAAAATTTGAATGCCATAATATTAAATGCGCTGCTGCCTGTGTTTAACGTGGACTTTCTTGCCTGGCATGCAAACCGACTCGGCACGGGGCGCATACAGGAACAGCAGCTACACGGGATTATGCACACACTTCATCATCATCATCAGCCTCACTACGCCCACTGCAAGGGTAAAGGCCTCCCATGTCTCTTGAATTAACCTGTCCCTTAACAGCTGTGGCCACCATATCCCCACATTCTTCTTCAACTTGCTACCGCCCACTGCTGTGGTTGCCTTCTCTTGGAATCCATTCTGTTACCATTAAGGACCAGCGGTTATCTTCCCTGTGCATTGCATGCCCTGTACAAGGCCCATTTCTACCTCTTCATTTCGATGAAGATGTGAATAACCTGCATTTGTTCCCGTCACACACTCTGCCAGCTTCAAGTCTTTTATAACGTTACACCTATCATTTTTCTTTTCATCGCTCGCTGCACTGCATATATGGGCATTATCCCATTATCGCTTACTCAGCAACTGCCATCCATGAACTCTGAATATAAACGTCGGAGCGGAAGTGAAAACCAAACTTCTAGCGCCCCTAACTAATTTGCATCTCGCCGAAAAACGCAAACGGACCATCATTTTTGTTCTCTTACCCACTGCAGACCACAACATGATGCACGAACTGGGTGGCCTGGACACACCTCGCCGCCTTCGACTTTTCCCCGCCATCCACCCGCCCAGAGTTCCTGGTGGATGCTCATGCATTGGTGACTGGGCACAAAAGCTACTGCGTCGTGAACTGTGTCAACTGGTTCCGGTCGGCAGGCGATCTCGTCCGCCACCATGAGCTGCGATTGCAGGCGTTCCCGGCAGGTTGGGAAAGGCTTCGTGGTTCCGGCCAGCCGCACTTGGAAGCTTATCGTAAGTGCCCCCTGCCTTTGGAATAGATAACTTGTTCATAGACTCAGAGGCCTTGCTTGCATTGGTCTCCAGTTGTTCGTCGTAAGCATCTGTCATTTCTGGCATGCTTGTGCACTCTGCGAGAAACTCATGGAGCAATGAAATGAGAACCGAAAGGAAAATCAGATTTGTTTAGGATTGAGTTTTGGTTGCTGCTGTGAAGGTGGGGCTGTATAATTTGCTGTGCCTCCCGCCCATGTTATGTGTGGCTTTCTGTTTACGCACTGGTCACAGGCTTTCACGACTTGTTTTTTTGATACTTTAGCTTTAGAACCTCCCGTTGGCAAAATTTTAATGCCATAATTTTAAATGCGCTGCTGCCTGCGTTGAACGCGGACTTTCTTGGCTGGCGCGCAAAGCGACTCGGCACGGGGCGCGTACAGGAACAGCAGCTACACGGGATTATGCACACACTGCATCATTATCATCAGCCTCACTACGCCCACTGCAAGGGTAAAGGCCTCTCCCATGTCTCTCGAATTAACCTGTCCCTTAACAGCTGCGGCCACCGTATCCCCGCATTCTTCTTCAACTTGCTACCGCCCCCTGCTGCTGTCGCCTTCTCTTGGAATCTATCCCGT
This sequence comes from Amblyomma americanum, assembly GCF_052857255.1. Classification (NCBI taxonomy): domain Eukaryota; kingdom Metazoa; phylum Arthropoda; class Arachnida; order Ixodida; family Ixodidae; genus Amblyomma; species Amblyomma americanum. The sequence goes on from NC_135497.1 coordinate 87,814,911, forward strand.
TACCGTTAAGGACATACGGTTATGTTTCCTTTGCATTACGTGCCCTGCACAAGGCCCTTTCTTCCTCTTCATTTCGATGAAGATGTTAATAACCTGCGTTTGTTCCCTCACACACTCTGCCCGCTTCCCGTCTCTTGTAACGTTACACCTATCATTTTTCTTTTCATCGCTCGCTGCATTGCATATATGGGCATTATCCCATTATCGCTAACTCAGCAACTGCCATCCGTGAACTCTGAATCTAAACTTTGGAGCGGAAGTGAAAACCGAACTTCTAGCGCCCCTAGCTAATTTGCATCTCGCCGAAAAACGCAAATAGACCATAATTTTTGTTCTCTTACCCACTGCAGACTGCAATATGATGCACGAACTGAGTGGCCTCGACACATCTCCACGCCTTCGACCTTTGCCCTCCGTCCACCTCTGCCGCCCTGAGTTCGTTGCCGATGCTCAAGCAATGGTGACTGGGGACAAAAGCAACTAATTACGTCGTGAACTGTGTCAACTGGTTCCGGTCGGCAGGCGATCTCGTCCTCCACCACGAGCTGCGATTGCAGACGTTCCCGGAAGGTTGGGAAAGGCTTCGTGTCTCCAGCTAGCCGCACTTGGAAGCTCATCGTAAGTGCCCCTGCCTTTGGAATAGATATTGTTCATAGACCCAGAGCCCTTGCTTGCATTAGTCTCCAGTTGTCCGCAGTAAGCATCTACCATTTTTGGCATGCTTGTGCACTCAACGAGAAACTCGTGGAGCGATGAAATGAGAACCAAAAAGAAAATCAGATTTATTTGGGATTGAGTTTTGGTTGCTGCTTGAAGGTGGGGCTTGCTAATTTGCTGTGCCTCCCGCCTAAGTTATGTGTGGCTTTCTGTTTACGCACTGGTCACAGGCTTTCACGACATTCTTGTTTTTTTGGTACTTTAGCTTCAGAACCTCCCTGTCGGCAAAATTTGAATGCCATAATTTTAAATGCGCTGCTGCCTGTGTTTAGCGCGGACTTTCTTGCCTGGCACGCAAACCGACTCGGCACGGGGCGCATACAGGAACAGCAGCTACACGGGATTATGCACACACTGCATCATTATCATCAGCCTCACTACGCCCACTGCAAGGGTAAAGGCCTCTCCCATGTCTCTCGAATTAACCTGTCGCTTAACAGCTGCGGCCAACGTATCCCCGCATTCTTCAACTTGCTACCGCCCCCTGCTGCAGTTGCCTTCTCTTGGAATCCATTCCGTTACCGTTAAGGACCAGCAGTTATTGTTACTTTGCATTACATGCCCTGCACAAGGCCCTTTCTTCCTCTTCATTTCGATGAAGATGTGAATAACCTGCATTTGTTCCCGTCACACACTCTGCCAGCTTCAAGTCTTTTATAACGTTACACCTATCATTTTTCTTTTCATCGCTCGCTGCATTGCATATATGGGCATTATCCCATTATCGGTAACTCAGCAACTGCCATCCGTGAACTCTGAATCTAAATGTCGGTGCGGAAGTGAAAACCGAACTTCTAGCGCCCCTTACTAATTTGCATCTCGCCGAAAAACGCAAACGGACCATCATTTTTGTTCTCTTACCCACTGCAGACCGCAACATGATGCACGAACTGGGTGGCCTGGACACACCTCGCCACCTTCGACTTTTCCCCGCCATCCACCGCCCAGAGTTCCTGGTGGATGCTCATGCATTGGTGACTGGGCACCTCGGTGTCTTCGACTTTTGCCCGTCGTCCACCTCTGCCGCCCAGAGTTCCTTGCCGATGCTCAAGCAATGGTGACTGGGTACAAAAGCTACTAATTACGTCGTGAACTGTGTCAACTGGTTCCGGTCGGCAGGCGATCTCGTCCTCCACCACGAGCTGCGATTGCAGACGTTCCCGGAAGGTTGGGAAAGGCTTCGTGTCTCCAGCTAGCCGCACTTGGAAGCTCATTGTAAGTGCCCCTGCCTTTGGAATAGATATTGTTCATAGACCCAGAGCCCTTGCTTGCATTAGTCTCCAGTTGTCCGCAGTAAGCATCTATCATTTCTGGCATGCTTGGGAACTCAATGAGAAACTCCTGGAGCAATGAAATGAGAACCAAAAAGAAAATCAGATATATTTAGGATTGAGTTTTGGTTGCTGCTGTGAAGGTGGGGCTAGCTAATTTGCTGTGCCTCCCGCCTAAGTTATGTGTGGCTTTCTGTTTACGCACTGGTCCCAGGCTTTCACGACACTCGTTTTTTTTGGTACTTTTGCTTCAGAACCTCCCTGTCGGCAAAATTTGAATGCCATAATTTTAAATGCGCTGCTGCCTGTGTTGAACGTGGACTTTCTTGGCTGGTGCGCAAAGCGACTCGGCACGGGGCGCATACAGGAACAGCAGCTACACGGGATTATGCACACACTGCATCATTATCATCAGCCTCACTACGCCCACTGCAAGGGTAAAGGCCTCTCCCATGTCTCTCGAATTAACCTGTCGCTTAACAGCTGCGGCCAACGTATCCCCGCATTCTTCAACTTGCTACCGCCCCCTGCTGCAGTTGCCTTCTCTTGGAATCCATTCCGTTACCGTTAAGGACCAGCAGTTATTGTTACTTTGCATTACATGCCCTGCACAAGGCCCTTTCTTCCTCTTCATTTCGATGAAGATGTGAATAACCTGCGTTTGTTCCCGTCACACACTCTGCCAGCTTCAAGTCTTTTATAACGTTACACCTATCATTTTTCTTTTCATCGCTCGCTGCATTGCATATATGGGCATTATCCCATTATCGCTAACTCAGCAACTGCCATCCGTGAACTCTGAATCTAAACGTCGGTGCGGAAGTGAAAACCGAACTTCTAGCGCCCCTAACTAATTTGCATCTCGCCGAAAAACGCAAACCGACCATCATTTTTGTTCTCTTACCCACTGCAGACCGCAACATGATGCACGAACTGGGTGGCCTGGACACACCTCGCCGCCTTCGACTTTTCCCCGCCATCCACCGCCCAGAGTTCCTGGTGGATGCTCATGCATTGGTGACTGGGCACAAAAGCTACTCCGTCGTGAACTGTGTCAACTGGTTCCGGTTGGCAGGCGATCTCGTCCGCCACCATGAGCTGCGATTGCAGGCGTTCCCGGCAGGTTGGGAAAGGCTTCGTGGTTCCGGCCAGCCGCACTTGGAAGCTCATCGTAAGTGCCCCTGCCTTTGGAATAGATAACTTGTTCATAGACCCAGAGGCCTTGCTTGCATTGGTCTCCAGTTGTTCGTAGTAAGCATCTATCATTTCTGGCATGCTTGTGCACTCTGCGAGAAACTCATGGAGCAATGAAATGAGAACCGAAAGGAAAGTCAGATTTGTTTAGGATTGAGTTTTGGTTGCTGCTGTGAAGGTGGGGCTGTATAATTTGCTGTGCCTCCCGCCCATGTTATGTGTGGCTTTCTGTTTACGCACTGGTCACAGGCTTTCACGACTTGTTTTTTTGATACTTTAGCTTTAGAACCTCCCGTTGGCAAAATTTTAATGCCATAATTTTAAATGCGCTGCTGCCTGCGTTGAACGCGGACTTTCTTGGCTGGCGCGCAAACCGACTCGGCACGGGGCGCGTACAGGAACAGCAGCTACACGGGATTATGCACACACTGCATCATTATCATCAGCCTCACTACGCCCGCTGCAAGGGTAAAGGCCTCTCCCATGTCTCTCGAATTAACCTGTCGCTTAACAGCTGCGGCCAACGTATCCCCGCATTCTTCAACTTGCTACCGCCCCCTGCTGCAGTTGCCTTCTCTTGGAATCCATTCCGTTACCGTTAAGGACCAGCAGTTATTGTTACTTTGCATTACATGCCCTGCACAAGGCCCTTTCTTCCTCTTCATTTCGATGAAGATGTGAATAACCTGCATTTGTTCCCGTCACACACTCTGCCAGCTTCAAGTCTTTTATAACGTTACACCTATCATTTTTCTTTTCATCGCTCGCTGCATTGCATATATGGGCATTATCCCATTATCGGTAACTCAGCAACTGCCATCCGTGAACTCTGAATCTAAATGTCGGTGCGGAAGTGAAAACCGAACTTCTAGCGCCCCTTACTAATTTGCATCTCGCCGAAAAACGCAAACGGACCATCATTTTTGTTCTCTTACCCACTGCAGACCGCAACATGATGCACGAACTGGGTGGCCTGGACACACCTCGCCACCTTCGACTTTTCCCCGCCATCCACCGCCCAGAGTTCCTGGTGGATGCTCATGCATTGGTGACTGGGCACCTCGGTGTCTTCGACTTTTGCCCGTCGTCCACCTCTGCCGCCCAGAGTTCCTTGCCGATGCTCAAGCAATGGTGACTGGGTACAAAAGCTACTAATTACGTCGTGAACTGTGTCAACTGGTTCCGGTCGGCAGGCGATCTCGTCCTCCACCACGAGCTGCGATTGCAGACGTTCCCGGAAGGTTGGGAAAGGCTTCGTGTCTCCAGCTAGCCGCACTTGGAAGCTCATTGTAAGTGCCCCTGCCTTTGGAATAGATATTGTTCATAGACCCAGAGCCCTTGCTTGCATTAGTCTCCAGTTGTCCGCAGTAAGCATCTATCATTTCTGGCATGCTTGGGAACTCAATGAGAAACTCCTGGAGCAATGAAATGAGAACCAAAAAGAAAATCAGATATATTTAGGATTGAGTTTTGGTTGCTGCTGTGAAGGTGGGGCTAGCTAATTTGCTGTGCCTCCCGCCTAAGTTATGTGTGGCTTTCTGTTTACGCACTGGTCCCAGGCTTTCACGACACTCGTTTTTTTTGGTACTTTTGCTTCAGAACCTCCCTGTCGGCAAAATTTGAATGCCATAATTTTAAATGCGCTGCTGCCTGTGTTGAACGTGGACTTTCTTGGCTGGTGTGCAAAGCGACTCGGCACGGGGCGCATACAGGAACAGCAGCTACACGGGATTATGCACACACTGCATCATTATCATCAGCCTCACTACGCCCACTGCAAGGGTAAAGGCCTCTCCCATGTCTCTCGAATTAACCTGTCGCTTAACAGCTGCGGCCAACGTATCCCCGCATTCTTCAACTTGCTACCGCCCCCTGCTGCAGTTGCCTTCTCTTGGAATCCATTCCGTTACCGTTAAGGACCAGCAGTTATTGTTACTTTGCATTACATGCCCTGCACAAGGCCCTTTCTTCCTCTTCATTTCGATGAAGATGTGAATAACCTGCGTTTGTTCCCGTCACACACTCTGCCAGCTTCAAGTCTTTTATAACGTTACACCTATCATTTTTCTTTTCATCGCTCGCTGCATTGCATATATGGGCATTATCCCATTATCGCTAACTCAGCAACTGCCATCCGTGAACTCTGAATCTAAACGTCGGTGCGGAAGTGAAAACCGAACTTCTAGCGCCCCTAACTAATTTGCATCTCGCCGAAAAACGCAAACCGACCATCATTTTTGTTCTCTTACCCACTGCAGACCGCAACATGATGCACGAACTGGGTGGCCTGGACACACCTCGCCGCCTTCGACTTTTCCCCGCCATCCACCGCCCAGAGTTCCTGGTGGATGCTCATGCATTGGTGACTGGGCACAAAAGCTACTCCGTCGTGAACTGTGTCAACTGGTTCCGGTTGGCAGGCGATCTCGTCCGCCACCATGAGCTGCGATTGCAGGCGTTCCCGGCAGGTTGGGAAAGGCTTCGTGGTTCCGGCCAGCCGCACTTGGAAGCTCATCGTAAGTGCCCCTGCCTTTGGAATAGATAACTTGTTCATAGACCCAGAGGCCTTGCTTGCATTGGTCTCCAGTTGTTCGTAGTAAGCATCTATCATTTCTGGCATGCTTGTGCACTCTGCGAGAAACTCATGGAGCAATGAAATGAGAACCGAAAGGAAAGTCAGATTTGTTTAGGATTGAGTTTTGGTTGCTGCTGTGAAGGTGGGGCTGTATAATTTGCTGTGCCTCCCGCCCATGTTATGTGTGGCTTTCTGTTTACGCACTGGTCACAGGCTTTCACGACTTGTTTTTTTGATACTTTAGCTTTAGAACCTCCCGTTGGCAAAATTTTAATGCCATAATTTTAAATGCGCTGCTGCCTGCGTTGAACGCGGACTTTCTTGGCTGGCGCGCAAAGCAACTCGGCACGGGGCGCGTACAGGAACAGCAGCTACACGGGATTATGCACACACTGCATCATTATCATCAGCCTCACTACGCCCGCTGCAAGGGTAAAGGCCTCTCCCATGTCTCTCGAATTAACCTGTCCCTTAACAGCTGCGGCCACCGTATCCCCGCATTCTTCATCTTGCTACCGCCCCCTACTGCGGTTGCCTTCTCTTGGAATCTATCCCGTTACCGTTAAGGACATACGGTTATGTTTCCTTTGCATTACGTGCCCTGCACAAGGCCCTTTCTTCCTCTTCATTTCGATGAAGATGTTAATAACCTGCGTTTGTTCCCTCACACACTCTGCCTGCTTCCCGTCTCTTATAACGTTACACCTATCTTTTTTCTTTTCATCGCTCACTGCATTGCGTATATGGGCATTATCCCATTATCGCTAACTCAGCAACTGCTATCCGAGAACTCTTAATGTAAACGTCGGAGTGGTAGTGAAAATCGAACTTCTAGTGCCCCTAGCTAATTTGCATCTCACCGAGAAACGCAAACGGACCATCATTTCTGTTCTCTTACCCACTGCAGGCCGCAACATGATGCACAAACTGGGCTGCCTCGACACATCTCCACGCCTTCGACCTTTGCCCTCCGTCCACCTCTGGCGCCCTGAGTTCGTTGCCGATGCTCAAGCAATGGTGACTGGGGACAAAAGCAACTAATTACGTCGTGAACTGTGTCAACTGGTTCCGGTCGGCAGGCGATCTCGTCCTCCACCACGAGCTGCGATTGCAGACGTTCCCGGAAGGTTGGGAAAGGCTTCGTGTCTCCAGCTAGCCGCACTTGGAAGCTCATCGTAAGTGCCCCTGCCTTTGGAATAGATATTGTTCGTAGACCCAGAGCCCTTGCTTGCATTAGTCTCCAGTTGTCCGCAGTAAGCATCTACCATTTTTGGCATGCTTGTGCACTCAACGAGAAACTCGTGGAGCAATGAAATGAGAACCAAAAAGAAAATCAGATTTATTTGGGATTGAGTTTTGGTTGCTGCTTGAAGGTGGGGCTTGCTAATTTGCTGTGCCTCCCGCCTAAGTTATGTGTGGCTTTCTGTTTACGCACTGGTCACAGGCTTTCACGACATTCTTGTTTTTTTGGTACTTTAGCTTCAGAACCTCCCTGTCGGCAAAATTTGAATGCCATAATTTTAAATGCACTGCTGCCTGTGTTTAACGCGGACTTTCTTGCCTGGCACGCAAACCGACTCGGCACGGGGCGCATACAGGAACAGCAGCTACACGGGATTATGCACACACTTCATCATCATCATCAGCCTCACTACGCCCACTGCAAGGGTAAAGGCCTCCCATGTCTCTTGAATTAACCTGTCCCTTAACAGCTGTGGCCACCATATCCCCACATTCTTCTTCAACTTGCTACCGCCCACTGCTGTGGTTGCCTTCTCTTGGAATCCATTCTGTTACCATTAAGGACCAGCGGTTATCTTCCCTGTGCATTGCATGCCCTGCACAAGGCCCATTTCTACCTCTTCATTTCGATGAAGATGTGAATAACCTGCATTTGTTCCCGTCACACACTCTGCCAGCTTCAAGTCTTTTATAACGTTACACCTATCATTTTTCTTTCCATCGCTCGCTGCACTGCATATATGGGCATTATCCCATTATCGCTTACTCAGCAACTGCCATCCATGAACTCTGAATATAAACGTCGGAGCGGAAGTGAAAACCGAACTTCTAGCGCCCCTAACTAATTTGCATCTCGCCGAAAAACGCAAACGGACCATCATTTTTGTTCTCTTACCCACTGCAGACCACAACATGATGCACGAACTGGGTGGCCTGGACACACCTCGCCGCCTTCGACTTTTCCCCGCCATCCACCCGCCCAGAGTTCCTGGTGGATGCTCATGCATTGGTGACTGGGCACAAAAGCTACTGCGTCGTGAACTGTGTCAACTGGTTCCGGTCGGCAGGCGATCTCGTCCGCCACCATGAGCTGCGATTGCAGGCGTTCCCGGCAGGTTGGGAAAGGCTTCGTGGTTCCGGCCAGCCGCACTTGGAAGCTCATCGTAAGTGCCCCTGCCTTTGGAATAGATAACTTGTTCATAGACTCAGAGCCCTTGCTTGCATTAGTCTCCAGTTGTCCGCAGTAAGCATCTATCATTTCTGGCATGCTTGGGAACTCAATGAGAAACTCCTGGAGCAATGAAATGAGAACCAAAAAGAAAATCAGATTTATTTAGGATTGAGTTTTGGTTGCTGCTGTGAAGGTGGGGCTAGCTAATTTGCTGCGCCTCCCGCCTATGTTATGTGTGGCTTTCTGTTTACGCACTGGTCCCAGGCTTTCACGACACTTGTTTTTTTTGGTACTTTTGCTTCAGAACCTCCCTGTCGGCAAAATTTGAATGCCATAATTTTAAATGCGCTGCTGCCTGTGTTGAACGCGGACTTTCTTGGCTGGTGCGCAAAGCGACTCGGCACGGGGCGCATACAGGAACAGCAGCTACACTGGATTATGCACACACTGCATCATTATCATCAGCCTCACTACGCCCACTGCAAGGGTAAAGGCCTCTCCCATGTCTCTCGAATTAACCTGTCGCTTAACAGCTGCGGCCAACGTATCCCCGCTTTCTTCAACTTGCTACCGCCCCCTGCTGCAGTTGCCTTCTCTTGGAATCCATTCCGTTACCGTTAAGGACCAGCAGTTATTGTTACTTTGCATTACATGCCCTGCACAAGGCCCTTTCTTCCTCTTCATTTCAATGAAGATGTGAATAACCCGCGTTTGTTGCCTCACACACTCTGCCCGCTTCCCGTCTCTTATAACGTTACACCTATCATTTTTCTTTTCATCGCTCGCTGCATTGCATATATGGGCATTATCCCATTATCGCTAACTCAGCAACTGCCATCCGTGAACTCTGAATCTAAACGTCGGTGCGGAAGTGAAAACCGAACTTCTAGCGCCCCTAACTAATTTGCATCTCGCCGAAAAACGCAAACGGACCATCATTTTTGTTCTCTTACCCACTGCAGACCGCAACATGATGCACGAACTGGGAGTCGTGGAAAATTTTCGCGGCCTCATGACCTGCTATCGCAGACGTTACTGGAAGGCTGGGAAAGACTTGGTGTCTCCAGTCAGCCACAGTTGAATGGACTCATCGGAAGTGCCCGTGCAATAGCAATTGACTTGTTCATAGCCACCTAGCCCTTGCGTGCATTGGTCTGCAGATGTCCGCAAGTAAGGATCTATCGTTTCCGGCATGCTTGGGCGCTGTCCGAGAAACTGACGACATTGACCAGCCGAAATGAAACCAAAAAGTAAATCGGGTTTATTTAGGATTGAGTTTTGGTTGCTGCTGCGAAGGTGGCGCTAGCTGATTTGCTGCGCCTCCCACTGGTATTATGTGTGGCTTTCTGCTTACTCACTGGTCAGTGGTTCTCACGACAGTCTTGTGTTCCTTTTTTGGACCTTAACTTTAGGTCTTTCATGTCGGTAAAATTTGAATGCCATAATTTTGACTGCCGCGCCATTTAAAGGGATTCTAAGGAGAAATTGAAGTTGGCTTGTATGGATAGAATAGCAGCTCCTGATCACAAAAACGCTGCTCTTACTGAAAACAAAGCTCTTGTGAGGTAGAAAATAGCAAGAACCAAAATACCGGTATCGCCGCCACAGGCCAATCTCGCAATTACAAGCGTGATTACGTCATAGGACAAGAGACGCCACTTTGGAGGAATTTTTCTTGCACCATAAATTCACTAATCTCTGAGGCTGACAAAGGATGGTTGCGTGGTTCAGTATTGAAGTAAGTTATGTTTTAAAACTGAATGTGCACTTTTATCACACTAGGAAGACAGACAAAAGACAACCTGAATGTTGGAATCAAGGAAAACCAATGCTTGGTGGCATCACAGGCAGCCAGGAGAGTTCTAATTTGTTATGGTGCTTCTCATCTATGAGCTTTGCGTGCCCCGTGGTTTTGTTTTTGACGCGCCTCGATTTACAAGCACCTAGTGTTCTAGTGTTTTACCCCACAACTGCATTAAGTATCTTGATGTTGACATCTCGGGTACCCTTAACTGGTCTACCCATATAACGCAGATAATTAACAATGTTATCAAAACTCTCGGCTAGCTACGTCGTAATTTACGTCTAGCTTCACCAGCAGTTAAATTGCTAGCTTATAAAACATTATTTCGGCCAATGTTAGAGTACGCATCAGCCATCTGCGACCCTGCTCAACTTAACCTAACCCACTGTGTTGAACTTGCGCAAAATCGCGCCGTTAGATTCATCTACTCAAACTACTTATACTCCACCAGTGTTACCTCCCTGAAAAATAATGCATGCCTACCTAACCTCAAGCAACACCGTATTGTTGCAAGGCTATGCTTGTATCACAAAATATATCATAACTTTACTCACAACTGTCCTATCCAACCTGCTCATCGTTCTTCAGCCTGCACAAGCCACCACAAGGCCGTTTACCCACCTCCTGCTCGCACCGTGACCCATCTTCATTCCTTCTTCATCCAAACAGCGCGTGACTGGAACAGTCTTCCCACCAGTACCATCCTTCTTACAAACCCGGCCCATTTCTAGAAAGCCATCGAAACTATGTTCTATTAACACCAGGTTGTTAGCCCACCCCTCATGTAAAGCCCTCAAGGGCCCTTGAGGTATCTATAATAAATAAATAAACAGCAGAGAAACTGCAAGTGCCACTTCAAGTGCTAGTTAACCCTTGAAGGAGCCTTTTAAGGCTGGTCCGATTATCGCCACAGTCGATGAAAAACTATGATGGCACGATGGTCGGTGATCGTACAAGGCAGTTCGCAGTGTAAAGAGCACTTGTGTGTTCGCACGCTCGCCCGGCGAAACATTCCCGGCTGTGCCAGTCAACTTCAAACTACTTAACAGAAATCGTTTATTAGGGACTGGAGACGAGGTACAAGGCAGTTAAGAAAAAAAAATTGCTGATGGCCTACCTGTGTTAGGCCAGGATATACGTAGCGAAAGTGCGGAGATTTCTGCATCGGAAGAGTGCATTCACGAGCTGTTGTGGTAGCATCTCCGCCTCAAAGGCCCTGGTTAGATTCCGAGCCTCTGCACAGGATTTTTTTTTTATTCAGTGAGTGGGCGGGGGTTTCAGTGGCTCCCATAGATGCCGCCACTGAATACGTTTGTTAGTTGTTTAGCACGGGCTTTGTTACGGCACGTTTATACTCCGGCGTAACGTGTGCACGCTGTACGGCGACGTCACGTCGGCCAAAATGAGACTCTCTGTACTCCAACTGCACTTGACCGCCGACGCCTTCGGCGGCTTCAGCGCACTATAATCACACTGGCGGAGACTTGGAGCATGTCTCTATTTCGCGCCGAGTGCGCCAGCCGCCGCCGGCCTGGCCAGACCGATTCGGCTCCGCGGCGAGGTGCACATTGTGACGTAATTCAATAGCTTCGGCAGTTGGACGGAGCTGTTCTTTTCGAGCTCTCGGCTAATTTAATCCATTCACAGTACACATTTAAAGGTACATGCATGTGGGCTAGAGAGCCCGATCCAGTAGACCCGTTGGATCCAGCGGAAGCCGTTGAAGTGGCATGCGTCGGCTTTAGTTTCTAGCCACCAACTTTAAACGCGAGCACCCTTGAGCACCCATCCATTCTTTGTGGCAAAAAAATAAATAAATAACCTGGTCCTTGCAACCGTGAGAGACTTCGAGGTTGCCTGCTGCACTGTGCGACCGCGCCGTTCAAGGAATCACAATCCGTTGGCCCCAAAGCCCCAGCCAGCCTCCGATGGGCGCAACGCGCCGACCTTGTCCTGTCCCCTCATGACTCCCTGCACTGGGGTTATGATGTTTAATTTGCAACGGCTTTTCAAGGCGGAAGAGGGAAATGACCCGCCGGCGCCTAACCTGTGTTCCCTCAAAAGCATCGCACGCTCTGCGGGGCTGAGGTCGCTGAAATGCAGGCCGGAGTTTTTGAGAGAGCTACATTGTTGGGTTTGGTAATGGGATCTATTGTAACGCTGGTAAGATGCCGGTGCAAACGTAAACGAAGCGACGGCAGCGACCCCCGATAGATGCCTTCAATGTGCGGCGATGGTAGCTTTCATTTCGGCAGCTGCTAGACCACACTGGTAGCAACCAGAAATCATGGAGTCTGCGTTTACATCACCCTTCACGTCACTCCTCCCTGTGACATCGTAAGAGCTCACCGTGACGTCATAAGAGTTCTCGAGTTTGAATCGAAGCGGCGGGAAAAACTTTTTTCAACTTCGAATCCAAAAAATTTTTGAAATAAATGCATCTTTCACTTCCCGGTCTAGTGGCGACAAAGCCATAAAATGCCGAACTATCAGATTTTGCTAAAAACAAAATTTGATTTTCTCCTCGGTGTCCCTTTAATTCTTGACTTTCGGAATGGAACACAAGGCGACGCAGCACAGGCCACATACGGGAGCAGCAGCTACACGGGATTAAGCGAACGTTGCACCATCAACATCAGCCTCACAATGCCCACTGCAGGGAAAACGCCTCTCCCATGTCTGTCCAGCTATACCCTTTCCTTTGCCAGCTGTGGCCACTGTATCCCCGCAAACTTCTTAATCTCATCCACCCGCCTAACTTTCTGCCGCCCCCTGCTGTGTTTGCCTTCCCTTGGAATCAACTCTGTAACCCTTAAGGACCAGCGGTTATCTTCCCTTCACATTACATGCACTACTCAAGCCCATTTCTTCTTGATTTCGACTAGGATGTCATTAACCTGCGTTTGTCCCCTCGCGCACTCTGCCCTCTTCAGGCCTCTTCTATGTTACACTTATCATTTTTCTTTTTATGGCTCGCTTTGTTGCATATATATGAACATTAACCCATTATCGCTATCCCAGCAACTGCCATCCGTGAACACTCTATCTGAAGACCAGAATGGAAGTGCAAACCGAACTGCTAGCGCACCTAATTCTTGTCTCGCCTAACTACGCTAATCAACCATCATTTTTTTTTCTCTTACCCACTGCAGACCTCAAGTTGATGCACGAATTGGGTGGCCTGGGCCACTTCTGCGGCTTAGAAGACCACATTCTACAGCCGAGAGTTATGCCCCTGGTTGTGACGTCCTCTGCGGGAGACCTTGTCGTTGCGGCCGTTTTTGCTGCCTGTGTTGCCTTCGACTCTTGCCCGCCGTCCACTTCTGCCGCCCAGAGTTCCTCGCCGATGCTCACGCAATGGTGACTGGGCACAAAAGCTACTACGTCGTCAACTTGGTCAACTGGTTCCGGTCGGTAGATGATCTCGTCCTCCACCGCGACCTCCGACTATAGAGTTAACTGGAAGGTTGGGAAAGGCTTCGCATCTCCAGCCAGCTGCAGTTGAAGAGGCTCATCGCAAGTGCCCGTGACGCTGGAATAGACAACTTGTTCACTGCCCCAGAGGCCTTGCGTCCTTTGGTCTCCAGTTGTCCGCAAGTAAGCATCTATCGTTTCTGACATGCTTGGGCACTGTGCGAAGTCAGAACCAAAAAGGCGATCAGGTTTATTCAGGATTGAGTTTTGGTTGCTGCTGAGAAGGTGGCGATAGCTGCAGGGCCTTGTTAAGTGACCAGAATACAAAGATATGGCACGATGCGTAGAATGGGGGCGTTGCTGCTGTGCACATACATAGCAGTTCCTTCGTTACATACTTTTGCAGTGTATTGACTAGCTAGTTTGGTTTACTTGTTAACGTAATGTACTAGTTGAAGAACTGACCATGCACAAGCCAGAGTGTTTTTTTTTTCCACTGGTTCTGAGTCTAGATCAACACCCATTTATTATCATTCTTTGGGACACGAGTGGGCAGCTCTCGTGGAAGTGACCGCTCGATAATACAAGTGATAAAGGAGGCAGAAATTAAACTATGACAATCCTTCTCCGTGCAGGCAGTCCAGTTTTGTTGAGAATCCTCTATACCATATCCTGATGCGAGGCGTCAGCATGTAAAAATAAATATATGCCACAAGAAAAACGATGAGTAGAGCATAACACTGTCCTTGGTGTTATCGAGAAAACGTGAAGCCAAGTCGATGCGGCAATTGCTTCCGTACAAGGCTGTGTGCCACGTGGCGGGATTCGCACGAACTAAGGTCGCTTCTCAGATTTATGGAGACGTAAATTTGTTTTCTGGGAAAATGAGACATCCCAGCAAAAATCAAGAATGTAGCTGATAATCCGCTTTTACTGGTACTAATTTATTCTGCTTGGATTTTGTGCAGACACAGCGCCGCTATCAAATGGTCAGCCGCTAAGCATTGTGCAAAGACACCTCTGATCCGTTTGGTTTAAAATTATTTTGGAGTGAATTCTGTGGATGCGTTTACTTGACAAAATCAAGTTCTATTGGCTGACCTTAACATAAGTGATTGAGCTTTGTACAGCAAAGTCCGTTTACCTGATTCGCAGAAATGCATTTCCTTTGCGCAGTCTGTTAGATTGCAGGACACATCGGTTCCTCTTTGGCTGCCAAGCACTTTATAAATTGATTCTCATGTCCCGACATGCCCAACGTTTTCGGATAAAGATTTTGAATATTGAAAAATTGTAAGATACTGTTGTGGAAATATTGAAGGTAATGGTCCATTTTTCTGACGTGTAACAATAGAATGTTAGCATGTTTCCATCGATCACATCGAACAGTTAAGACTTCCACTGGAACACGAAAGGGAATGCTTTTGTCTATAGGAAAAGCGGTAATAGCAAAAAGACTGGGACGGGTGATCGGCGGATATATTGATTGTTTTACTGAAATTTTGTATGAAAAAATTAAGTTCATAAACTTTTTCTCGTTTTAAAATGATTTTGTCCAGAATTTTTGCGTATGCTAGTCAAACCTTGAGTTTTGAGACAGTGATTGTGAAAAAAAGCATGACAAGTTGCGTTCATAAATTTTTCTCGTTTAAAATGATTTTGTCCAGAATTGTTGCGTATGCTAGTCGAACCTTGAGTTTGAAGAGAGTGATTGTGAAAGAAAGCTGGACAAGTTTTGTGTGAGTAAACACTGTTAAGCTTGATGATGGGTGCTGAGATGCTTCCATTTCTGTAATGCTAGCTGCTGCAATGCTGTTGCCTACCACTGATGCGGCGAGAGTTCCTGCTATCCAAAGTGGGTGAGGAGCCGCTGGTTCGCACGAGCGAGAGCAAGGAGCTGCTCATTGCAGCCATGCGCTACCACCTGATGCCCGCACCTCTACTAAGCCACTGGGTAATGAATCACACTGATATTTTGCTGAGGACGAGTTCATTGTACAACCAGCTCACGTTTAGCGCATTTTCTCGCCATGATGTTTCCTACAGCTCCGCGAGATGCAGACACCCATGCACGACCTTCTGGAGCCTTATGATCGACTGCTTAACACGATGCTGACAAGACGTTCCTCTTTGCTGACATTGCCAAGCATATCTCTTGGCTGCTCTTGTAACTACTCTTGTATCAACTACTCTTGTAAGGACAACCATTATTAAAAACCCACCCAACAATATCTGGGCTTGAGTTTTTGATAGCCTTCATGGTAGGAAGACCACTGTGGAAGACCAGCGAAGTAATGTCAAGCATCATGGACCGCGCAAGCAAGCTATTCTCGAGTGTGCGACGTCTGGAGGTAAGCCAGTTAGCCCTGCTAATATAGCGTTGGCATTGAATGAAGTGTACAGTGAGGGGGTAATTACTCTTAGCATGACCCGTGCTCAGCCCATCAAATTGTTGATCCACACTGACTGGCCCTGCCATCTGCTAGGCTTTCAGGTGTGCTGAGATAGTAGACTACCTGCCATGGACATTAAGTGGCTGCGTGTTCGATCTTCATGTCAGGACGAATTTTTCATCAACTGCGAAGTTTCGGAAAATGCTGTTTAGCTTCTTTCTGTAGCCGTACGGCTGTGCACGGTTGGATACTGGTGAGCTATTACTTAGGAACTGCCCTAGACATTCAAATAATATTCAATGTTCGCGCTTGGCCTCAGTTCCAGTTCTTTCTTTCGTTTTCTCTCGACTTGCGGCCTTGGGGAGAACATCTGTCTCACTGAGCAGCCTACAGGAGTAAAACAGTAAACCAGCGAGTTTAGCTAGTTGGTGAACGATCATGACTGCAAAAATGCCTACAGGAACAGAGCTCTTGCCTTTGGTAACCCAGTGTGAGCCCCTAAGTTGAGCGCCAGTGCTGGTTAAGGCAGCCTCACACTTACGTCCTCCCCAAAGCCGGCTACAGAATTGCATCACTTTGACAAGTAGATAGAGCTGCAGTGAAAAAGGTCGGGCTCCTTTTGGAGCAACAGCTCCTATCTCTCTAAGCTGAAAGTTTCAGGTCATCAAGGTTTCACTTTGACCTTGAGCCAGGCCTCACACGCCTGACGTTATACCACGTGACTGGCCACAGCTGTAGTTGAGCTCCGCCACGCCAGCCGCGCCGCTCAATGCTACGCCGAGCCTCCGCTATACCACGTGACGTGACCACTTGATTGGCGCGCTTCAGTCGGAGCCGTTCGGTCTTGACTCGGCGGAGTGATGGAGGCCGGTCTTTCGCTCGTCTCATTAGCGATAATGGAGTTAAACCTCAGCCATTTTCTTTTGCTTGTCTTACGGGGGCGCTAGGAGTCGTGTACGATGACGGGTTAACTAGATATCCAGGACCGCAAGGTGCACCAAACTGATTATTATTAAGCGGGTGTTCAGAGCCAGCATAGCGAAGACTAGCATGAAGGGGGAGAGAGATGGCACACGGTACCTGGCAGTGCTCTGTGTACCAATGAGCGTACGTCATACAGACGTCATACCTCTAAACGGAAGGAGCGAATGAGTTTACATGGGCACTTTACAGGCGGTGTTGTGCCCTGCTTGAACCTAATATTTTGTTGAAGCTGTGTGGTTTAAGCCTTTTGTATCTCGTCATTTGCACTTCCTTCTGGAATGGAGCTCCTGGCATGCCAGGCGCAGTTTCAGAAAAGCCGAAGGCAAAAAACGCCCATCGGCTATGCATTGTCAGTGCATGTTGAAGAACCGCAGGCACTCAAGTCTATCCACAGCCTTTCGCCGTGGTGTTCAATATCCATGCAGATTTTAATTCGACAATGTCTGAGCGGACCATCCAAGTTTAACTGCTGAATGTGAACTTGTCACCATATCTGAAGCTGAAGCAAGCCCAAGATCACACTTTTTTATGTTTTATCAAGGACCATGAGCACTTTAACCAGAGCAGTTTGCACGAGGATTGTACCGCTAATCACAATATTAGCGGAGGCAGATGCGTCACCCCGCACAGTTTAGAGTGATAATGATAGCACAAAAAAGAAGGAAGACAGAAGAATGGATGTATTAGAGTTGTTTGGATTGCTAAAAAAAGTTATTACAATCAAATACTTGCCACAAATAATGGCAGTCACCCCTAAAGCTGCTATTGCTGTATGAAATGCCTGTATGCATCAACAGCTAGAGAATGCCGCATCTGTTTAGGATGTAGTTGCAAAAAATTTTGGTGTGCGGCCCATTTTATCTGGTCCAACTACAGTATGTCTGTGAGCATATCTGGAGTAAATTTCGCACCTTTGGCATTATACTTTGCATAATTCTGATTTCCCTTTGTCACATTATATTTCATCGCTCTATTTCTACACGGAACAAATCTTGTCATCACTGCAGATGTATTCATGGTTAAATAATACTCACAACGTAGCATAGCATGGAGATTGTGCTCGCAACGTTTCATGCCTGACTGCCTGCTCTTTAGACGGCGCAACGATGGGCCGGCCGATGAAACCGCCAGGGCGTGGGATTAGTCCAAGGGTGTTAACGACCCTCTGCTATCGCTTTCATTAAGCATTTGAAGACTTAACTGCTCCAGAATCTATAAAGCACTACGTTTTAAGGCTCTCCTCGTGGATGTGAAAGAATGCCTAGTAAGCTTTTGATTTCCTCATGGCAGGTTTTTTTTTCTCATTTCTAGATGATGGTTTGCTAGATGATTTCTAGATGATGGTATGATGGTTTGCACACCTTCAAAGCTTTCTTGCTTTTGGCAGCTGGTGATGTGCATCATAGCTTGTAACTTCGAATGACAACTCTTCCATAATTGGGGAGGGAAAATAGGCATTCTTTGGAAGTATTGTACCAAGAAAGCAGCTTTGCAACTGTGGCACACCAATCTTAGGCTCACATCTGACATTACTTTGCCCTTGCATTTTATTTTTGTATTTGGCATACAAAGATCACACACAAAAAAAGGAAACGGCTGCGCTGAGTGAACTATTTTTCTTCTGAACAAAACCTGCATTCATATGCCTGGATATAGATTATGCGTTCAATTAGGCCCGAACGAACAATCAACATGCGGTAGGTTGAAAGAAAAACTACACTTGACAGCATTCATTAAACACTCCATCGTTACATGTCATTTTCTTTCGAGTGGATTTCTTTTTCTTCATAATATATAGCCCAGGTAGGAAGAGCAAAGCAGCACTCAGCAAGAAAGCTCTGTAGTATTTTTTTTTGCTCAATGCAACGATAATGTGAACACAGGCTGCCTTCAATTACCACATCTGTGCAGCACTGTACATTGCATTGCCTAGACTTGGTCTGGGCTCACAAAACGAGTGCTGTGATTCGTTAAGGACCGTTCGTCAGCGGCCTCCAGGAGGATGACTCGGTGTTCCCCGGAACTCTGTCAGTCTTTTCGTTGCTTCTCGGAAGTTGATTGTCTCGTGGACCAGTATCTCGTACTGACTGTAACCATATTCGACGCCACTGAAAGGTACGTAAACGGTCTTGTGAGACGGGTGGAACTTGCCGATGGTCAGATTGCCCTTGTGGTGGCCACGGCCAATGTTGAGAGGCTCTCCAGATGAAGTCACGCCCCCTTGAATGGCTCCGCTCGACACCTCACCACCAGAGCTTGGCAGCCAGGCCATCGAAGCGCTGTCGGAGGCGAGCACCTGCAAAAAAGATTTTGGATGCAGAGTGCATTGACTGTCCTTTCATTTCACTGTGAATTAACTAGAGGTAATTAACAGCACCAAACTTTCTCCCACGCCTGCACCTAAAGTTGTCTAATTTTACACCGAACAACCACCTTGTGAGTGGACCGCGGGTAACAATCTACTGCGGTGTCAAACTACACACCGCAAGCATCGCCAACGGACCGTACGATTCGCTGCCACTGAGGCAGGTGTAGTGCAGTCTCTCACTCGGTTAGGTAATGATCACCAGCCTAACTACATCCACTGCAGAACAAAGGCCTCTCCCATTGATCTATTTAACCCGGTTTCTGTGAAATTTCTTGGAGTTCTTTAGTTGCACCGTTCCTCTGAGTGTTTAGATCCTGAATCACGCACTGCAGCTCTTGCCGCAAGTTAATGTTTCACCTAAGAGTTTACACAATTTTTAAAATACGGCTTTTTTAGTTAAAACGCTGTTTTCTGCATAGCATTGTCAGCGATGTAGTACATCGGAATAAGACTGATACGCTAAGTAGCAGGCTGGTTAAATGTATTGGATAGCTAACTTTTGAGCTATTACTGTTAGGCTCCTTAAGTATTGACTGGCGCGTAGTTCACCTTAAGTGATATCCATATCAGTTTTTAGAATTTTGAAAATGTGGTTACCCTTGATGCTGTGGCCGAGGAAATTTTGGCTACATGGCGCCTAAAAACTTGCGTTTTCGAGAAGTTTGCAGGCAAAGCAACCTCTCCGGTGCACGTAACTCGTCGAAATAGCCAAAATTTGTTGGGCCACAGCGCCGAGGGTAAACACTTTTGATATACTAAAGACTGGTATCGGTATTGCTTTTGGTGGGCTACACACCTGCCAATAATTAAGGAGTCTAATAGTAATAGTTAAAATGTTAGCTATTCAATATTAGTTAACCAATCTGCTAGTTAGCACATCCTAGCTGTATTCTGATGTACTAAACCGCTGACAATTCTATGCCGAAAAAAGCGTCGCAACTCAAAAAGGCTATTTTTAAAATTTGTGTAGAACCGTATAGCACCCTGAATAGCAGGGCGATAGATTAAAGAAATCTGAGGTTGCCGAAGGGTCCTCAATTAACTTCTATACCCAGATCTTCCCAACCTCACCCACTTAAAAGCTCTTGTAAACAAGCGGTAAATGCCGAGATCGTGCCACCTTGACTCACACTTCCTCGATAGGTATTTTATCACTCTCCCTCAGGAGGACTATAGTCTCTGTGTAGTCTCTATATTTTCTAACACCTTTGCATATGGCTTTTCTATACCGTGGTTATGCAGTGCCTGCATTAATGCTGGTGTTTCGAAATCCAATTCAGTGCGTCCTCTGGGAATGTCCACATTAACCATTTAATGCCCGGAGTCGAGGGTTCACGACATGCTATTTCCACTCCTTGTACTCATTACTACACAGTGCTTGCATACAAGCCTTGATGTCAACATGCTGCCAGTAGCCAGTGCTTCCCAGTCAAAACATTTCGCGTCACATTGAGGAAACTGTCTAGAAAAAAGGGGGCACGATTGTGTGACTTTCAGCCAGCGTTCAAAATTTCCTTGTATCATTTTCTGACAGCTGTTTTGGGACTAGTTAACAATGCATTTGTTGGACATAAAGGTCTACTGTCGCTGGGCCCTAGAATTCGTTCGAGACCTTCGATTTGGTTGTTCACAGAACTTGGACTAGCTGCAAAAAAATGGATCAAATGCTAATAGTTACCAATGGCGACCGACCGATTTCTCAAATTTTAGCGAGGTAAAAATTATGATATTGGGTTTGAATGCGAATAGTTAAACAGGTATAATGTAGAGGTAATGATTTTTTAAATTTTATTCCTTCATAATTTGGACGTTCAAATAGTGAATATTAGTGGTGGAAGAAAACCATTCTCGGAGGTGGAGCGACTAAATCTTACTCTTTTGGGATTTCAGGGGCAGTGTATATCTCCAACCACACGACCACTGATGCTATATGCCGTGGTACTGCATATCCGTATACCTCGAACAGTAAGAGCCTTCTAAGCAAGGGCCGTGCCTCGTCTATAGAATGGAAAAGGGCGCGAAGGGCTTAGCAGATCTTATATGAAGATATAGTTGTAGACCACTTGGTAAGACAGAACGAAGAAAAACCGCTAGAGACTCGGGACGGATGCAGGTGACAACATAGGGTGGTCCATAAGGGGCAGATCATACTGCACCCATTGCGCAAAAACGTAATTGTTAAATGAGAGCATTATACTTCATCGTGCGATTTCGCGTCCCGTGTCTGTAACAGAAGTATTACTCTCAATAGGTGGCGTGAACTTGTGACGTCATCACAACCTGCCCATCATGGTAGGTGGCAATTTAATTCCATCAAATTTCATTCGATAACTACCTGCCACCGCGGCGCCGCGCATCATGCGGTTTCATGCCCTGCGTTAGTCGCACAAGTCGACTGTTCTAGAGGGCAGTGACGTTGCAAGGCCATGCGATCACTGCGCGAAGTGGTGGTGGTAGTGGTTTTTTATTAAAATAATAGTAAAAGGAAGGAAAAGATTTTTGCTAGCCCCGGCATCTGCCATCAATACTGAAGCACCTGAGCTGGGGCAGCGGAAATAAAGGATAGCAGGCAGAATGGAGAAATTAAATGAAAGGTGAGGGGACAGGAAGAGAGGATAGGGAGAAAAGTAATATGTACAAACTATTTACACAATAAGAAATGTGTCTAGGTCGTGCGCGTGATTATAGTTCATTCTAGAGGATTAAAACGCGCGCAGCACTTGCCTACAACTGGAGTGGGGCGTCCAGTTATTAATCGTTCAAGGTAGAACTCGCGGAGCGTTCGGTCAGTGCGTGTAACTACCTGACTGAGAACAGACGGGACGTCAAGCCCGTGTGTTCGAGGAATGCACAGAGGCTCACCGAAGTTCGCTCACGAGTGCGCGCACTGCCCTGCGGCCACAATAGCATCTTGATGGAGTCCGGTAGTATGCCCTGCGCCCTATAGGCCGCGAGCATATCGCGACGAGCATCGGCGAACGCGGCACTGTGAAGGTGTTCTAGTGTTTCCACTGCACCGCATCCGCCACACACATCACTCGTCGCGATTCCGTGACGCTCCCGTCGTTCCCCGGGCCACACGCATATGACGACCTCCTTGCCTTGCGCTCGCTCCGTGGCGGCTTCACTGGGATATATAGCGGTGCGTTACGCGTTGGTTGATCAGTCTCGCCATGGCCAAGTTACCGACGAAGAGTCTATATCTGAATCTAGTTGCTCTACTGCTTCGGAACGGTTAAATTATAAGGCGAAAGTTTAGCAAGCTTTCGCAATTCAACCAGGTTTAACCAGAGCTAAACCACAGCCAATTTTTCTTTGCTGTTTACCAATCGTGTCGCATCACAATGCACTCAAGATGTCATTATTTCTTCAACTTACAAGTTAATCAAAATGCATGGATTAAAGCCGTACACAGCCCGCACCATCGCTTCCGAAATTAACGAAAAATTCATGGAAGCTTTCAGTGTTAGAATTCGCTTAGCTCTGGAGCCGCTGTAGAGCCTGGTCGGTGTATTCAAAATATATGATGAAATTATTCGAATGGAATTTTCCCGTTCGGCGCCTCGATGCACGCTTTATCTGGGCGAACATTAACGAATAAAGAATAAGTAGCAGGTACTCTAGCGCGATCCCATTCGAGGTGAGGTGTTTAATCTAGGAATGGCGGTGACCCTTTTTATCAAATACATTCACACAGCGCAAAATCTGTGGTATATAATGCTGTGTACAGCATAGCCAAACGACGCACGGCCGCTCCATCTGCCATGCCTCCTTCGTGCATGCAAGCCGGCAGCTTCAAAGGGACCTCCTACGAGCGATGCGCAAGCTGAGACACCCGAGCCTAGCGGCGCCATCCAAGAGGACAATCCCCCTCTGACCGTCTGCGCGGCATGACACCGGAAGCGCTTTCTTCTCTCTCCCGCACCCTCTTCCTTGCTCTTGCAATAAACGGAGTCTGCCCAGCAACCGAGTTGAGAGGTCCCTTGCTAACGGGGCTCCCACGCTCCGTACTTAACACACAAAAACAAGCTATGCCCGACTAACAGTAACAGCGTGCACGCTATTGTTATCTTTGTGTTTTGTTGGGTTTAATGGCGCATAAGCAATTAAGGCTATCATGCGCCAAGCTCAAGTTATGTGAATTTTTCTGAAAATTTTTACGAAGATAAAAAAATATCGGTGTAGAAAGCTTACAGTTATTTCTTCCTACCTAGTATTGGGAGACAAACATTGATAAATGCCTAGTATTAAAAGTTTCAAAGGAGGTCGGGTAACCAGATCAGCCGTCCTTGGCTGTGCAAGGACTGGAGCCCCCCCCCCCCTCCAATCAAAAACAAAACTGCAGCCCTTTTCGGGAATGAGAAAGTGGCTGAGGTGCATCAGGCGGAACACTGGGTCATATTTTACATCTTTTTAACGGCACCAACTTCTGTTAAAAACCTAGAAACGCAAGGCATGTCGAAAATTGCGTTTTCACCTAAGAGCAGTGCTGGGTGAAAAGGGATGCATTGGTTACAGTATGGAGAAAAGCGCTCTTTTCTTGGCTTTTCCATTTGCGAGCATGAAAATAAAATGTGATTAACTGTAAGTTCATCTTGTGGGTTTCTCAGTAGGCACAGGCCACTACCCACCGCGGGTTCGAGCTTCGCGCAAGCCAAGGGCCCCGATCAGCCGTCACCACACGCAACAGTTAGGCACAGGCCACTACCCACCGCGGGTTCGAGCTTCGCACCACACGCACCCTGGGGCACCGCTGCGGCGGCGTTCAACCTCTGCAGAGAGGAGAGCGGCTTGCCGCAAGAAACAGGCCTCCAAGTTCACAAAGGAGACGTTTATTGACGCCGTCCTCCAGCGGTACACACACACACACACTCAACAGTCACATCGTCCAGGGGCGCGCTCGGGGCAACAAGAGAATTGCGCGCCGCTAGCACGCCGCTGCAGGAGATTGTCCCCGCGGCAGTGCTGTGATCTCTCTCGTGTCGGCCGTTGGGCCGTTTGCGAGAGAGAGTGGGCAGTCAACGCAAGGTGCGCCTGTCAGAGGTCGTTGGACCCCTGCACAGGCTCGAGCCGCGGCGGATCGAGGACCCACGCTGGCGAGCTCGAGTATGAACTGGTCCGAACGGCAGAGGCCGGCCCGGACGAACAGCAACGTACGCACCTTACGCTGTCTCGGAGGGGGTCTCTCTCCCTGGGCCCCGCTCGGACGGTCGCGCGCCGCGCGACCACCCAAAACGGGCCCTGAATTCCCGCCAAAAGTCACCAATGGCAAAGGCCCTTGGGAAGCCGGGGGCGGAGCTGCGGCCGAATGACAGCGATTAGCCACCAGCCGTCTCTCCGCCACCCGAGGCGGGAGAAAGGGAAAGAGAGCGATGCGGGATATGCCGCGCAGACGCCACGGCGGGAATCTAGCAGGCTTCCCACAATCTCCACATGTAGAAACTGATTTGTCTTTTTTTGTAAGCGGAAAGTTGTGCGTAATGTGTGTGTGGCCTATAGACGCTTTACAGCGCCGTATCATGGGGGCTGCCATCTTTGGTCACGTGAGCACGCCGCCATTGCACGCCTCCTGACTGCTCCGAGCGCGCCTCGTCGCGACGGCTGCCGCGTCTGATGGTTCGGTTCCAACAGGCTGTGTTTCGGCTGATACGGTTGTAAAATAGTGGGAAGGAGACAGTATGGTTTGTCCAAAGATTCGAAGGACACGTGAGAACTCTAATTTGATCTCTTGTGGCCTTGAAAACGGTGTCCGGTTTCATAGCCAGCCGATGGATGGATTTCCTGATACTTGTCTTTGCGTCCGCAGAAGGCTTTGCTGAATGTTTTTTTATTGTTATTATCTTAAACGGCAAGGTTTAATGCTTCTGCGGCAGCGCAGGTCGTTGTAGTATTCTGTACATGCACGCAGACACCGCTCTAAAACGCTCGCATGCACATCGTACGCATTTGTTTGCAGCCTGTTAACGGTGCTTAGGAAACCGAAAATATTTTCTATTGGTTTGTTAAGCACACAAAGGTGACAAAAATAAATAGACACACAAATGTTAACTACCATGCATAGCAGTACCATTCATCAAGCAGCCTTCACAATCTGGCGCGCAATCGTTTCGAAGGATTCCGCGATATAATTGTTATAACGCGCACAGCAACGAAGTTCATAATTATGTCAATCTCCACTCTCGATATGCGGACATGAAAATGCTCGAGGTCTCGTTGGTGGTAAGTAATCAGCTTCTCTCTGAGCGCTGGCCTGGGGGTAACTTTTAGTGGCTGTCTCGCATGGACCGCGAGGAAGTGGCAATCATCCAGCCCAGCAGCCGTAACGCAAATGCTGTATTCCGAATCTGGTCCACGAAAAGCGCTCTACTTGGAGCGAAGTTCAAGAGTAGCACCAAGACGGCATACAATACACGGACGGTAAGCGTTGTCCGTTCGTACGGCTGTGCAGCGCACGATCTACAGTAGCGGCATGTAGGAGCATACGTCGTCCTTCTTTTCCGTACCTGATCTGGCCTCCGGCGCTGCTGTTACTACAATTGCCGAACACCTTAACTTACGAGCAATGGGGCCTCACTACACACGTAGGCGCAACTGCACAGCAACTGAAAGCACGAAGTGACGGTTTCGGTGGCGGAACACTTTGATCATGAAGCAATGTTGCGCACTTACCCTCGCAGATTTTTCAAGATCGTAACCTTTCTTTCTATATTGGCCATCTAGCACTGGCGGACGTGTTTGTCGCGTTCGCCCGTTCGGAAATGATGCATGGCAAACGGGCGCGAACAGGGGCAGTACTTCCTTGTGCAGTTCGGTTCCGTGAGGCTCGCAAACGATCGCATCCTGCACCTTTAACTCTCTGTCGCAATTCTTGCAATCCACAATAAAGCACGTATTTCCTCTGCCTTTCCCCATCTTCGCAGAAAGAACACTTCGGCAGCCACCCGCGATATTTCCATTACTGCATCGAGGCGTACACTCCGGCGACTTACGAGGTCCGTAATGGCGCCGTGTTCCGAGCGCGTCTGTGGCGCCATCTGGTCTCAAACGGAAGAACTGCGCGCTGTAAACGGTCTATACAGAGACGGCAGATAAGGACTTCCTTGGAACGTTTTTGGTGCACAGATGACTTCAATTGGCCCAAAATTGGTTTTATTAGATGTAGTTTGTTATTTATTTAGTTGTTCCAAGCCGACTGCCATTTTTCCCTTCCAATACAATGTAGAAATTTTATGCAATCTTTATTGGGGATATTTACAATTTTAATTTGCTTGCCACCAGCTTGAGCAGCGCGCAAATCTGCTCTTTCGTGGCCTTTTACGCCAACGTGACTAGGTACCCAGCAGAGTCTAATGTTTTGTCCTTTTGCTATGGCTGTTGTAATGTTGTGTATAAGGTCGCCAAGCAGCGGAGTTATTGCATTTCCGGAATGAAGGGCTGTAAGCACACTTATCGAGTCTGTGTAAATAATACTGTTGGAGAGGTTCTCCTTTACTATTTTTTCTATGGCTACACAGATGGCGTAGCATTCGGCAGTGAAGATTGGTGTGCACACTGTGGAAGCCCAATTTCCTTCTACCACTGCGCTTCCAACATACGACTCTGTTTTTGACCCCTCCATCTGTATAATATCCTTTCAAACTACTGTACTTTTCCTTGAGTGTAAGAAATTCTAGCATTATAGCTTCTTCCGGAATTTGTTTTTTGCGAAACTGTGTGAGAGTGCAATCACAGATTTCAGGGAAATTATACCATGGTGGCAGTGGACCTCGCCTTCGAGCAATGCTTGGCAACATGTCTAGTACGCCGAGGTTCTGGCGCATCTCTTCGAATCGCAAGAGCAGTGGCCTGGTAGCTTACGGTTTATTGTTAAAGAGTATTCTAGATGTGCACTTTGTAGCGATGGGATAACAAATATGTGTGTATGGTGAACGGATTTTTAAAATGTAAGAGCATGTGAGCATGGCTCTTCTGACTTTAAGTGATGGCTCATTAGTTTCTACATACAGACTATTTATGGGTGACTTTCTGTATGCACCAGTGGAAAGACGCAAGCCGAAATTATGTACTGGATCCAGTCGCTTAAGGTACGATGGTCTCGCCGATCCATAAACTATGTAACCATAATCTATGGTAGAGCGTACTACAGAGCGATAAATTTGTAACAGACATGTCCTATCGGAGCCCCAGTGTTTCCGTGAGAGTATTATTAGTATTGCCGCGAATATTTGCAGTGTTTGTTCGTTTTTCAAATCTGCCGCGACACCACTTTATCGCTTTGTTTGCGACGCAAGACGCGACTAGATTTATCTCGATTGATCGCAGCCAGGCAGAGCTGATTCTACGTTCCGGAATGTTCTAGTAACTTTGCGCTCTTTATCTCGAATATTCGCTATCAGCTTTAAATTGAGCACGGCCGACAGCGGCGGGCATTCTGTTCGACGACCGCCGAGCACGCTTGTCGCTTCGCCGCCGCCGAGTGATTCAGTCCATTTTGGGTGCAAGTCAGCCCAATAAACAGTTCTTTTAGAAGACCCTTTCGTCCGTCTTCATTGCTGCTTCGACTGCCGTCACCACTACGTGACAGTATATTCAAGTGTGAAGGGCCGCATACGGGAGGCCCAGGCATTGCTGAAAAGAACTAGCCCGACCACCAGTGCCCAAGACATTTTGCCTGCCTTCAAATTTATCGACCCAGACATGGCGAAGACGGTGGTGGGGAATGCAGAAGACAGAGGCTGCGCGCGGTGCCCAACGCAACCGCAGTTTTCCCTGCGGTTTGTGCGGTGCTCCACCCCCCCCCCCCCACAGACGTGTTCGTTTGTGTGTGCAGGCTGACAGGCGACCTTACTAGCAGCGGGCACGAGGTGGCAGAGGAGGTCGGCGGCTGGCATCAGACGGGCTGACAGCAGAGGAGGCGAGACTGACTCCAGAGAAGCGTTGACCTCCGAGGGACACCTGATCCCCTTCCACCCATCCCCAACGAGGCCATCGGCCTTCCCGTCGTAACGGCTGCGGGTTCTTAGAAGTTTGGCGGGTGCCCTTGGTCGGCTGCATGAGCAGCGACGACGAAAAACCGCTGGGTGAAGATTACCCAGAGAGAGAGAAAAAGGGAATCTTCGGAGAGACGTGGCGGGGGGGCAGCGGAGACAAAGGAAAGGAGTCAAGCGGAGACGGCCGAGGCGAACAGACGCAAGATCGCGCTGGTCCATAGCGAGGCCGGATCTCAGCGTCCGCAGCAAACTGACCGCAAGCCGAAACGCCCAAGAGTCATATGGCCTCGACCCGTCACAGCACCGCCAGCCGAGATGCCGGGAAGAGAGACAGACCACGGGAGAGCCGAAGCAGCCGCGGCCCGCCGACGCGAGACGATTGGATCCGAGTAGAGACCCGATCTGCCGGACCGACAACCAGAGGCTCCTGAAAGCCAGCGGTGAGCGGACCACCACTTTCGCCTTCAGGCAGAGAGGAATAAATATTGTTTTGCCGGGTTACCGCCTTGTTGGCTCAATTCTCGCTTCAGCAGGACCCGTAGATAGCAACAAATTAGGTTGCTTTGTGACTGACCCCCCCCCCCCCCCCCCGCCCCGAAAGGCGGGAATGTCACACACGGATTTATAAGCTTTCTCTTTGAGGGTGTTAATGTGGGGCAGGAATGTTTTTTATCCAAAGTTATTCCCAAAAATTTGTGCTCGACTTTTACTGGTTTCGTGACTTCATGTAAATAAAGGGTGGGATCAGTGTACAGTCCTCTTTTCAGCGAGAACAGAACAGCTATGACTTTTGCGTGGAAAACTTGAAACCATTTTTTTCTGCCCATGTCGTCAGTTTGTTTACTGTCAGTTGTATTTGTCTCTTGCATGTTGCTATGTTTGAGGATGTGCAGGCTATTTGGAGGTCGTCGACGTAGAGTGAATACTTGACTCTGGGATTATTTTAGCTATGGAATTCATTTTTATAATAAAGAGGGTTGTGTTTAATACACACCCCTGAGGTACTCCATTTTCTTGAATGAATGTTCTTGAGAGCGTTAAGCCTAGACGTACGTGGAAAGAACGGTTTGAAAGGAAGTCATTGAGGTAGTTTAACATCCTACCGCGGATACCTAGGTCGCGGAGGATCCCGAACCTCCAAGTTGTGTCATATGCTTTCTCCATGTCGAAGAAGATGGCAAGACAGTCCTGTTTGTGTATAAATGCTTCTCTAGTTGTGTTTTCGAGACGAACAAGATGGTCTGCTGTTGAGCATGCCTTTTTAAAACCGCATTGATGAACATTGAGAAGTTAGCGGGATTCAAGGACAAATGTTAGTCTTATATTTAGGACACTTTCGAAAGATTTTGCGAGACAGCTTGTAAGTGCTATTGGTCTATAGCTATCAGGGGAAGTTGGTTTCCCAGGTTTCAGGAAGGGCACTATGATGCCTCTTTTCCACTCCTGAGATATTTTTCCTGCTATGAATATATTGCTAAGAAAGTCAGGACTACGGCAGGCTGGGAAAGATGGGCAGGCATTTGGTAGTGCATCTGGTCGGGTCCTGGACCAGTTTTTTTTGCCGGCAGACTGTACTCTATTTCTTGGAGAGTAATTGTATTCTTGGCTTGCACCTTCACTTGTTGGAAGTCTGTTTTTCAGCTATATTTTTTGTATTTCAGGAATGACTGCATATAGTGAGACGAACTGGAAACTGCAGCGAAGTGTTCCCCCAAAATATCTGCCTGTTCTTTTGTGCCTGTTTTTGTGCAGGTGTTGTCAAGAAAGGAATTGTGAAAGGTAAAAAGGTGCCGTTTAAATTTCGAACCTGTTCCCACATTTTTTTTATGTCATTTGACAGTTTATAGAAGTAACATAACTTTGCCATGAGGTTTTCTCTGCACTGCGACGGACGTATCTAGCTTTGGCTCTTGCTTTTTTAAAAGGTACGGGGTTCTCTTATGTTGGGTACCTACGAAATTCACCCCAAGCTCTGTTTTGTAGTTTCTTGGCTTCCTTGCAGTCTTTTGTCCACCACACTTTGTGGTTTTGTCGCACCACTCCTGAAGACTGAGGATGTGGGGTTGACTTGGGGAGATAAGTTCTCCCAACTCAATCGCGGCTGACACGGTTCAAAGCCGCCCGGACCCGCCCCGTGATCGCGTACGCTACCGAGCGCTCGCCGACCACGGCGAGCCTTGCTCTGAGGGAACAAAGGAACGACGCACTGGCTGACACAAACAGGCATTTACTGCTACAGCAACAATAACGCCAGCTAGCAACAAGGTACGCTAATGAATCAAGGTCGTCCGAATCACCAGCAAGGTTCCGAGCGAATGTTCGCCCGCGCTAGGGCAAGGGATATATACTCCGAAGGCCGGACGGGACGAGTACGGGAGCCTGTCTCCCCGTCGCTTCCTCGCCCCTCCGGCGAAGAGCGGAGCCGCGAGCGACACGTCCCCTCCCAGCCGAAGACCCATCTCCCGCGCGCGGGCTTCAGCAATTGCCAGTTAATGTAACTGACAAGGAAATGCGTTCATCCTCGAGGTGAGACTGCTGCTGCACGGTGCCTCGCGGGAAAGCAAACACAGGGGGCTGCAGGGCAAGTCCCTACATCCCCCCAACCTTAAATAGACCCACGCGCCTGAAAGTACATGCTATGGAGGAGTCTCCTGGTCCTCATGTCCTTGAGGCATGTCTTGCAGCGGAGGTCACGCCGACAGCGTCCACGCAGACTTCCGCGGTGTTCCGAAGGCGGCGTGAAGATCTCCGCTGGGACGACTCGCATGGCCCGCGGACTACCGTGTCCGCAGGCCCGCGAATAGAAGGCCGGTGGGAAAACTGCAGGCCAGGATTCTGCAGTAGTCGCCAGGGCAGCAGCAGCCGGATGTGACTGCTGACTGGTCTCGCCATAGCTGCCCCGGATGGATGCGGCGAACAGGATACAGGTCGCTCCATCGCAGCAGGTGGCAGCGAGACGATGTGTACCGGACAGCAAGCCTGGGCGGCTCCACCGCATCTGCAAAATTGCCGAAACGCTCTCGGCGTGCCTTTAACGTAGGTCACGGGAGGGGAAACGGCATCCGCAAGGGCCTCGTGGCACAATGCCTAACTCGCTAGCAAAATGTGTCGGCGGCTGTGAAAACGCAAAGTTCGAGTGAACAAAGCCCTTTCCTGAGTTGAACGAGACTGCTCAGTTCGTGCGAGGTTAAAAAAAAACGGACGGGCAGCAAAGTGCGCCCCCTCTCAACAACACGGTCCGGTGGTCGTGTCTCTTCTGACGTGGTGCAGGCAGCTCCGAAAAGCCTCAGGCCTAACTACCACTCCGACAACGACCGTGAACACAACAAAGACCCGAAACGGGTTACGTGCGCGCAGCCGCAAGGAGACATCAGCTTTTTGGGGTGGTCCTACCCCACTCACTGCACAAAGCAGCTTCTGAGCGGTCGGCGCCCACCGTATCGGACGGTGTCGGAGCGCCCGGTGCCGAGCTGCAATACCAGCGAGCTCGTAGCGGCACCCGTGGCCCCAGGCCACCCGGCTCCCGGAGCCGCGACTCCCAGAGTCGAAGAAGAGACAGTAGAGAAAATATATACAGAAACTCGGACCACCCACGCGGCTTCCGTACTCACTCGCTCCGGGCTCCGCAACTCCGCGGGCGCTAGGCCTCGCGCTCCCTCGATGCGGGCCCAGTGATTCTCGCGAAGAAACTCCAGGGAAAAATGTGCTTAGCATGTCGAAAAGTTCAAACATGCTGCAGCGCAATACACCTCGCACTCAAGAAAGCATGCCGCAGGTCCTAGCGATCAAAATTCACTCTAGGCCTAGCACTTGTAAAGTCCGGACAAAGAGCGTTCCTCGAACCGAACCGACAGTCGTCCAATGTTCCAAGAGCGGGCCCCACGTTGGGCGCCAGATGTGGTGTTGACTTGAGGAGATAAGTACGTTCTCCCCACTCAATCGCGGCTGACAAGGTCCAAAGCCGCCCGGACCCCACCCCGTGATCGCGTACGCTACCGAGCGCTCGCCGACCACGGCGAGTCTTGCTCTGTGGGTACAAAGGAACGACACACTGGCTGACACAAACAGGCATTTACTGCTACAGCAACAATAACGCCAGCTAGCAACAAGGTACGCTAATGAATCAAGGTCGTCCGACTCACCAGCAAGGTTCCGAGCGAATGTTCGCCCGCGCTAGGGCAAGGGATATATACTCCGAAGGCCGGACGGGACGAGTACGGGAGCCTGTCTCCCCGTCGCTTCCTCGCCCCTCCGGCGAAGAACGGAGCCGCGAGCGACACGTCCGCTCGCGCCGACGATCCCAGCCGAAGACCCATCTCCCGCGCGCGGGCTTCAGCAGTCTCCCGCGCAGTGACGCTGGCGCCCTCTCTTGCCAGTTAATGTAACTTACAAGGGAATGCGCTCATCCTCAAGGTGAGACTGCTGCTGCACGGTGCCTCGCGGGAAAGAAAACACAGGGGGCTGCAGGGCAGGTCCCCACAAGAAATAGCTAAATGTGCGGCAGTTAATATGCAATTCGTGGACTTTTCATTTATTTGATCAATGCTCAGATTTTCTAAAACATTTTTTTTCCAATATGGCTTCTTCCCTAAAAAGCTCCCAGTCTGCCAAATGAAGTTTCCAATGACGCGTCCTTGTTGGGATGATTTCTGGTAGGAATGTTAAACTGATTAAAACAGGGAGATGATCGCTGCCATATGGGTTGTCAATGACATCTAATTTAAAATCGTTAAAAAGACAAGGGGAGCAAAAAGATAAATCTAGGCAGCTCATTTTCCCACTCCTTGTAGAACAGTAAGTGTGTTTGCCCATGTTCAGCAGGCATACATTGCTGCAGAGAATAAAATCTTCCAGAATTCTACCTCTGACGTCCGCATGTTCACTTCCCCAAAAGGAGGAATGAGCATTAAAATCCCCAACAGAAAGAAACGGCTCCGGTATTTGTATTACAAGAGTTTCTAAATCGTGAAGTGTGACTGTTAGGTGAGGTTCAATGTATATGGAGCATATTGTTATGGTTTCAAATTCGAGGACGGTCACAGCAACTGCCTCTTATGGGGTTTTTAGGTCAATTTTCTGAGTAGCAACGCTGCCCTGGACCAGAATAGCAGCGCCTCCAGAGAGACTGCTTGAGTTCTGTCGGTCACAGCGAAAGACTTGATACTTTTTAAGAATTTTTTTCTGTGGTCCTAGGTAGGTTAGTCTCCTGGAGACACATTGCTACTGGGAAGAATGAATTTAAAATATCTCTTACGTCTGTGGAGTTGTGTAAAAGTCCACGGCAGTTCCAGTGAACTAGAAATTCCATGATTATAGACTAGATAGGGATAAGGCTTAAAAACTAGGTTGGTGGGTCTTTTGGACGTTATTGGGCTTTTATCCCTTGGTTCGCTCGATAGAGCTTTGCCGCCGCTGCAGCGGAGGCGAGGGAGTTGTGTCCCCTTCGATACGCTGTACGGGTGTGCTGAATGCACGGTTGTCTTCGTCTTGGGCCTCTCCGTATAGGGGGGGGGGGCGGCTGACCTGGAGGTCCGCGCGGCCTGTTTTGTGGGTAGTGGCGCAGAACTAGCTGCGGCCGCCGGGGGCACGGATGGCCCTGCTGCAGGCTCAGTGTGTGTGAGCTGTGCAGGAGTCGAAGATCGCTGTAATGCTGTGCCTTGTTGCACCACAGCAGAGTAGGTTGGGTTTTGTCCCAACGAGAGTCGTTTCCGCGCTTCTTTGAACAATATCTTTTCGTTGACTGTTAGTGTTACTATTTCCTTTTTTTTTCCAGGCTGGGCATGACCGTGAGTAAGCCGCATGACTGCTCTCACAGTTTGCGCAAAAGTGGGGCTCAACATAACAGTTTTCAGCGGAAGGGTCGTGTGAAGCACATTTGGCGCAGGCCTGTCTGACCCGGCAGCTCTGCGAACCGTGGCCGTACCTCTGGAATTTGTAGCATCGGCGTGGATTGGGTATGTATGGCCTGAAGTATCGGGAAGTATACTAGATGCAAACGTGAGGACAATGTGTTTAGTTGGTGTTTCCGTGTTATCACGTCTTATTTTGATCCTATAGACATTGGTAACATTTTGGTCTTTCAATCCTTCCAGTAGTTCAGTCTCAGGTATTTCAGGTCACCATCGGAAATTACTCCACGAACAGTGTTGAGTGATCTGTGTGGGCTGATTGTTAGAGGAAGTTCTCCGAATTATGTAACATCTGAGAGTTTCTCGTGTTGATGCTTGTACAGAATTTCCAGAAGCAGGTTTCCACTAGCCAACTTTTTGATTTTGTAACCTTGCCCTATGGCGTCAGTTAGGGTTCTTAAAACAAGGAAAAGTGACAAGTCGAGCGGTTTTTTCAGGGTCTTCGCTATGTACTACATAGTAGCGCGGGAAATTTGTCTTGCTGCCAAAGAATTGAGCAGTCACTTCAGTGCGCCCTCTTTTTAGAGGACGATCAGCGGAAAGTAAGAATTAAATGAGCCATCAAATATCTTTGTAGTTCGGTCGCAGTTCTAGCCACCCACCATGAAGCCCAACTAGGGGGCAGGACAGGAACTTGCAAGCGAGTCGTGCCCACGCCAGCTATACACAACTATAACCAGATCTGACGAAACCCAGCTAGTTCGCCACACGACGTTAACCCTAAGCCGCCTATGAAATATGTAAGAAAAACGAGAAGAGAGGAGGAGACAGGAGAGCTATGAGAAAGAAGAAAGTAAAAGATGGAAAGGAGGACAGGAAAAGGCGACTGCCGATTTCCCCCGATCGGGTCAGGCCGGAGGCGCCGTCTACAAGAAGCTGGGGCCAAAATGGTGTGCTGCCTCCGCCGAGGGGCCTTAAAGGTCCAAACGCTCGGCATGGGCCCAACCACCAGGAACCCCTTTTCTCCGGACACGGCGATGCCACGCACGGCTAGGCGCGGGTGCTCGGGCCCGTGGTGATGCACTGTTCACCATCATCCCCTGCAGGGATGTCCCTGCAGATGCTCGGGAACCCGTGGTGTCGCCACTCACCAACGCCTGTGAGCTCCAGACGGCCCCCTGCGGGGCGCTATTGTTATCTTGTGGGGATAATAAAAACGCAAGCATATATAGTAGCACGTCAGTCAAAGCTGCCACTTAAGACTGCGAATTCTTCCAATGGTTAATATAACGTGAAAAGCGGGCTGGAGACCACTTGAAATGCTTTAACGAAGGCCACTTCCGAACAGTCTCTTAACAATGCGTCATCGTGTCTAGTAAACGTATTATCAAATTTTAGCACCCTTCACAACTGACCAGATGAATTTTCGTTAAACGTTAAATTAGTTCGGGCAGGCTCCATCCCACGTCGAAGAGAGTACCACTAGATGTGTTAAATGTGACGGTACAGCTTTCGGTCATGTTCGATTTGTCTAGCTTCATTTTCTCACATCAGTTTATCACTACGTCTGCCCAACAAAATATGCAGTGATTTCTTCTGGAATCTGGCCGGTTATAGTGAAGATATACTAGAAAACAAACGCAAGATAAGTTTGGATCTGGCAGGCTGTTTTTTAATCACGATTGCTAGTGAAGTGTGATGAGCAGAAAAAATGACATCATTAAAACCGTTCGATAACACGAACATTTCATTAAAAAAATGATTATGGACTTCCGTCAATATTACTTTAAACGACCTCGTTTAACAGACTCCCGAATGCTGCGAAATGTCGAAAAGGTCTCTGCGGGATGGGCCATCCCGTCGGCAACTACACTTGCCTTGTCCATTTTCCGGGGTCGTAGAAACCTGTCGGCTACTCGTTCCCATCGGAGGCTTGAAGTTTGCCTACGTTCGTGGTTGTATAGGGACAGTTCTCCTGCAAGAAGCACACCGGCACGGAAAGCCGAGTTGGTGTGGTTGTCTCGTACGCATTGAAGCTCTTTGCGGCGTGTTTTCAGAGCTGCGGGCAGGACGGGCTTCGCTCCATCTAGAAACTCCTCGGGGATGCCACGTAGGACCACAGTGCCCTCGGCACCCCCGTGAAACGACGTCTCTCTGCGATGTTGTTCAGCAGCACAGAAAGTGAGAAGAAGTCGTTGCTACAGGCGCTTCGTGAACCTCCTTGGAGCCGTCAATCAACACTGCATTCGGAGCGGCCACCGGTCATTGAAGCGGAGAAAAATTGCCAAGGAGACGCATTCGGGCGCTGAAAGCAGAATCGGGATCATGGGTAAACACGTCCAGAATTTCTGGAGAGTTCTCATAAAACAATGCCCGAAGAGCAACAAGGAGGCGGCTTTGAAGGGCTAGTCCTACTGAGTGAATATCTATCAAAGGTACACCAGGCCGCAGGACCACGTACGCCACACTGCGCTCCACAGGTGAGGATGTCAGTTCTGGAACGAGCATGCAGCAGTGAACTGCACCGTCAACCTCGATCTGCGCGAGTGCCACGTCGTGGTCTGGATACCTCAAAGTAAGCGCCATGCCCTGCAGCAGCGAAAAACAGCCATTCAACTCCGTCGCTGCTCCGATACGGTAGTGTCCAGCAGTGCACGCGTCGTCGCGGTATCATCCAGCAGTAGAGCCACGCTACGTACAGCATGCGACGCGCTTCGGGGTAGGCCGTCTGCACGGCATGGCAGATCACATTGTGTACGTGCTTGGAAGGCACACTTTGCAGTGGAAGAAGCCAGGCTAGGTTCATGTCATCCAGACGTTGTAGTTCTGCTGGTGTCAGCTCGAAGAGGGTCCAACGAAGTCCTACCAAGTCGCCGGTGGTGAAAGGCGAGGCGATAGATGGAAGCAAACCACCGGCGCCTTCTATATGCGCATTCCTGTCAGTGGCGTTTAGAGCAAAGAAATAACGATTATTCCATCCACGATTTTCGGCAAATCGTCGAGAATGGCGATAAAATAAAAAAGAGCGTTCCTCTTGATAAGGCCACAAGTATGCGCCTAAAACAGTGCGATTCGCATACGCCCCACTAACACAGAGTGAGAAAGGGGACTGCGTGTGTCGATGGTCCTTTTTGCCTAAGGAATTAAGGCTGCGAATCAGAAAGTAATCTTGGAACAGTAAGCGAAAAAAAGCGCGTGTTGACGTAATCAAGGAAGCGCACCATCCATGGCATGCCACCTTTTGCTACCTGTAATCAGTTTCAAAAGTGCCCAAGCTTGAAAGGTGACTTCCTTCTTTGCGGAAATATAAGTTCAGAATGATTATCAGTCCGCACTTTCGGGTTCATACGCTAATACGTCATTTCTTGCAGCGCATTGCACGTGTCCGACCCTGTTTATAACTATTTTTATGCTGTGAAGCGCATTTCTTGCCCTCGCCAGATTTATCGGCAGCGCACGCAGGCGTTTTATGCACTAGAACGTCCGCACTCGAATAAAACTTCGCATGAAGTTTTATTCGATCTCAAGCGTGACACAGAGGCTCGTTTAGACTAGACCACGGTGCACATCGTCTCCGTCACCTGCAATGACGCTTTTTGCGGTAGTTCTCGCTGTTTATTTATTTATTTGTTTATTTATGTTTTTATTTGTTTAATGATATATTTATTTTGCTTTCGAGGATAAACGCAGCGTCGGGAGCCGAAAATCGCAGGATATGAACAAGGGCTTTGCCCTCGCTTGCCTCACACCACGGGGCTTTCACGAGCAAGGGGATTAACCACGGTTCAAGCGGACTATGAGTAACGTCATCACAAAAAGTAAAACACGAAAGCGATAGGCTTTATGCAAACGTAAATTTAGTTAAATACATACTCGACAGAGTGCACATTCAAATCACAATCACAAATAAACTCGCGATAAAGCTCGAGAAACTTGAAAGCTATAGAGCAGAAATAAGATTTCGAGAAGTCAACCAATCGACACAGTTCTAGAAAAGGAGTTTAGCGCGTACGTCTCTACATGACTTCAAATAGCACGCAGGCTGCAGAAGGAAAGCGCTGTTCCGAAAACCCCCATAAACGACAAATTTGCGCTATAAATTGTGCACCGCTCTGGCGAAGATACGGCAGGGGATGCAACGCGCGTCTTCTCAGGCCAGCGTTTCTTTTTTTGTTTCATTTCTTTTCTTCTTTTACGGCGGCTGTCGCGCGTGTGCCGTATGGCAAGCACGATGCGGCGTGGGATTGGTGGGTATAAATACCACGACGACGCGAGACTGCGCAATTTTTCTCCCGTCGGTCGACATGGAGGCAGGCGATCCGCTGGACTGTTGCTCTTGCGTTGGGATGGAAACGTGTCGTCCGCGCGGGTGCTACTTGTTATTTTGTTCTGGCGCAATTACTAGCCATATTTTTTATAGCACCACCGCAAAATTTCGGTGCCTGAGCATCGACGCCCATTGCCAAAGGGTGGGCGTACAGTCATGACAGGACTGCGCTTTTTGACTGTGTCGCCATAAAACCAGACTCCGGCATGGTGTTAAAGGGACTGTGCAATAAATTAATTGAGATTGCGTAAAGCAGACGAGAGATAGGCATTTCATCACTCGTCGCCCCAACGCAAGAATTTTTGAGCTAGCATCAATAACAACGAATATATAGACGATTAAAAATTACGCTCCTCCTCTCCCCCCTCAACTCGTACACGCGGGGCACCAGACAAAACTAAAGAAAACAGCTCTGTGACTCGGCCCCGCCCATGAATACGTCACCCGCTGACGTTTCTTTTGCAACTTCCGGTTGTCGCTCCAAGCCATTACCCCCTGAACAGCTAAAGCTAAAGCTGTTCAGGGGGTAATGTCCCAGCACCCCAGCAGCAGCGTCGGCGGCGTGATTGCAGCGCGCGTCGAGTTTCTTTGCTTGTCGTCTGCTGTAGTCAGCAGTACTGGACCTTGACCTCGAGGCGCGACTGCTCGCTCTTACAGCCGTGATGAGCATAGCTCTATGCGTTCACTTCGTACCGGCTGAACGCCAGCGACGAGAGTAGCGACTCGGCGAGCCACTGCGGGTGGCTCCGCAACTCCCGACAGAAGGAGGCGGCAGAGGAAAATTGAAACCATATGCGCGAAGGCAATGCCCTGGCTCGCGCTTGCCCGAGAGGGTCGCGCGGCGGCACGAGCAGACGATTTTCACGGCTACCGGAAGTGTGCCCGTGACGTCGTGGCTGCCGTGGCTCCAGCGAATGAGAGCGTGTGGTGGCCTGGGGACGTCATGGGTGCAGTGACGTCTTTTTTCACGATTTTAGTTTCAAAATCGGTCACTGCGAGCACACCAATCGGCCCGCGAATTAATAAAAAACGTTTTAAAAATTCATAATAAATTGCCGGCTCAGTTCCGAAGACTCATACTTGGTGTGAATGCTTCTTAGCATCATTTCTAAGCATTGAAAACATTTGCAAGCGACTTTTTATTCATTGCATAGCCCCTTTAATGCCGTTTTGCTGAGCCTTGGCATACGGACGCAGCAGGCAGGACAGGTACCGCCTTTTTGCCAAAAGCAACCTGGCTGCATGGTTTTCCGCTCAGTCTTACAGTGGAGCCCTTATGCCACCCCCAGGGTCTAAATCTCTGTAAAGCAAGGCGAACCCTTCTCAACTTTGAAGAGATTTTGATCTTTAGGGAAGCCGTAAGGCCTCCACTAAACGAGTGAGAAGCAAACAATGCAGATTGGTTACTTTCCCAAAGACGGTATCTGTACAGCACGGCTACCTAATTCCTTGTTCTTATAATTATTTCGTGACAGGTAGGGCTCTAAAGCTTTATAGACACTGTCTTCTTTCGTGATCTTCCTTTTATATTCCTTTTTCTGCTGTCAGTCGAACTGGCTTTTTCACGTTGTCTTCCCATAAAGAGCTCTGTTGATTACTTTGAAGACACCTTCAAACAAACAGGGAACGACGCTTCTAATTTGTATTTTTCATTCTATGCTATTCTTTGTTTTTCAGTTGGTATCCGTATAGCAGGAGGTGTAAAGCGATGAGGCATTAACTGATTGGGCAAATATACAAGTGCACAAAATTAGGTGTCATAACATATAAAAACCACAGTGCAAGTGATATGACATATTAAAATTGCTAGCCTTGACTGCCCAGGCTGAGAAAGTAAGGGACTTCAGCGCTGAATTTCGCTCCTTGCAAGCGTCCAGAAACTGAACCATAATCTTGCGAAAATACAGGCGAATATTGCGGACATCAGCATCAGCGTGATGCACTGCCATGCGCATTCGCCACATGCTACGCAGCGCGATCAGCATAACAGCACAAGACGGCATGTCATCGTCTTTGGGCGCCAGTAAAAATAGAACTCCTTGGGAATATAGCGGGAACTACAAAAGTATTTGTGCTCGGCGAGATTAGTGCTGAAAAAGATGGTCAAAGGTGTATGATTCGAGAGCTAGCAAGCGTCTTCAGAATCCGGAATGCGACACGGGTACGACGTCGGAGCATAGAGAGATAAGTATGCTTGGTTAGCTAGCCGAGGCGGCAACTCAAGTGACTGTGGGCGTATGTGTGTTAATCTGTGTGCGCGCGTGTTCGACTCAAACGATATCGTATAGATAGCCACATATCCATCCGTTACCGCCTCGGCTAACAAACTTGAGATGGCATGGGCTAGCTTAGATAGCACACTCGCGTGCATCGTACTCTCCCCCCATTAACAGTTTATTCGAACTGCGCAAGCAGCAATTCAAATCCAGTGCACTGGCATTCCGCCACGTGTTCCCTCCATTTCTATTCGTCTCACCAAGTAGTTAACTCTTCATGCACCAGAGGGCTAGCTCTACGAGTGGAACTCAAACATGAAGGCTCCGTGCGCCAGTAAGTGATCAGCGTTGTTTAAGAGAATTTTATTTTTTCCGAAAATTTCTATAGTGCTAAGGACTCGTTACACAAGTGGTCTGGTTTCCAAGGGCGTCACAAGGACCCATCATTGTACAGCTATCACATATATGCCCATGACATTTCAGTGAACAATTCGTGGTTTCTACACGAGCTGGCTGAAAGCAGCTTCATTATGCGCTTAAGTGGAATACAAGGAAGGAAAAAATAAGCAACACTCGCCAAACTTCCTAATACGGAAGGATGGGCGTGGACACACCTCTACCCCTAACAACAATGAACCTTGTTGACCAGCGGAGGAGGAAGGCCTCCTCACCCAACACGACGAGTTCTTCATTCAAGTGTTTCAGCATCAAAGTTCTAAGGCGGTACAGTAAAGGGAACATTACTTTCTGCGGGCGTTCCCGCTAGACAGCAAGTCCCCTCTTTTTCCGGAGTACATAAGCACCCACACACATTATTAATTCAACAAAGAAATCGCGACTGCGACTCTGCCACCGCATGCGCACCTGGAACATGCGCGCTACCAAGCGCCAGAAATTGCGCGCGACTGGGCATTCAAAAACGGCATGGTTCAGAGTTTCAGTTCGACCGCATTGCGGACATGAAACGAATGGCTCCACGCCCCACGCCGCAAGGCGTTTAGCTGCGGGTAACGCTTCCCATTCGCGAAGCCAGGTAAACTTGGATACATCAGCGGGTAGAGAGGCAAAGATTCGTTTCCGCCTTTTGCGCACTTTCCTGCGCTGCTCTACATTCAGGGTGCGAAACGCAACATATTCGCAAGTTTCACTCGCGGACAATTCTTTCAAATCACAATCAGGAAGTGTACCTTCAAGAAACTGTAAGGATCTCACGACATATGTATAGAGAGCTGGCGACTTTTCAGCCGCAGGGCCTTTTCAATTTGATAACTCAAAGAAGCGACGCGATGTTCCCCATCAAATATGCGGTGAGTGCTCTTCCTCGCTACGCTGTGTCTGAGATAAGGTCCCACATGACCCTTAAGGCCAATGCACCGCACATAACTTCAAGATCCTTGATGCTGAAGCCACCCATCTCGATGGGCAGGCGGACAAAAACTCTTGCAACGCTCTCTGCGTGTCCACTCCAGAATAAAGATCCACACGCTGTGGCCAGCCTCTGGAGGACGCGGCGAGGAGGGTGCGCTATTTTTGCAACGTAGAATAAGGAAGCTATTACGCTTGTTCTGATAAGGTAAGCTCGTTCGGAGAAAGGGAGGTCGAAGGATTTCGCGACTTCGATTCGCTGATCAGCCTTGCGTTTTATTTCATTCCAGGTGGCTCGGGCAACTTCACCGCAGGCGGGGAACGTGACACCAAAGACTTTTACGCCACCTACCCATTGGACACCATCGGGAAATCGATCATTAAAAGATCCAAAGCGTAACGCCTGGCTTTTAGCAGGATTGATACGTGCACCTTACAGGCAACTGTAAGTGTGAAAGAGCCTCAGAAATGCTCTATAGCTGTCAATGTTTCTAATAAGCAGAGAAATATCATCAGCATAAGCTGCTACTTTAAGCTCGCCCAAGCCTGGGAGAGGAAAGCCCCGTATCGACTTGCAACTTTGAATTTGTTGCAACAGCGGTTCTATTCAAAGGACGAAAAGAATTTATGACAGTGGGCAGCCCTGGCGTATTCAACGGCTGACTTGAATGGGGTTGGTTATCTGATCGATGACTGCGAGGCTTGCTGCTAAGTCGGTGTACAACAATCTCAAGACGTCTATTAATATTCACATTCTACTAGGTCACATAGCGCTGCAACAGAATCAAATCACGCCTACGCACTGCCAGTACTTAATTAAGGAGAACACGCGCATCTGTGCCACCCTGGTTGCACGTCAAGACATTCTTTTCGTTTCTCGCGGCTCGCGCAGATAGGCCAGTGGCGGAACTGATCCCAAGGATCCGTTGCGCCAATCTTTTAATTTGCGGAAACTGAGGGCACACAAATACACATTTACGACAGTGCATCGCGGACGTGGATCGATCAAGCCGACGAGCGAAGACTGAAATTGGTTAGGACGAAAGGTGACTCTCGGTGGACACTTACAATGCGCCGTCAAAAAAAGAAATTTAGGAGGGAGCTAGGGAAGTTACATCGGCGAGGAGAAAGAGAGAGGATGAATGGCTGAAATAACTCCGTTATTACTGTGGCTGCAGTCGAGCGGGAGGTGCTTACCACGCAGATGGCCAAAGCTATTTTTGGTGTGTAGTTACTTCTAGCCGCAACCATGGATTTCGCCGATGGCAGCCAGAAACCTGGGCCGGGTGGTCTAAAACCTCTCTCGCGTGTGTTGTGTGTTTGTTGTGTTTTAAAGCCCATAGGCAACTAAGGCCGTCATGCGCCAAGGCCGGCGCACCACGAATGTCGACTAAAAGCTGGGAAAAAACTTGGTTTTTGAGGAAAGGAAATGGCGCAGTAACTATCTCACATACCTCGGCGGACTACCGAACCGCGCCGTAAGGAAACTGGATAAAGGAGGGATTGAACGACGAACGGAAGAAGGAGGTGCCGTAGTGGCGGTCTTAATAATTGGTTTTTGGGGAAAGGAAATGGCGCAGTATCTGTCTCATATATCTTTGGACACCTGAACCGCGCCGTAAGGGAAGGGATAAAGGAGGGAGTGAAAGAAGAAAGGAAGAATAGGTGCCGTAGTGGAGGGCTCCGTAATAATTTCGACCACCTGGGGATCTTTAACGTGCACTGACATGGCACAGCACACGGGCGCCTTAGCGTTTTTCCTCCATAAAAACGCAGCCGCCGCGGTCGGGTTCGAACCCGGGAACTCCGGATCAGTAGTCGAGCACCCTAACCACTGAGCCACCGCGGCGGGGTAGTGGCGGTCTCCCGAATTAATTTGACCACCTGGGGATCTTTAATGTGCACTGACATGAGGGGGCGGTCAACGGGCAGCGAGATGATGAGGACGTGCATCACATGGGCTCCGTCAACGTTTGCTCGTGCTGGCGGAATATCGATCTGAAGTGACCTGCTTTCCATCGGACACAGTCAGTGAAGGTGTTGTGCACCTCTACGCATCATTTTTCGGCCCTTTTCGCCCATTGGAACCGATTTTGGAAGGTTTTCCTGTCGCGCCAGGCGTGGAACGCCGTCACCGGTTAGGCCTTACGCCGCCGGCTGCTCATCGCCCTGTTCGTCTCCGGGCCTACATCGTCACAGATGGAGTACCGCGTCGATGGCGAAGTGATTTCCCCAGAAGAATTCGAAAATGATCCACGGTGGTCCCGCGCCGTCCGGGCCCACAACAAGCTCTACCCCACCACGAAGCCGTCATCGTCCAATGACGCGTCAGCAGCGTCCAGTTCCCGGGCAGGTCCAGGCTAGCCCGCTCAACCGCCGCAAGGCAAGTCTACTCCACCGAAAATCAAGAAACACGCTCCACTTCCTCGTCTACCAGCTTCAGACCTCAAGATTGTGTTCCGCCTGGGCGGTGGTCTCTACCTGCGGCCCGTGAACGGCGGAGTTCTTCTCCAGCTTCTCTGCACTGGCGCAGAGATCGACTACGCGCAAGCGCGGAGCCAGGACAAGCTCCGAATCAACCCTTACAATAACTCGTTCACCGTGAGTACGCCTTCGGAAGCCCAAATGAAACGATATGTCCAACTTCA
Organism: Amblyomma americanum; assembly: GCF_052857255.1. Lineage (NCBI taxonomy): Eukaryota > Metazoa > Arthropoda > Arachnida > Ixodida > Ixodidae > Amblyomma > Amblyomma americanum. The sequence goes on from NC_135497.1 coordinate 87,859,439, forward strand.
AGAACTCAGGCTCCACGACAACAGTATCCGATGAAGACATACGTCGCGGCCCCCGACAACGCCGTCAAAGGGATACTCTACAACGCGGTATATAACCAGACTCAAGAAGATATTTTCTCCGACCTCGTGGCTCTGAACCCCAGCCGCCACTTCACGATCGCCGACGCCCGCCAACTAGGCCGCACCAAGTCCATCTTGGTCACCTTTATTGACACCGCGGAAGTTCCAAGACAGCTCGTCTTCTACGGCACCCTCTACACGTGTCATCCCTTCAAGGCGAAAGTTGAAGCATGCTTCAACTGCCGCAAGCCAGGCCATCGTGCTGATGTGTGTCCGAAAGAGCGCACCGACCTTTGTCCTCGCTGCGGTGCGTCTCATCCCAACAAAGAAACGCCGGATTGCACTCCCAAAAGTATCCTGTGTAATGGAACGCACTTCAGAGGGACGCGCAAGTGCAAAGTACGTTTCGAACGCTCCGGCAACACCACGCCCGGTCTCCACTCTACGGACAACGCTCCCGGTGAGTCCACCACCGTCTTCGCCACCCAAGAGTCCAGGGCGTCGCGAAGCCTCCAACGCTCCACCTCCCGCCCAAGAACTGGTCGCAGTCGCAGCCGTTCCGTGTCCTTCCCACCACTTCCAGCCAAAGGGTCCAGGACTCTTCGAAACAGGTGAGCTGGGGGCCACAGTCTTCCTCGCTAGAGAAGGAAAACGCGGAGCTAAAAGCACAATTGTCCTCCCAGAGTCGCGAAATTGCTGCTCTAAAAGAGGAACTGCAAAACCTTTTAAGGCGTGAACACTCCCCACCGACATTGCCCCCAGTGGTGCAAACCCCGACACATCCAAACGTGTCCCGTTCCTCCTCCGTCTCTTCCCTCTCTGCCTCCTCCTCGTGCGCTACGTCACCGGCACGTGGGCTCCCCGCTAAACGCAAGTCCACCGATGACGCCAATTCTCCCTCCCAACCAGTCACTGACAACCTTGTACACCAGTTGACGTCTTTCATGCAGGATTTTGAGAAACGCATGATGGCGAAGCTAAACACGTTCCGCTCCGAAACTCAAACGTGGATGAAGAACATTTCTGACCGCGTGGCGGCGCTCGAAACCCACCAGAGCAATCTGGAGGCCAATGTCGCGCAATTCCAAACTAAGATTCACGAGGCTCTCCCCAGAGGTCATACGCCAGCCCCTGCATCTTCAGCTGTCTCTGTCATTGCCCAACATGGCTGCGACACCCCAACGCATTAAGGTGTGGCAGTGGAACTGCAGGGGTTTTCGCTCAAAGCGAGATAACCTGCAGCTTTACTTACAAACCCTCTCTAGCCGCGACGCCCCCGCGGTCATTGCACTTCAGGAAACTCTGGCGTCAGTCAAGCTCCGAAACTACACCGCATACGAACCTTCTACCCAGCCACAGACCAGGGTCGCCACGCTCGTAATCGCAATCTCACTGCGATAGAGCACCCATCAGAGGTAGACGACATAGACGGTCTCCTGCTGGAGCTTCTCCCTCCCACACGCAAGTCACTTAGCCTCTTCATCCTCAATCTCTATAGCCCCCCAAAAGGTCCTCCTGCCCCTCTTCTTGCGGCTTTCCGCAAGACGCCCTCGATCAGTTCGAACAACTCCCTGTTGCTAGTGGGCGACTTTAACGCCAATCACATCAGTTGGTCTTTCATTCAGGACGAAGGCTCCCTTTTGAATGACACCATGATCCCCACCCGTATTGGTTCCAGTGTTCAGCACACCAGCCCAGACCTCACAATTAGCAAACACATTCGCGACTGCCGATGGATCAACACGACACACTCTTCTGGCAGCGACCATTATATCATTTCCACAGAGGTCAATATCTCTTCCATTACCTCGCCAAAATGACGAGGGACACAGGTGGTGGATTGGGACAAATTCCGCCAACTTCGGCGCCTAACCCCTAACACCATCACGGACCTCTCTGAATGGACCGCCAGTCTCAACCGCGTTGTCGCCCGCGCTACCTCCACCATTCCCGAACCCGAGGACACGTCGGCTGCTGACAGCCGGCTCCTCCACATGTGGGAAGCACATGCCAGCCTGCAAAGGCGCTGGCTCAATCAAAAGCACAATCGGCCCCTCAAACGCCGTATCGCTCATCTCGTACGCGAGATCGAAACACATGCACGCGACCTGGCCCATCAACAATGGGGGACAGGTCTGCGATCGCATGAGTGGCAATTAATTTAGGCCTCAGACACCTGGTCCCTCCTCAGATATCTCCTGGACCCGGGTCACACGAAGGCCGCCCAACGCAAGCATGTCACACGCATCTTGCACCAGCTCCCCTCTCAGACGATGCACTCCTCCAAGCCCTCAAAGATCAATATCTCACCACCACCCCTCCCACCCCCCTACCTTCGTAAACGGGAGACCCCAACCCGGAACTCGACGCGGACATCTCTCCGGCGGAGGTTCGGGCGGCCATGCACAAACTTCGGACCATGACCGCCCCCGACAGTCACCAACAAGGCGCTCCGCAATCCCGACGGCCAGTCCGTGGAGGCTGTTGCAGACTTGTTCAATCACTGGTGACGAACGGGAACCCTCCCTTCGCAGTGGACTCATGCCCGCTTAACTTTCATCCCCAAGCAAGGAAAGCCTCTTGAGATAAGGAATCTCCGTCCCATTTCCCTTACGTCTTGCATCGGCAAGCTCTCTGAGCACGTCGTCCTTGGTCGCCTCCAGGAACACATGGACGACAACCTCCTCTTCCCCTCAACGATGGTTGGTTTCCGTCCCCACCTCTCCACCCAAGATATCATGCTTCAGCTCTCAGAAGACGTCCTCCACCCCCGAAACACGAGGCGCACGCGCGCGGTCCTGGCCCTGGATCTAAAACAGGCATTCGACAATGTACATCATTCGGCCATCTTGGACGCCCTGTCGTTCCTACACGTCGGCACTCGTACCCATCAGTACATCTCAGCCTTCCTCCGCCACCGCACAGCTGAAATCACTTTTGGCTCACTCTCCTCCCCTGTTTTCACCCTCGGTAGCCGAGGTACCCTTCAGGGATCGGTACTCTCCCCGCTTCTATTTAATATAACTCTCATCCCCATGGCAAAGGCTCTTTCAGCCATTCCCGCCCTCTCGCACTCTTTATATGCCGACGACATCACCCTGTGGGCTTCCACGGGTAATGTCGGCACCATTGAAGAGACACTACAAGCGGGGGAAGATGTGATGACCTCCTACGCCCATCAGGTCGGCCTTGCATGCTCTCCTACAAAATCGGAACTTCTGGTCCTTCGCCCCCCTCGGGGAAGACTGGACAAAACTCCCCCGCCTGGCATCGATGTCACCATTGATGCCACCCGCATACCAGAGGTAGACAAAGTTCGCATCCTGGGGATGGCTCTCGAGAACAATGGCAAGAACACTGCCACAATCACCAAGCTCACTGCTACCGTTCAACAAACCGTTCGCCTCATCAGACGAATCGCTAACAAACACCGAGGCATGCGGGAACACGACCTCCGCCGCCTGATCCAAGCTTTCGTCCTTAGCCGGGTAGTATACTCCCTGCCCTATCTCTTCCTCTCCCGAGTAGAGGAGAACAAAGTCAACTGCCTCATCTGTCAGGCGTACAAGACGGCCCTCAACCTCCCCCAGCACACGTCGAATGAACGCCTTCTTAAGATGGGCGTACACAACACCCTCGCCGAGCTCACCGAGGCCCATCGATCTGCCCAACTTATCGGCTCTCCTCCACCCGAGCCGGCCGTCACATTCTTGACGCCATTAGCCTACACCCCCCTGGCTATTATACCCACACCTTCTCCTTCCCACACCGCACACGGGACCTCATCACCATTCACCCCCTCCCCAAGAACATGCATCCCGAACATCACGCGGCTCGTGCTGCACGGGCTGCAGCCCTACACAAACACTATGGCGCACAGCCGGAGAGCGTCTACGTCGACGCAGCCTCTTACACCTCCTCTTCCGCCTTTGCCCTGGCGGTAGTGTCCAGTTCGTACACCCCTATTACGGCAGGCACTGTCATTGCCTCCACTCCTGCGGAAGCGGAGGAGGCAGCCGTAGCCTTAGCCATCGCTACTACATCGACGACCTACATTTTCAGCGACTCAAAGACCGCGGTCTGTAACTTTGCGAAAGGCCGCATCTCCGAACCCGCTTTCCTGCTTCTAAGCCGGTCTCCCGCCCCTACCCGACCTATTCAGCTTCTCTGGGTCCCGGCCCACGCCGGCCACCCAGGTAACGTGGCGGCTCATTCTTTAGCTCGAGGTTTCGTCAGCCGAGCAGGAGCCGCCGACGCCTGGGGAGACGCTCGAGATCGAATGGTCGCGTATCACGAGATCACTACACTACCGTGAGCAACGGCTAACGTATCCCCCTCCGCACAAGTCTCTCACTAAATTGCAGCAGGTGACGTGGCGACAGCTACAATCCCGCACATTCCTCTCCCCTGCCCACTTAGCCCTGGTTTACCCGGGACTGTTCACGCCAGTATGCACCCTCTGCGGCGCTCCGAAAGCGGGTTTTGCACACATTCTTTATTCTTGCTCTGAGCTCCTTCCACCAGCTGATTGGCAACTCACAGACCTCGAGCGATGGGAGGCTGCGGTGTCCAGTTCTGACCCGGCTGCCCAACGGCAGCTAGTGGACTGGGCTTTGGAAATCGCTGAGAAGCATCACCTTCCGGCCACGACACGCATCCAAGAGCAATCCCATCACTAGGATGTAACAATTAAGGCTTGCTCTACTTTATAAAGTTTTCACCACCACCACCTGACATGACACAGAACACGGGCACCTTTTGCGTTTCGCCTCCATTGAAACGCTGCCGCCGCGGCCGGGTTCGAACCTGGCCACTGTGCAACTCAGTGCTTTTGTCAGCGTTCGTGGCGCACTTGAGGCGTCCACCGACGTGAACTAGCTGTGCTCCTTTCCTTTTCTCAAAACCTTAAGAGATCCTACACGCCGCGAATGATTAAACTGTGAATATGACTGTCTTATTTGCTTCGTGAGGCCGCCCCTGCTCTAGCGCTCTCCCTCTCTCTGAGCTTGAAGCGCGAAAGAGAAAGTGGCGACGCAGCGTCGCATGTCTTAAGGGCGGTTCACATGCAAGCGAATTGGCGAACAGCGGCGCGGCGCTGCGAAGCGGTTCGCGAGCTTTCGTTTCACATGCATCGCCGCTCCGCGTTTCCCACCTCTGCGAAAACCAATGTTGCGGGCAAAAGATATGCGCCTGAAACCGGTTTTGGTGGCCTGCGAACACAAAAAAGCGTAATATAAAAGCATTGTTTTGTCATCTTTTCACAGTTTATTTAAATAAATATAATTATTGCGTTTTAAGCATTAAACAGCACTTTATATAATTTCTTTCCTAAACAAAAGTTCGTACGTGCGGCGTACAAACTCGCGTGGCAACGCCGGGCCAGTCTAGCCACCCTAGCCGGGCCGTCATGCGGTGCTGCCGCGTCGCCGCCGCGAAAATTTCAAACATGCCGTTCGAACCCGACCGCGGCGGCTGCGTTTTTATGGAGGAAAAACGGTAAGGCGCCCGTGTGCTGTGCGATGTCAGTGCACGTTAGAGATCCCCAGGTGGTCGAAATTATTCCGGAGCCCTCCACTACGGCACCTCATTCTTCCTTTCTTCTGTCACTCCCTCCTTTATCCCTTCCCTTACGGCGCGGTTCAGGCGTCCAACGATATATGAGACAGATACTGCGCCATTTTTTCCCAAAAACACAGCGTGAGTCCAGACACGTGTCCCGACCTAAGCTTCGTCAGGGGTGCCAAGAACGCAGAGTGGGGGAACCTGCTCGAGAACCTTGGCAGCGATCACTACATTCTAAGAATCAGCCTTACGGCGGAACAAGTCAGGAGGAAGATTGGCACGGCTCGGCTAACAGATTGGGACGCCTTTAGAGCGCAGCTCGAAGGAGGAACCATCTAATCGGCGGAGAACTGGAGCCAACAACTAAGACAAATCCAGGACCTCTACACCAAAGAGGTAGCTAGAACAGAACAGACACCCGAGGTGGACAAGCGGCTACTAAGGCTATGGGAGGCAAGACGCGGACTCACCAAGCGGTGGAAGAGACAAAAACTCAATAGAAAACTCAAAAAAAAAATTGCGGACATTACCAGGCAGGCGGAGGAGTACGCGAACCAGCTGGCAAGACGGGGATGGCAACAGTTTAGCAACTCGCTGAACGGCACCCTCAGCACGGCTAGGACGTGGCAGATCCTCAAGGCCCTCTTGGATCCGAGCAAAAACAAATCGGAAAGCAGTAAAGCGATACAGCGGCTAACCCATCAATACCAAGGAACAGACGAGCAACTACTAGAGGAAGTCAAGGTCAAATGCTACGGCAAAGACCAAGTCGAAAGTTATAAAAAAGAATACCGCGGAGAAAACCCCACGATGGACAGACCCATCACGAGAGAAGAAGTGATGGAAGCGGTCGCGTCGGCAACAAAAAACACAGCGGCAGGAGCAGACAAGATCCGAAACTCCTTAATTCGCAACCTCAACGACGAGGCAATAGACCAACTGACCAAATATCTAAACACGCTATGGCGGGAAGGAAGAGTCCCGGCGGAATGGAAACACGCCGTCGTCGTGATGATCCCGAAACCAGGCAAGAAACTACAGATAGAGAACCTCAGGCCGATATCACTCACATCGTGCCTGGGGAAGCTCTATGAGAAAATAATAACCAGAAGAATCCAAAATCATCTAGAAAAGGAGCAACTGTACCCGGACAGCATGTTTGGGTTCAGAGCCCACCTATCCACGCAAGACGTGCTACTTCAACTCAAGGAAGAAGTGCTCGAAACGATGCCGAAAGCGGGCGAAAACGTGGTCATGGCCATCGACATAAAGGGGGCCTTTGACAATGTGAGCCCCGTGGCCATCATGGAGGGCCTGAACAACGCCAACTGCGGAAAGAGAACCCACGACTACGTCAGGGACTTTCTCAGCAACAGAACGGCAACGGTAGGGCTAGGCGAGCTAAGAAGCGACGTCTTCCACACCCCGTGTAAAGGCACACCTCAAGGCTCGGTCATCTCGCCCGTCCTCTTCAACGTGGCAATGATTGGACTAGCAAACAAACTAAAGAAGATCGAGGGAATTCAGCACGCGATGTACGCCGACGACATCACGGTCTGGACCACCCGGGGATCCCTAGGCGAAAAACAAGAAAGGCTGCAAGAAGCTGCCACCTGCGTGGAAAATTACACAAAGGAAAGAGGACTGCGGTGCTCGACAGAGAAATCGGAGCTCCTCAGAATCGGCAGACATCCCACCCAAGCAACCCAGGAAGTCACCCTCGAGGGTCAACTCATACCCGAAAAGAACATAAGAATCTTGGGCATGTGGCTACAAGGCAGCCGCAAATGCAGTCACACCATTAGCCTGCTAAGCAAAGCGGCCGAGCAGGTAGGCCGCATGATTTATATATACTAAGCAAAATGTACCCATCGCAATACAGGGACACCTGTCTGTGGTGCGGAGCCATACCCACACTCTACCACATCACATGGGAATGCGAACGTAACGAGTCATTTCACAAACACACACACCCGAGTGCGGAGCAATGGGAGAGCCGTCTCACCAGCAGCGAGTTCACGGCCCAGAGGGCCTTTATAGAGCACGCGACCGGTGCAGCACGACTCAGTGGAGCCTTGGAATAGGGGCCCACCCTTGCTGAAAGAAGGCTCTGGTCGCCGGCGCAAGCACGAAGACGACGGAGCCTTCGATCCGCGAATCCCTTTGGAAATCAATAAATGTTTTCACTCACTCACTCACTCCCCAAAAACCAATTATTATTATTATTATTAACCTTCCTCCGCCGCTTGAGAGAGGGTGTATGCGCCGCGGCGGCGGAGTTCGCGAGCGATTCGCTTGCACATGAAACGGGCTTTAGCCGATGAGAACGCGGAGCGACCTCATAGAAAGCCGGTGCACTTTGCGTAGCTTATAAAAGTATCGCAGAGGCAAGCAGTGCTAGCGCACCTACTTCGCATTTGATTAACTATATACGCAAACCGGCTGTAATCTTTTTACCTAGTCGAACAGTGCGCCGAGCCTACGTAAGCGCCTTTTTCGTCCCCCTAGTATTGTTTGCTCAATTCTCTCGACCTGGCCATTCTCCTGCCATCGTGTTGCTCCGCCAGCATGTTTTTAAAGCGAAAACTTTACTGCTCCCCTCGGTATAGCTTCTTCGCTGTGTGCGCCGTGTGCTCGAGTTTGACCTTAAAACGAGAAGAAACCACGTGACAACTATGACGTCATTGAGCTGCGTAAAATCTGGGGCTGCGTAAAAAATATGGTATCATTCCAACCATTTGTCGCGGAATGTTCCAGGTTGTGTCATACGATTGAGCGTTTCGTGCAGCACAAATTAACTAGTTAATTTGGAGTCTAGCTCGCGGTAGGGATTCGAACCGGCAGCCGATAACGGGGGCTGCGTAAAAAAACCGTATCATCCGTGGTTTGGGTGTCCACCGAAATGAGTAAGACTATTACCGCGCCATTTCCGTTCTTCAAAAAAAAATATTCTCCATATGTTCAACGGGCAAGGCGTCGCGACGAACGACCTAGGAGTTGCGTGGACTCCTTGGCAGCGCTGCAATACTCTCTCGCGTTCCACACCTAACGGCGAAGCTTACCCTACCTCGAATTTCTCCTTCAAAACCAATTTTCAATTTTCCTTTCGAAACCATGGTCACGCGCAGTGGATTTATGTAGGGTGTGTGTAAAGCGAACCAAGCAAGCGCCGCAAGTCTCAGAAACCGGGAAACCCGTAACGCATGTGTACTATGTTTGCTTTTCACCTAGTTTGTGGAACAGCTAAATTTACAAATTACAGCATTGTGGAATAGCAATATGTATAATGCTTATGTGCTATTTGTAATTTAAATAACCTGTGTAGTTAACAAGCAGTTACGCTCACAGTGGCACGGCTTTGCTTGTTCTAAGAAGCGGGTGGAGGGGCGATTGTAGCAGAGAGCTGCATTTCATTATTAGCGATATGGAATGTGTGTTTGTTCGGTACCGAGCTAAGTGTACACATTAAATTCTCTTTGCATATTTCCGCTGCACCTTTTAGGCAGCACGTACTGTGCCTGTCAACGCCAGATACATGTTGTCGGCGTCAATCATGAATGAAAAGAAAAGAAAGCCTCTTACGAGCTCAGTCTTTACATGGCTGGGTCGGAAGGGACACCTGCGGAGTACAGGCCTATGGCTATAGCTGCAACACCACAGTGCTGAGGCCAAGTGCATCAGTGGGACATTCGCCATGTCTGTAGACAGCGTTGCCAGCCGTAGTGATTTTGTTAGGTGATAATATTAATCGTTTTTTCGGGAAAGGAAATGGCGCAGTATCTGTCTCATATATCGTAGGACACCTGAACCACGCCGTAAGGGATCCCAATTTGAAGTGGCTGCGACATTCAAAATTTGTCGTTTTCCACCCGCCGCGGTGGCTCAGTGGTTAGGGCGCTCGGCTACTGATCCGGAGTTCCCGGGTTCGAACCCGACCGCGGCGGCTGCGTTTTTATGGAGGAAAAACGGTAAGGCACCCGTATGCTGTGCGATGTCAGTGCACGTTCGCGGCAGCGGACTTCAAGGCAATGGTCGACTCCTAGCGCGCACTCTGCATCCCTCAGCGCCTTCGACGACTGTGGCGTGTTGTTGGTGGCAGCGTGGCCGTCCACTGCGGTCATAGGCGGGAGAGATTTTCGGAAGCCCACCAGACTCTTGCTGCGAGTACCCATGGATTAACCTGCTCTACCTACATTGCCGTCCTGTCGCAGCGGTATAGTTTGTGTTGTGTTCGCGTCGCTGACTCCCAACCCACCCCCACCGGATTACTTGTGCCTTGATCACTTTGATCTCGCCTCCTACGCCGTATTGTGCCGCACGCGTGGTCTGCTGTACCATGGGTGCGGCGAGGCAGGGCTCCTACCTCAAGACGTCCCCCCTTGCCATCCTGCTCCAAGCAGTCTTATCTACACACTTAGTGACAAGAAAATAAAACGGGGGGCGTAACGAGGATGTAACGCGTATGTTTCAGCGTTCGCTGTGCCGTGAGAAGGCGCGGGACATAAGGCTGCGTTGAACTCATATATATAGTTGCAGCATTTTATTTCATCCCCGGGTTTCTGTTGGCAACGTCGTCAAGGTATGTGGTTTATGCTCGTTTTTTTTTATTTTCGCCTCGTAGAAATAATTTTTTTTTCGTGTTTTGATAACACGCTCAAGCTTACTCCGAGGCTCGTGCGAGAGGCAAAGCGAGAGGGAGGTTTCACACTGCAGAATACCCGTAACCTGAAACCGCGTATCTGTATCGTACGCCCATGCCGTCTTTTCTTTTGGCACCCAGGTTGCTCTTTACATGCGTTTGCTTTTGGATGTGCATATATGCTTTTGTACCGTTTTAAATGTTTGCTTAAGGTGCATCAACTTTCGGCCTGTATTATGTTTTTATTGCTCCTTTTTTCAGATTTCTCAGAGCTAGAGAAAATTTTGGCCATTATTATATACTGGTATCGTAGTGCTCCGTACATTGTGTGTTAAATGGTGCATACATATGCGTCTTCTGTTTGTATTCATTTAAATGCAAAGAGCACATCTAATAAACTCAAATTACATCTGTATTGCGCTGCTATTTCCTGTTATACGGGCGGGATCGGGCGAATTTTTCAATTCATATTTCCTTTGTGTGTAAAATTTTGGCACATTTCATGTTCTTGTGGCGGGAGCAGCGCACCACGAAACAAAGAATAGAGAGGCGGGAATCAACGTTGACTAAAAACCAGATTTTTAATCCATGTTCGATCGAATACATACATCTCGCTCGTGCAATAAGGAAAGGACAAAAGCATGACAAACGCATAAGATGTACACGTGGTAAAAGATTAGGACAACGCACGCAGATAATCAATTTCGCTGTCACGAAATGCTATCGAAAGTATGCTGACGCATATACGGTGCTCTTTTGCCCAATGTGTAAAGCTTCTTCAATCTCCCTCCCTATTGAAAAATGTGTACAGGTTTGAATAGGTCCACAAATAGGATTATGGCACATTTCGTTTAACATTATAGAATGAAGTTTCGAAATCGATTCAGCCTTTGAGAGACTCTTTAGTGGAGGGCTCAGTATAACTTTGATTACCCGTGGTTAACTACCGTGCACTTACATCACACAGTGCATGCAAGTCGTGGGTTCGAACCCGCCCGCTACGGTAGCACTTCGATGAAGGAAAAATGTGAAAGGTCCGTGTACTGTGCGTTGTTAGTGCTCATTTAAGAACCCCAGGTGGTCGAAATTATCCGGAGCCCTCCACGACGGCGTCCCTCATAGTTTGAGCCGCTTTGGGACGTCCATCCTATAAAGCCATACCAACTGTGCCATAATCCTATATGCTGACCCATTCAAACGTATATATACACTTTTCAGTAGGGCTGGTCCGTTGATCAAAATACGACGGGATGACCATTGTGTTGATAAGCTGCGGAGCGCATTCATGCTCTCTGCAATGTTTTGCTAAGTCACTGCTGATGGCGCCCTTTAGGGATCTTTTGAGCTCTCGAAGCCATTCATTCGAACAGCGCCCTGTTTGACCAATGTAGGTGCGTCCACATGACAGAGGTATTTCATAAACCCCGCTTTTCATACATTTCAGCTTTTTTTTCCGGTGCTTTTTCTTGCATTATTTTTTCTTTGCTCGCTGTTGACTTTGGCGCACAGGCTTCTTAATTTGTTGGGTGCTGACATGAGCACTTTTACACCAGCTCTTGCGCCTACCTTTTTTAGACTGTGGGAAATGCCATTAATCTAAGGAATGGCCGCGTACGGCTTCCTTTCTTCTGCTGTGGTTGTGACATAATTTCTGCCTCTCAGTGCTTGCAGAATCCCTTCTGCGACACTGGATAGCAGTCTCGTCGGGTAAACTGCTGCTTTCAGCCGACTGTTCTGGTCATCAAAACTGCCTCGAACTTCATGATTACAGGATCTTGTCAATGCGGATCTCATTGCTACTTTTGCTAGGGACTAGAAGTACTAGGACTGGAAATAACAAGTGAACTCCCAGAAAACAACGTTATGCGATTTCTTGACTTGACGCTAGCCTTTCTAAGCGCTCACATCTGCTGGCGGTACGGACCACGAAGCTAGAAAGGACTGCTCCCCTACACATCTGCGCACTCCAAGATCATCAAGCGGGGGTAGAAAAAAAACAGCAATGAGAGCCGAATTGACGAGATCCTGTCATCATGAGGTTCAAGGCAGTTTTAACACCTAGAACCGTCGGCTGAAAGGAGCAGGTTGCCCGACGAGACTGCTATCCAGTGTTGCAGAAGGGATTCTGCAAGCACCTAGAGGCAGAAAATGTCACAGCCGCATCAGAATAAAGGAAGCCGTACGCAGTCATTCCTTGCATTAATGGCATTTCCCACAGTCTCAAAATGGTAAGAGCAAAAGCTGGTGTAAAAGTGCTCATGTCAGCACCCAACAAGTTAAGAAGCCTGTGCGCTAAAGTCAACAGCGAGCAAAGAAAAAATCAATGCAAGAAAAAACACCTGAAACAACATGTGAAAGGTGTGAAAAGCGGGGTTTATGAAATGCCTCTGTCATGCGGACGCACATACATTGGTCAAACAGGGCGCTGTTTGAATAAACGGCGTCGAGAGCACAAAAGATCCCTAAAGGGCGCCATCAGCAGTGAATTAGCAAAACATTGCAGAGAGCATGAATGCGCTCCGCAGCTTATCAACACAATGGTCATCCCGTCGTATTTTGATCAACAGACCAGGGAGATTGAAGAAGCCTTCAACATCCAACCAAAGAGCGACATATGCGTCTGCATACCTTCAATAGCGCTTCGTGACAGAGAAATTGATTATCTGCGTGCGATGTCTTAATATTGCAAAACGTGCACATCTTATGCGTTTTTCATGCTTCTTTCTTTTCCTTCTTATACGAGCGAGATGTATATATTCGACGAACGTGCATTAATAATCCGGTTGTTATTCAGCGTCGAGTCCCGCCTCTCTCTTTGTCTCGTGCTGCGCTGCTCCTGTCACAAGATCATGCACCAGCCAGCCCAAATTTTCACCTTGTTACAGCACATTTGATGTAAACAGGTAAGTCTGAATGGCTAAGCCAGCAAGCGTTCACGCGACTAGACAGATGTTTTACACCACCTGTAACGTAAGCATGTGCCAGAAATTTCGCACATATGTGCGCTTAGATGCCTGAAGTCTGCATGAAAAAGAAGAAATAATTTTATTGAGCCAGAGCCGAAAAATATAGCAGTAACCTTTTGGGGCCATCCCTAGGACGTACTACCTTTTGGACACGGCTAGTTGTGGGGACGTTTTTTGGACGTCTTCGGGAAAAATGAGAACCTCCTGGGGACGTTCCAAATGGCCTGATGGGATATTTCTGGGAGATTTTGAGGAGGTTCTGTGTTTGTTGGGTGACATCGCACAGCACACGGGTGCCTTACCACTTTTCCTCCATAAAAACGCAGCCGCCGCTGTCGATCGGGTTCGAACCCAAGAACTCCGAATCAGTAGCCGAGAGCCCTAACAGCTGAGCCAACACGGCGGGTCCCCCACAGATGGCAAACGCTATTTTTAGTTGGAAGTAGTTCTAGCTGCAACCCCGAATTTCGCCGATGGCAGTCCGAAGCCTGGGCCGGGCGGTCTAAAAACTTCTCTCGTGTGTGTTGTGTTTGTAGTAATTTAAAGCACATAGGCAACTGAAGCCAACACCTCGACATCAACCATTAATTTACCACCTGCCAGGGTGGCTGGGTGGGCGCGCTGTCTATCCAGTGTGCGGAACGAACTCGGCTTTACAGACTCCCGCGTCTACTTGCCCGATACACCACAGCTTTCCCTCGCTAACCCGGTCCAGCAGTAGTTAAACCGCAGCTAATTTTTTTGCGAGCGGTTTTATGCGAATGAGCTTTCGCTTTTCCTTTGGTATTGTTACTAGAGCTCAAGCGGGGAGCTTCCCGTCTGCATACCTAGAGCGTTTAGGTATATGAACCCCGCCTCGGTTTGTCTAAGACGTCGTTCTTGTGCCGTGAATTGCTCTTCTTTATGGAGGCAAAACGCTAAGGCGCCCGTGTGCTGTGCGATGTCAGTGCACGTTAAAGATCCCCAGGTGGTCGAAATTATTCCGGAGCCCTCCACTACGGCGCCCCTTTCTTCCTTTCTTCTTTCACTACTTCCTTTATCCCTGCCCTTACTGCGTTGTTCAGGTGTCCAACGATATATGAGACAGATACTGCGCCATTTCCTTTCCCAAAAAACCAATTAAAAATAAAAATGAAACTCTTCTCGGCAGTTGTGTACGCCGAGAGAGAGAGAGGTCTCTCGATGGATGCGTCTCTGAGTAGTCGCACAACCGCCTTACACGCTTGTCTAGAGACAGTTTAGCTCTTACCTTTCGCATTTCTTAAGGTGCACTGTGCGGTGTGACATACATTAGGCTGCTTAGAACAAAGGCATCAACGAGCCGACGCGCGTCTCGCTCTTTCATCTCTCGTCTTTTGACTGCCACGCGGTCGAGGAGTCGAGTGGGTTGCTGGAGTGTGAAGGTTAACCTGTCCAGAGAGGTTAGATTGCTTATGTTCTTGTGAATGTGGAGACATCAGATTCCAATGATGCCCACTTCTGGTATTTGGTTGTTCCTATTTTTAATTAGGACCTTTGTCAGTACCCGCCGCGGTGGCTCAGTGGTTAGAGCGCTCCGCTACTGAGCCGGAGTACCCGGGTTAGAACCAGACCACGGCGGCCGATTTTCGATGGAGGCGAAGTGCAAAGGTGCCCGTGTGCTGTGCGATGTCAGTGCACTTTAAAGAACCCCAGGTGGTCTCAATTATTCTTCTTGTGCTGCCTCGTTTATCCCTTCCCTTAGGGTTCGGTTCCAACGAGATACCGTGAGACAGTTACAGCGTCACTTCCTTTCCTCAAAAACGAATTTTCATTTTTTAAGCGCCCTCCAATTTTCTCTTAAGACCAATTTTAAATTTTCTTTCAGAAACCATGGCCTCGCGCAGTGGACAGTAAGGTGTGCGTAAAGCGAACCAGGTAAACTGCGCAGTTGAGAAACCCGAAAACCCGTAACACATTTTTACTTTGTGTGCTTTTCGGCTCCTTTACGGAAATGCTAAATTTACAATTTAAAGCACCCTGGAATAGCAATCTGTATAGTGCATATGCGCTATTTGTAATTTAGATAAACTGTATAGTTTAGGAGTAGTTACCCTCAGAGTGGAGCGACTGCTTGTTCTAGGCAGCGGGATGGAGGGGCCTTTCATTAGCAGAGACCCCGCAGAGTATCTGGACCCATAGAGTATCTGTTACGGGTCCAATTGGACTTATTTTTGGAAATGTGGCGGAGAGTTTGAAGGTTGCTTCACTTCCGCCACCGGTTGGCCCGGTATTGCACTACCTCCGGGATCGGCCTTGTCTTTAGCGCGTCTTTACTATCCTGTCTTTCTATCCCATCTTTCAACTCTCCTACTATCTGCACGTGGTAGCGATTGTGGCTCAGCTTGAGCCAGTGAGCAGGCCTGTGCAATTTCCTTTTCTTTCTTCCTGGCAACAGCACACAGGCATTAGCAGAGAGGTGCATTTCATATACAGCTTGCAACCTGCGAAAAGCCGACCAACTCATCCAACAGTTCGTGTTGTGCAACCAAAAAAGTCATGAGAGAAAAATCAGCATTGCGCATGCAGAATGATACAGCTGAACAAGGGAGAAATCATGAATAGAAATCCCTACTGAAAGGAGCATCTTCACAGCACGAAGATGCACACCACCGGTCCACACACAATCAGAAAATAAATACAGAGGTACAAGCTGTGTGTGATGATTCTTGCATATCCTCGGTAATAACTGTGGCATCCTCTACTCGAAAAGAGACTAGTGAAGTTTTCAAAGAAGTTGATATTAAATGTTTTGAAGAAATCACAAAACTAAGTACTTCACACTGCCTAAATCCCAATGATTCTATTTAGAATCATGCAAAAAACTTATAAACAACCGACAAAACCTTGGTTTTTTGATTTTATAGAATTATCCTCCTCCTACATATGCTAGTTTCTGGATAACGATTTTTTCTACTGAACAGTTTTAATTTGGGCCGGAAAGGGTTAAGCAACCACGGACCTGTAAGACCTCATCAACCTACCATCAGTCTTGTGATTCCCTCACCACTATTTAAAGAGAAAATCAACTGCCAGTGATTTCAACTGCAACAAAAATATTTTTCTTTCACTGACATCCCAACGTTTCGGTATCAGCTCGGTTCCTTCTTCAGGCCCAAGAGTATCTCGGTATGCAGTTGAAAGAGGCGGGAGGGGCATTGGGGTTAGGGTGGAGAATACAGGAGAGCCAAGAGGCGTACGGCATTGATTCTTGGTGCGGTTTTCATAGGACACGGGTTGGCTGGGTGGAAAGGGGACGCATATGTGGGGAGGGGAATGTCAGAAGGGTGTTGGTGTGTTCTGTGCTAGCTCCCACTTATCTCTCCCAAGTGCTGCATCTTGAGTGGCTCATATTGTCTGGCATGTTCTGAATGTTCCATACCTCGAGCAGAGGTGTCTGTCGGTAGTTGCTTTCAGTTTCCAGAATAGCAGAATCATTGCAGTTGATTTTATGTGACTACGCTAGGCTCCCTCGCCAAGTTCCACTCATCCTTTCCGTGTTCTCATCTTGCCAGTGCATTTCGGTGTGTGGTTCATGAAAATAATTTTGGAGGTAATGCCTCCAGCTCTCTCCCTTGGTGGGCAGCCCTCGGGTAGAGGACGGGAATGCACCAAAGTGTCCTGTTGGTATGTGGCATACATATCACAGTTTCATTAAGAAATTGACGTACTGTACTATAGTTACTTCGATATAAATCCCACAACTGTAATTAAATTACATTTCAAATGACTGATCACTAAAGTAATATTACATTGCAAGCTCCTTTGGAAATTAAAGCAGTTACTTTACTTTCCAGTTTTGGATCATAAAAGCTCACTAGAAAGTTTTAAGAAACATTTTACATATTTATTGCTATTATTATTATTATGAACCTCAAGGGTCCTCAGGTGGGACGTTAGAAAAGAGGTGGACGCTCACACGGTGGTTAACAATTACTGCTGAGCGGCAATCATTGAGATGAAACAGCTTCCATAATGGCAGTCTTGAAATGAACAGGATCAGAAATTTGCACTAGGCCACTAGAAAGGTCATTCCAGTTGTGAGCTGTGAGCACAAAAAATAATTCCTAGAATGTAGTACAGCACGATGCAGGATGATGCTGGTAGGACGGTAGTAGTAGTAGTAGTGGTTTATTAAAATAATAATGAAAAGGAAGGATAAGATTTTTGCTAGCCCCAGCATCTGCCACCGATACAGAAGCACCTGAGCTGGGGCAAGGTGTGTGCGAGGTGTTTGGCACGCTGGGCGAATGAGCTGGCTGTTGTGGGGTGAACAACGAAAAAAAACTGAGAAAAGCAGAGGCGTGAAATTTGGCGATGGGCAGTGAGAGAAAGAACTTTTCAGCTGAAACTTTAAGGTGGATATGCTAGAGCATCGTAAGTATAGTTTAAAAAAATGAAATGAGTAGCTCAATTCTGAACGAATTCAAGAGCTCAAATAAGGTTAGACTGGTGTGGATAAAGGATTGTGCTGGCGTATTAGTTTAGGTCACATAAGTGTTTAAAAAGTTAGCAATTTTAAGGAAGAAGGCACCATGTGCAGGTTAATGACAGGCGCACCCAAATGTTCGATTAGATGATTTTATGTGGTTATTGCGGTAGGACCAAGATAAATCATTTTTAATTTAGTTTTTACTCAACCACTATTGCACTTCAAAGCAGGCATTGGCAATTTTGTCGTTGTGAAGGATGCCTTTGCACTGTAAAAACGAAAACACCTTTTCGAGCATTTTCGATTCTATGACTCACACCTGGCCCAGAAGGGTGTTCTGTGCATTCATATGTACACCCTACTGGCGGCTGTGATGATGACTACGATCTCTTAATGGCACAAGGGGAAATTTGGCCAAAGACTGCCATGGCTCAAGGTATATTTTGCCTAGACAGGGTGGAGACCCATTTTCCAAGCATTTCACCAAAGACAAACCGAGCACCAGTGGGTACTAGGCGGCACTGGGGATCGAGCTCGCACTTGCATGAGGCGGATGTTCAAACCACTAGGTAACCATCCGCTGCAGTACAACATATGTGTTTCAGAAAATGATGTATCCAAAAATGAAAATATGTAACTTTGAGATGTCAGAATGCATCACATGACGTAACCACCAAGCCTAGGAGCATTTCAGCGCTTTCTTACATACCTACCCCAATGTGGTAAGAATGCATGCAGTGGGTTCAAAATTTCATTCTACTCTCAGTAACTTTCTTGGATACTCTTTAGCTTTATTAATCGTAATGCCTACATAATGTAATGTACCATATTTGCAACAAGTAACCAGGCAACACAGTTCGTTCCTTAGCTGTGTATAGCAAAGAACTTATGGCACCTTTCAAGTTTAAAATCTGTGTACAGAAAGGAGATCCCTTCTCTTCACCTTTTGCAGCATTTTGGTCTTTAGGGGTGCTGTAAGGGTGCCACTATATGGCTGAGCAGCAAACACAATTGCCTGGTCACTATCGGCAAAGACGTACCAGTTATCTGTACTGCCTGAGTTTTTCACAGAAATGAAAAGGCTATGTGCACTGACAAACATGCATCAATGTTCTAAACACACTAGTGCAGAAGTAGAGAAAAACTTTATTATCAAAACAAAACACATTGAGCACAAGAAGCTTCTGCCAAAGAACTCCTTACTTCCATCCAAGAAACACTGCCATACCAGCTTTTATTGATGTGTTACGGTGCTTCAAGAATAAGATTCCATTGTAGTTACATCGACCTCCTAATTCTTCCAGAGCAAACAAAATTCAAGATTCTTGCTTGTGCAGCATTATAAACCACTATGAGGAATACTTGCACTGTGATGCTGCAACGCTTAAGAATGGGTGCTTAATGATGCATAATAGCTTGCATGCAAGCTTAAGGTAGCTTATGCTGAATATCCACAGAGCTGCCATTATGGAAGTTATGGTGCCAACTGCATCGATGAACCTGCTGACTAGTCACTTTCCTTTGGCGCACAAGAAGAGGTGATCAACCAGCTCAGGAGAACAGCATACGTGGTGCGAGTTTCTGCAATTTACGTAAAAAAAAACAAAGCATTTCACTGCACCTGGTACTACTCAGTGATCCATTTCAAAAACCAACATACTGCTCACAAATGATGTGCAATATTATGTAAGCTAACGCAACCAGAAAACTTAAAATCTGTGCCTAAGGCAAGTAAGCACCAAATGTTATTCACTCCCTGTACCCTTCCAAATAGGCCATAACTGTTCCAAAGAAAATGGCCATAGATGGCAATATACGAAACAATGCTTCAGCTAAAAAGCAACCTGTTGGGAAATAGAGCTGGGTCAGGCTAGGCAAGTTTGCGCGAACTGCTACAAACATGTGCAAACAACTGGCCTGACAAGTTCATAAGCTGACTATAAATGGCACACAGCACCTTGGCAGCCAAGGAGAGACGCATAGGGTGCTTCGACAAATGTTTTCATGATGATGCTGGTGATGAATTTTTATGGCGCAAGGGCACACAGCTGTTTTCGTCTATTCAGGGTGGGGTCAAAGACCTATTTTCCAAGCATTTCACAGATAAGCTGAGTACCAGGCCAGGGGAAAGCTTGTGCCCATTGTACCACTGATGGGCACCTGGCGGTACTACGAATCAAATCTCGCACCTCTGGCATGTCAAGCGGATGCTCAAATCATTAATCCACTGCTTTGGTGACAATGTTTCACACAGAATACAAGTCAGAATGCAACAAACATTCATTGTGGCATTACAACAGACGTACATTAGTGTCACTGCCAGAAGTGCCAGCATTCATGAAAAAGATCTAATCTGATCAACACACAGCATGCTTTCATTAATGTGCCATGTGTGCGACATCTTCAATGGTAGGAAACAGTGCTAATCCACCTGACA
Organism: Amblyomma americanum; assembly: GCF_052857255.1. Taxonomy (NCBI): domain Eukaryota; kingdom Metazoa; phylum Arthropoda; class Arachnida; order Ixodida; family Ixodidae; genus Amblyomma; species Amblyomma americanum. Next base: position 87,879,553 of record NC_135497.1, read on the forward strand.
TATCTCTGGTATCCAGGGCCACCTAACTCAAACTATCAAGAAAAATTTGCACAAGGTTATGAAAACATTGTTATGTTCACCTTCTTAAGAGGCAAAGTCTAGATTTGGGAAAGAATCATAAGAACTTCCAAATAGATGTTTACTTTTTGCACCCATCTTTGAAGAAGTGTTGATGAAAGGGTGGGTCTAGAGGAGATTAGAAATGCTGGCTTTACAGGTTGGCATTGCATCACTAATGTGCAACCCAAACAGACAGGCAAATTTCTTTCTTCACAAAAGTTAGTTCTATTTCAAGCAGTCAGACAGTAGCTATAGAAAAATACGAACTAGACGTAATGAAGGAGGCATTTTTAAAAAACTGTCGTCATAAAATGGTCAGCCTTGGTGCAACCGAGCAAACGAGTGCACTGGAGGATTACGAGCAAACGAGTGCACTGGAGGATTAAAGACGATATGACGAGAGCGTTAAAAGGAAAGTGGTAGCGTGAAATTAGCAGTTTTTGTGAAAACAAAAATGGCATAGTAACTGTCTCACTTCTCCATGGACAACCCAACTTGTAGCGGTTATCTGGCCATAAATGTGTCATGCTAGGTGCCGTGCTGTGCGGTGAAGAACCGTTAAGAGACGACACAAGTTGGGGCGCGAGACCTCAATTTTAAACATTTTTTCTTGTTTTAAGCAAGTCACCTTGATTAAAACTTCAGAAATGAAAGGCAATAAACTGTTCAACCAAACCCGCCATCATTTGTATTTTTACTTGGACCACCTCAGGGTGAAATAAACGGTCGTTTATGGTTCAAAACACACTTTTCTGGAAATTCAGTATTTTATTTCAATTCGACGTATTCCGTTTCGTCAGCTGTAACATTTTTTATAGGTAATACACATCTTGGGAAACAAGGTGGCCATTTCTGAATTTCCGAGAGGAAGTTGATTATTTAAAAAAATGTAAAAAATGCCAAATTTTTACATTTTATTTAAATTTAAAAAAAATATTTATACCATCCAAAAATATATGATCTGAATCATATCAAAAACCAGAATCTGTGCAAATCTCTTAAAAATTTGTGGAGTGTTTTCTAAAAATTTATATTCATCGACTATTGAACAGTGCCTGGCTTCATGCCTTTTCGAAATGTTCAAACTGAGCTCACCTCAGGAATAAATTTTTTTCAGCAAAAATATTTTAGGCTTAGATTACACACGTTGCGATAAGTTTCCATGAATTTTTTAAAACAAATTTGAGATGGTTGAGCGCAATGTCTGGAACGTTTGGCGTGGATGACCCTTCTGCAATTTTTGCAAATACAGACAGGACAGATATCGACCATTAGGTATTAAAGTTACTGTGGTAACCTCCTTTGTGTATAACTCATATTCTTTCAAGTTTAAGCTGTTCTGGAAACATATATTCTTCTAAGCATAAATTGCAAATATTTCAAGAGACAGGAGCTATATACCACATGCTGCTTTTACAGTTGGGGCTTCAGTGTTGTCCACTACAGCAGCAGACTTAGATATCTTTAAGGTTCATTATGTACTGTGCAATTTCAGCTGCAGTTTAAAAGCATTGTATGCGGTTGATAGCAGGTGACAAAAGTTAGTGGGTCAGTAGTGGTGTGTTTGTGAATTTGTGCTCTTACCTATTGACAGAAAAGGCTGATTTGCAGTAGTCACGCTTCGCTTTCTTCCGCATTGAAGGACATGATGTAAAAACATTAATGGGTCAAACTCGTTAAAACATTAAGTTGGGCTAGTTGGCGTTTGCTTGCTGGAAGCGGGTGTCCCCTGCACGTTTGTTGTAGATGTAGTGTGTGTGCTTTCAAACTGCTTAGAAAATGATTCCAGCAAGTTAATGGGTCGTGTCAATGGTTCCTCTTTCCCATGGAGATGTGCAACTTGTTTCCACATTATGTGAAAGACCACACTACATACATATAAAGGCCTCCTTTAACCAAGCTTTACAAATGTGCATTCATGGCCTAGGGGTAGCGTATGTGACTCTCAACCTGTCGGTCAGGGGTTCGATTCCCAACTAATTATACCAATTTTCTTTTCAGCACAATTACATTCCTTTGGAGACTTACATGTCATAATGGCATTTGAGACATGTGGCGATGCTTTAATGACACTGTATTTAATGTTTTAATCAATTTCAATTCCACACCTCCACGTGTGACGTCATGACCTCTTGCCTGATATGGAGTTTCTCTACAGAATGCCGATGGACTACGCCAGGCTTACATTATTTTGTTAAGGTTCCTTCAAAACAGCACACAAGAAATGGGCATAAAAACTTTATTCAGTGGAGCACAGCAACAAAATACATCGTAAACTTACAATATTGCCACAGCTGCACCCACACAGTTTGTAATATTGGTTGACCTGCCAGAAGCTTCTATAACAGCAGAAAAGCCACAGTAACAAAAGCTAAAGTGGCACTTATGATTAGGACATCAAAGTAAAAAAGAACAAAAAAATTCACTTTATGTTGAGGAAAATTTGAAATAATGCGAAGGAAACCCGACTTCCAAAAAACTGATGCAAAGCAATAAAAATTATGTGTTGAGTAGAATGAACTCTTTCTAAAGGGCAGCAGATACAACATTCATGCCTATGTCACCTCTTACCTGCTGCATTAGTGCCAGCTCAAAAATTTCCGTGGCCAGCTTCTCCTTGGCACTTTTAATGTGTTCTATGGCTCGAATTGGGCAATGCAACCCGCAAAGCAACCACAGCCAATGCACACTCAATAAACACAGGACATTATTTACATTGTAAAAAGGCTTTGCCGCTATATTTCAATTGTAAAGGCACTCGGGCTACACAGCTTGCAGGGCGCCCTGAAAATGATGTGCTCATCCAGGCTTTTCTGCCACCATAATTAAGGGGGGAGAGTCAGTGGGCATAAGGAAAACCATCACCTTTCTTTCATTTAGTTTTTTCGATGCACTGGTAACAATGAGCACAATCTGCCCTCCTTTAACAGGCACTCTAGAACCACCATGAGCACCAATACAAGGAAACTAGCTTTCTTGAGAATTGCACAAGCACACCCCAGCTGAATAAGTTCATTGGTTCCAACTGGAATTTGTCCATTTGGGACCAGTTAGGTTTTGTGGACACCAATTGGACGTGCTTCCAATTGGATCTAACTGGTTTCAGTGGCATCAAAAAACAATTGGTTCCAACTGAAACCAATTAGATTTTCTCCCAGGACCATTGGGGAACATTCTACCTTGTGCCAACATTTTTCAGGGAAACTGATATTAGGAGAATTGCACACTGTTAGGGAAGTGAAGCTAAACAACCATCGCAAAAGCATTGCACACAAGGAACATAAGCTCAGTCTATATCCACCAAACACACTTTTGCTTCCACTTGTATACTCCATTAATGGGACCCTCCTGCTGGAGCCAGTGGTGCTTGTCCATTGAGCGAAATTATTTCATCTACTCACACCCGCGGTGGTAGTGGAAATGATGAAAACAATTCAGCAGGTAAAGCTGCTAATATCTTTTCAACAGAAACCTCTTTAGTTCACTGCTGTATGTCAATAATGAGCAACATGTAGCTGTGACACCGGTCCCCTGAAACCGCTGCAACCCATTGGAATGTCCAGTTGAAATCTCATGAACCAATTGGATTTATCCAGTTGGACAAGCTGCAGCCAACTGGAACCCAGTAACTCCAATTGGTTCCAATTAATGCCAATTGGCAAGACCAGTTGGACAAGCTGCTACCAATTAGAACCCAATAACTCCAATTGGTTCCAGTTAATGCGACTTCGCAAGACCCGTTGGACAAGCTGCCGCCAATTGGAACCCAGGAACTCCAATGGTTCCACTGAATACCAGCTGGAATTCCAATTGGAACCAATGGACTTTTTCAGCTGGGACGTTTCCCTGTATAGCTGCTCGCAGAAATTGGGCACGGCCTGTTAAAGATATTCTGCCGCCAACTCATCGAAACCCACAAGTACCACACCTGCTAAACAGTATGGGATGAAATTTCAGTTTTAGACACCCTGCAAGCACCTCAGCCTCTGTGCACATTACAAATGAGGGAGACATGAAACATGTCTATGATCCATTGCAGTGGCTTTGTGGCTTTAGATTTCAGCTGTTAAAACCCAAGACCATGGGATCAAATTCCATGCGTGCTGGCTGCATTCCAATGGACGTAAAAAAGAAAAATGCCACTGTACTCTGCAATACCAGTGTACTCTAAAACACTGCTGTGACCCCCATAGCCCACATGCAGTTCCCAGATGCTAAACACCACAGTCCTAGCTGTTTTTGCATGGAATGAAACACATTTGCATGTTGTCTGCACGAAAGCCATAATTCACAATCCCTGAGCTGTTGATGTGTTTACACAAGAAAAACCAGTCATTGCCTCTATAACCAGTGTAAGACACCATGCAGCATCAGTCTTTTCTAGCCCTGGTGCACCTGTCAACATGCAGCAAATTGTATGGTTGTTGTCCACAGCAGAAAAGTATTGCAGTCACTGGACAAGCTGAAGTTGGCCGGCAAAATTCTTAATACAACAATAATGCAGAAGCCAGGAAGCCACATGTATATCAGTGTGTAATACCCTCCTCCTTACACAAAATTAGACACCCAGGATGCTATCTCCTGGCATCAGATCCAACAGAACACTGTCCCCAATTTCCACAAACTTCACCTCATGCACCCAACACTATACCCTGACACATGCCCATGGTGCCAGGCCCACCCAACATTCTTCCACATTTTCTGGGGATGCGGGGCAAAACCGAACCACTTACAGGTGCAGTACACGTCATTTGAGTTTTGGGAGGTGATCCTGACGAGCGATCGTATGGAGGACCAAAGAGCCCTCATAAAACAGGTCCACCTGACAGCTCAAGCCAGTGGAGCCCTGCAATGAGGACCCCACCTACAAGCCTCAAGAAACATTCCTCTGATTTTAACCTTTAAAGTTTACCTGCCTACCTACTACTACGTTTCATGCAAAAGAAAAAAGATTATGCTTCTCAAGTGCTGGCAATTTTTGCTGCTTCAAGTTATTTTGAGCTTTTCTTATGATGAATAGGGACCATTGTTGAGTTTTTCAGTAGGTTATCTGTTTACTTGTGAAATGTGCTGTGTGATATGTAGGTATCAATCATATCCCATTCCTGCTGTTAAAGAAGCCTCTCGGCATGTGCAGTCATTCCCTGAGAAGGATGTTCCCAACAAGCATTCAGCTTTGAGTACTTGACTTATCCCATCTTGTCTTCAGTCTGTCTGTCTGTGTTATGTTTTTCCCATGTTTCATCAATAGGTACAAAACTTTCACTTTCCTAAATACATTCCAAAGCAAGTTTTAAATGCTTCATTGTACTGTTTTATCACAAGCAGAAAGGTTGTTTTTATGTGACAGTACCCGGAGCTACTCTTCAAAGGAGCCCGACCTACTCAGTGCTAAAAATTACAGCCAGGCATAAAAAGAAAAATCAATCTCAGTCATTACCTTCGGCAGATGTACAACCATGACACACTGAGCACTCTGATGGTATCATTAATATTCTTCCCACTCTACCAAATATACTCACTACAATATGACATGAAGTAGATGCCAGCAGCAAAGGGTCTCTGATGCTTCTAGCAAACATGTGCAGGCTCCTTTCAAGAAGTTTGGTATGACTGGAATGCTTAATGAAGAGTGTTTGGTGTCAATACGGCTCATGCACCAATTTCAATGCATATTCATTCATGCTATGTGAGAACCTGCTAGAGCAGGAAATTTTTCAGGCTTATTCTTATGCATCTAGCTAATGTGTTCTTCACACGTCAAAGGGAAATTTAAACAGTGTCTACCAAGCTAAACAAAATACCGATAGGTATTGCATCATCTATCACCTTTGCAAAAAAATTTTTAGCCTAGCGCATCAAGCGTCTGAGATAGCGACAACTAAAAACAGCCTTCGCATTTTCCCTCTCAAGTCATATAGCAAACACAGCGAGAAAAAAATAAAGATTACAGACCAGCACCACACTCTGTCTATGAAACTGTCACACAGGCGAACAGCCTCAGTTGTTTACTTGATTTTTTTTTTGCTGCTCACTCTCCTGCCACGTCTGTACAATACAGGAGAGCATAGAAAGGAAGATACCGCAATTTCTAGCTGGCCATTCACCTCGCCTTTCTTGCTGAGTGTTTATGTAAGCCAATGACAGCTCATTATTCCTGATGTCACGTGTGCTGCATCATGAAGCGTGCGGGGATTCAAGTGAAAGCCTGGCACTGCAGGTAGCTCTTAGGCGCAAAAGCGGGAATTTGAAAAAAAAACTGCAAATTATTGGCTCACTTCTGAGGCATGCACGTAAAGTGACATTTACTCTACACAATGCATGCATTTCACAGTCACTTTCTGAACTGCTTTTCAGGGACCCTTCAATGAACTTCAGCTCATGCTCAAGCTAAGCGGCTGTTTGGAGTGAATGTAGAAACAAATTGCTGTAAATATGCCAATTTTATTACCAGAAAATGTAATAGGTAATTTACAAAATACAGTGGAACCCCGTTCATGCGTTTTTCACCGGACCGCGAAAAAAAAACGTAACAGCCGGGAAAACGCAACAGTGAGGAAAGGTCCGAAAATTAATAAAAACAGTGCAGCTTTGCCTTGAAACAATTTATTTCGACATCAAGTGAGCTTAGGTCTTAAAAAAATGGAGAATGGTCAATTGCCGTTTTTTCCGCTCGCTGGAAAACACCACGCGTTTCTCGATGGCCTGGAAAGCCGCATTGCTCTCAGGGTCGCTTTGAGGTGCGATGTACCTGCGGAGGAGGTCCAGAGCTGCGACGGCTTCTCCAAAGCTCGGGTCCGCCAACTCCCCGGAATCATGCGGCTCATGCTCCTCGTCGTCATCACAGTCTGAGGCTTCATTCGCGACCGAGTCTGCAACGATCTCGGCGATACTCTGACACTCGGATGTCACGACAGCAGCATCCACGGTGACGTAGTCGTCATACGTGACTCCCGTGGCACCCAGCGCATTCAAAGCTTCACTCAGCTCTTGATCATGAGAGGCTGCTTCCGTCTCTTCAGCTTCCGTGGCAGTTTCCTCTCCGCCGTCCATGCGAAAGCCACACCGCGCGAAGCAGTGCTGTACAGTTGACACGCTCACTGCAGTCCACGCTGAAGCGACGTAGTGCAGAGCGTCCAGTATTGAAACGATCGTAGGGTGCTGTCCGCGATCAATACGCGCCAGACAGCGCTTTACGATAGACTTCCTGTACGAGTGCTTTAAGTTCTTTATGACGCCGGCATCCAACGGCTGCAAGTGGCTTGTAGTGTTCGCAGGAAAAAAAACAAGCTTAACGTTCCGAAGAAACGACGGGTCTCTCGGGTGGGCAGCACAATTGCCCAGAAAAAGGACAACACTCCTGCACTGGGAGCCCATCTTGTTGTCGAAGTAACGAAGAAATTCTTCAAACAAAGAACCCGTCATCCATGCACAACTGTTGCTTCTATAGTGACATGGCAGCAGGCGAATGTTCTTTAAGCACCGTGGGTTTCGGTATTTTCCGATTACCCATGGCTTCAGCTTGTCCGAGCCATCCATGTTGCAGCAAAGGAGCACCGTCAATCGTTCTTTGCTGCATTTGCCTCCGTGGCATGCTTCGCCCTTCAGGCTTAACGACTTGGATGGCTGCACCCGAAAGAAAAGACCCGTTTCGTCGGCATTGTAAATGTCACGAGGCTCATACCCCTCAATTATGGCAGATAGTGTGGCCTTCCAATCGTCGACTGTTTCCAAGTTTACACTTGCTGCTTCCCTGGATACCGTCTAAAGGCTGTTTCACATGATGCGATTGTTGCCGCAGCGCAGTGCGATTTCTGCCGCTGTGCGACAGAAATGCGCGTCGTTCTCGTCGCAGGGCCACTGCGACAGACTTTCAACAAGTTGGTCGCATTGTCGCAGCGTCTCTGCGGTCGCAGCAATGGCCACAGTAGTCAGCCAATAGGACCTCAGCGACATGACAAGAAAATCTCGAAAACGTTTTATTGAGCTTAAGAATACATCACAGCTCAATATTATTACCCATGATTACGAAATCAACGCCTGCCACGATGTTTGACATTTATTGCAGCCGAAGAATTTTCGGCCACTGAAAGGCCGCACCGACGCTAGGGCGCTGGTGCCGACGGCACCGACTGAATTCATCGTTGTCATGTGAAACGGCGGCTGCGATTACCGTCGCAACGACAGTGCGACCGGGCCGTAATTTTTCGTTCCCGTCGCACCATGTGAAACAGGCTTTATACGCGATGCCGTGCCTCTTCCGGAAACGGTCGATCCAGCCATTTGACGCTGTAAAGTCACTGATGCCCAGTCGGTCGGCTATTTCCATCGCCTTCTCGCGCAAAATGCTGCCGTCGAAGTTAACACCGGCAGCGCGAGCTTGTTTAAACCAAGTAAGAAGCGACTCGTCGAGGTTTCCATACTTGGCGCCACGAGCCTGCTTAGCTTTCGGGTCGAGGAGCGCAGCATTCCCTCGTATCTCGGCACGCTTCGAGACGATGCTGTTAAGCGTCGAGGGCGGCAGACCAAGATCCTTGGCGATGTCGACTCTTTTCCGCGCTGGCTGCCTGTCGACTGCGTTGAGAACATCCAGCTTTTCCTCGAGGGAAAGCGCCTTGCGCTTGCGCGACGCCATCAAAGGACGACAAATCGCTCGCGGTGTTAGCGAGGCCCAACGAGGCGTAGGCAGCGTAGGTGTTGACGGGAGGACACGGACGACTCGGATAGGTTGAACCGCACAAACAAGAAAGACTGGATTAGCAAGGCCTGACGAGGCATAGGCAGCGTAGCTGTTGACGGAAGGACACGGACGACTCGGATGGGTTGAACCGCACAAACAAGAAAGACTGGATTGCTGCAGGCCCGCGGGTTTTACTCGCTTCGGCTGACGAGGCAGTGGCCATCTAGTGGCAATCTCTCCAACTCGCGTGCAGCTTTTTATGGCCTCCGAGATTACTCAAACACGTGCAAGGGGGTGATCTCGGAGGCCATGGTCTTGTAGCCAATTCCGTAGCCAAGCCTGGCCAAGACTCGTCAAAATGGCGTTTGGCGCGCGTTGCCCGGCCGGGTTCGGGGTGCCAGGTTGCGACGTATCATCATGCAGGAATGTTTTCACAGCTACAACGTAACAGCAGGGTACCCAATACATTGGATCCTATGGGAGCTATGCCGGGACCGGACGAAAACGACGTAACATACAGGAAAACGCAGCAGTAAGGAACGTAACAGCGGGGTTTTACTGTATTAACAGCTGTTTCCCTACATTATATACAAACAAATTAAAAAAGGACACTATTACACACTCATAAGATATTTGCCAAATTTTTCACCCTACATTATATACAAACAAATTAAAAAAGGACACTATTACACACTCATAAGATATTTGCCAAATTGAAAAGATGACCAATTAAATAAGAAGAAATGTCTCTGGCACCCGATAAAAGCTTACGAGCCAAAACAAACCTATCACTCATATAAAGGAGGGGCCATGTGTGTGCATAAAAATGTGCTTAGAGCCTTCCAGTTGCATGTACAGAAGGCAACGGTTCGAGCAAAAGCAGATTCTCATGAAAGCGCACTAAGCATGTTTACAGGGCAACTCTGGAGGTTTTTTCAATACTTTGAGTTACTTATCAAAACACTTTCCTAAGGGCTACCTGTCCTTGGCATAAGAAAGCAATTTTCAAAATACCAAGTAGAAATATTTTAAAAGAGATAAACACCAAACCAAAAGCAAGATTTAGGCTCATGGCCAGGCACAATGCTCCACTTGACACAGCAGTGACCTCACAGACATTATTGGAAAAACATTGAATGGCTGAAATGACGACAGCATTCATAAAATTCCTTAGACAACCTTATACTAGCCTAAATGTTCGATCTTGATGTGGAGTGGGCAGTAACATGCGATTTACGCTCGCGACATTGCAAACGCAGTGTTACTCGCAGATATCACCTGAACTGAGGCCATGGAAATAGCAAACTCTAAAATCGATTTGCGCAGGAATGAATTCCCACACAGCTGCCAAACTTGGCACAAATGATAAGGATGCAGAGGAAAACCTACAGGAAAAGCATCAGAATACATGCATCTCGAAAAACCCCCGAAGTCGCCCTTTGTAAGCTGTACAGTTTAATGTCCCAAAGCAACACATGAGCTATGACGAACACAGCATAGCATACCTCAGCAGAGAGTAAAAAACCATTCCTTCAGCTTTGAGCACAATTGGTAACTGCATTGACAAGAACACTAAACAGGTTATCAGCTTAATTATCAAAGTGCACCTAAGCACAATGTGTAGCACTCCGCCACTGTTTTGTAATTCAATAAACTACCAAGCTTTTCTAGTTCAACAATGTAGCATGTGTTAGATTGGATTATGAAGGAGAATGTTTGCATGAATTTTTGAAACTGCCTCAGTAGAGCCAGAGTCCTTCAATAGCACTTTATGGTCACGAAACTTCTCCATAAATCTAATGGAAGAGCTTGGTGCACTGCCCAAAGCGGCAGCACAGCAGCGCTAATGTCAATCGAGGAGCATGTTCTGGTAAGCGGCAGAACGGGTGGCTACCTAGCTGAGTAGAAAGTGACGATTTGTGGTGTGTCATTTTCTTGTTCAGGCATTTACAGTGTCGAAATACTTGAATGCGCATCTTTTGTGGACCATCGAATGCTGTCTGTGAATGATGCCGTTACCTTGTGTGACTGGCTGCCGCTCCGGCTACAGGAGCAATGGCGACAAAATGTTTCTCATCTGATGCCGAACTGACAGAGACGTGGAGATGTGCCATCCCTCAAAAACGAAATTGGCAGTTTCAACTTTCGTGTTGCTGCGATGAAAGCTGCTCAAGCTGAAGCCTAGTGCTCTGCCTAGGTTATTCGAAAGCTCCCGCGATATTTAACCAAGCACAATCCACATTCCTGATCATTAAAAAAGTGACACTGTATCGTATATGATGCCTGCACAGCAGCGAACGCTTTGAGTAATTCATTCTCGAACTACTCGGCCATCGATGACGCTGCTGAAGCAGCACCAGTGCCAAGACAGATAGCTCGCTGGTGCCAACGTGTCATAACTTGAAATGCTAAAGAAGGTGCTGGCTGGAATGACACCTTTCCTTCTTTTTTCAGCTGCAGAAAGTACACCTTCCAGTGTGGGTTTAGCGTGGCAAAATATAAAGCTGTCATACAATCCCAAGGAGCACTCTCACTTATATGTATCGCAGCTTTGCAATTGTATATACAAAACGTCCAGTTTGCGGGGGCAAAAGTCAACCGACTAAAAGCTGCTATGCTGACACTTCTTTTTTTGCTCTACAAAGTATATGTGAATAAACTGTCCATTCTGTACAGGACGTTCACTTGTTCATTTAGTGCATGTACACTGGCGAAGACGACAAGCGCTTAGTTGCGAAAATATATTGCTTTATTATTATTATTTATTGATACCTCACAGGCCCCGAAGAGCATTGAGTGAGTGGGGAATCAAGGAAAAGGAATATACCGAAATAATAAACAACAATAACGGTACAATGGACGCGGTACAAGGAAAAAAACACGAACACAGATTATTTAAAATGGAGCAAAAATAACATTTGAACGAAACAATATAAAATACGAAAAAATTGCAAAACGCAAATATGCAAAGAGGTTACTAGTAGTCAGGTGCAAGCAAAAACAGTGGTACATCAGAGAACAATATAACAGCAACTGAAACTGTAGAAAAGCATTTGAAACAATACTAAAGGGATAAATGCATACATAGGGTCATTTTAAACTCTATAGGATCAGGACAGGAGAGATTGATTGCTTTAAGTAATGCAGACAAATTAAATGATTGAGTTTTGCCATATATACGATTGAAACCGAGATGATTATTCAAGCGCGCTGAGGAGCGGAAAGGTGATTCGAGAGGCAGAAACAAGGGGCGGGTGTAAACATATTTATGAAATAAACAGAGACGTGAAAGTGAACGACAAATTTCGAGTATCTGTAGAACATTAAGGGTTTTAAGCTGGGAGAAACAGGCGAGGGGCTATAATTACTAACAATGTACCGGGCAGCTCTGTTTTGAACAGTCTCAAGCATTTTAATGAGATATTTTTGATGGAGTGACCATATAGACGACACGAATTCCAACTGGGGTCGTACGAAAGTTAGGTATGCAAGCTTACGAATGGAGCTAGGAGAGTTGCGCAGGCTACGGCGTGTGAAACCCAGTGTCCTCGACGCTTTGTTGCAGACAGCTGAAATGTGACAAGACCATGAAAGATCTGGAGTGAGCTGAATTCCGAGATATTTGTAAGACATAACTTGGGATAGGAAGGTGTTGTTAATAGAGTAGTTGAAGTTAGACATATCATGTTTTCTGCTAAATGTCATAGATTTACATTTAGTAGGGTTTAGGATCATGTGCCAGTTTTTATACCAATCAACAATAATGCTAAGATCATTTTGGAGGGTCAGGTGGTTAGTGTCTCAAGTGATCATGCGGTAAACAACACAGTCATCTGCGGAAAGTCATAAACGGGAAGAAATGTTATTAGGAAGGTCATTAATGTAAATTAGGAAAAGCAAGGGTCCACGTACGCTTCCCTGTGGTACGCTAGAGGTTACATCACATAGTGGTGAGGAAGATCCATTGACAACAGTGAACTGTTGACGAAATGAGAGAAAGTTACGAAGCTAAGACAATGTGAGAGAATCAAGAGAAAGGGCAGATAATTTAGTAACTAGCCGGCCGTGTGCAACTCTGTAAAATGCTTCTGAGAAATATAAAAAAATGCAATCCGTTTGCTGGTTATCGTCCATGTTAAAATGCAAGTCAGTAGTAAATTCAAATAACTCGGTATCGCACGAGTAGCCTTTCCTAAAACCATGCTGATTAGAAAAGAAAAAGTGATTACGTTCTAGATGGTAGTAAATGTGGGAAGCAATAATATGTTCAAGTAATTTACAGCATATGTATGTTAACGAGGTAGGGCGATAGTTATCAGGTGAGCTTTTGATACCGGTTTTGAAGACAGGGATGACCTTGACAATTTTCCAGTCAGTAGGCAATTCTCCGGATGATAAAGATTGCTGAAATATACGACACAAAATCTGGCTGGAAATTGAAATGGTGTTTTTAAGAATCTTGGAGTTTATGTCATCCACTCCGGCAGATGAGGATAACTTAAGGTTTTTAATCAGCGATGCAGTACCCTAGGCACTAATGCTGATAGACTCCATGAATCGGTAGTAGAGTCGGGAACAATAGGCATACTGGAATGGTCTTCCTTAGTAAATACTGAAGTAAAAAATCTATTAAACGAAGTCGGACATTCAGTGTCATCTAGCAGCAATCCACTATTGTGTAGTTGTATGAAGTCTTGTTTACATTTGGGAGATATAGTTCGCCAGAACTTCTTAGGATTACTCTACAAAAGTGAGGGGAGATCGTGAGTGAAATATTTGTTTTTGGCAGCAGTAATAGCAGAACAGTATGTCCTCAGGCACTGTTTGTAGCTATCCAACAAGGATGGAGAGGGAGCAGATTTAGCTTTTCGGTAAAGCGATTCTTTTTATTTCGTAATCGACTGAAGGCCTTGTTGAACCATGGATTAGTTTGTCATTAGTTATTGAAATTAGTGGAACATGCTTGTCTATCAGCGCAGAGAGTTTGTGTTTGAAAAGCAACCAGTTGTCTTCGGTAGGTCGTTGGTTACTCAAGGGCAAAAATACTCCATTAAAAAACTTGGTAAGTTCTGTATTACCATATAAACGCGTGTAAGGGCCGCACTTTTTTTCCCACTTTTTTTCCGCACTTTTTTTCGGGGGGCAAATTTCGTAGTGCGGCCCATACACGCGATTTTCGAAAAAAAAATGTTTTTTTCAAGTGGAAGCAAACCAATCTGGAATGCGCGGCATTTATTTACCGTTCAGGCATCACTCACGGAGTCTTCAGACTCCGAGCTGGTGCTGTGTACAGGTAAATGTTCAGCCCACAGAAAGTCGCCTTCGGTCCCGTCTAAACTGTTTGAAATTCCGGTCACTTTGAAACTCCGGGTAACAATGTCGGTCGACACGGAATTCCACGCGGACAAAATCCATCCAAGCACAGTCTCGAGCGGTGCCCTCTTAAGCCACCCTGTCGGCGTCTCGTCGTGATTGCTATTGGCCATCCATTCCGAATACTGCCTTCGAAATTCAACCTTAAAAGGCCGATTGACGCTTACATCCAGGGGTTGCAGCATGCCGGTGAGGCCGCCCGGTATCACGGCCATGTCTGTGCGGATACCGCGCAGGTGTTCTTTAACCCTACCCGTCAAGTGACCGCGGAAGCTGTCCAAGACGAGGAGCGATCGTCGGGCCAGCATGGCGCCTGGGTGCTTCTCCCAAACGTTTTTTACCCAGTCGAGCACAAGCTCATCGTCCATCCAGCCATTTTCTTGGGCGCGAACTACAATTCCCTTGGGGAAAACGCCTTTAGGAATCGTTTTTCTTTTCAGGATGACATAGGGGGGGAAGCTTCCGCCCGTCCGCGGTGGTGCACAGCATAACGGTACACTGTTGGCGCTCCGTGCCGGTTGTCTGCACGAAAACACTCTTCTTTCCTTTCAGTTCAACTGTGCAGCTCTCGGGACAGTCGAACCACATGGGGGTCTGGTCGGCGTTCGCTATCTGCGAAAATATATAGTTGTGCTCACGACGCAGACCGATGATATACTTCTGAAAGCTGAGCACCTTGTCGGTGTAGTCGGGGGGCAGCCGCTGGCACAGCGTGGTCCTTCGCCGAAATGATAAGCCCTTCCTCTTCAGAAATCTTCGTACCCAGCCGGCACTAGCCTTGAAGTCCTCGTGCGGTATGCTTTTAGCACGCGCCAAGGCTTGTGCCCTCACGCACAGCGTGTCCGTTGTCAACGCGTAACCGTTCTTCCGCACTTCCATTGAATAGCATAGCAGCTCTTCTTCTAGCTCAGGAAATTTGCATGGCTTGCCTCGGAAAGCGCGCTTTTTGGAGCTGGTATTCTTCAACGCATCCCTTTGTCCGCACCACCGTCGGACACACTTCTCGTCCACGTCAAATTTTCTGCCCGCAGCACGCTTGCCGTGTTCGAGAGCGAACTCCACTACTTTCAGTTTAAAGCCCGCCGTGTAGCTGTTGAGGTGCTTGCCCATCGTGCAACAGTGACAATGCTCGGAGGCAGTTCATGAAAAAGTGAAGAACGACAGCGCACGAGAGCAACAACTATGCCGAGCGACCACGCTAACACAACCACCAAAAAACGCATGCTTTGACAGCCAGAACAGAACAAAGTTAGACCTGGCGATACTGATGCCGATACGGATAGCAGAAGTACAGTAGCAGAAGCTCGCGGCAGAAGAAAAGATAATGACGATGACCCGCGGCCTCGGGCGCCATCCATGGGCGGCACCTCGAAGCTCCTGTGCGCACGTATTTCGAAGGCTATTCTTGCGTGTTTCCTGGAAAGTTTGGGTGCGGCCCTTACACAGTTTTTTTTTTTCAAATATTTCCTTTGGGAATACGGGGTGCGGCCCTTACATGCGTTTATACGGTAATCTCACCATATCTTGCTTTACTGTAATCTCTAATCCTTTTTATTGTTTTACCTGGAAACAAACTAGGAACTAGAGTTTCAAACTGAAGCATCTTATGGTCGCTAAATCCATCAAGGTACATAACCTGCCCTATGGTGTCAGGAGTGGTGGCTAAAGCTAAATCTAGTATGTTAGAACCATGGGTATTCTGGCTAATGACTTGAAATAATTTGAAATCTAGAGTTAGGTTAATGAATTCTGTTGCAACAGTATTAGATGAAGACAAATTAACCCAATCTATTTGAGGAAAATTAAAATCACCGAGCAAGCAAATGTTACAGAGCGCACAGTCATCAGCAGCGGCAGAAATGCTAGACCGCAGATTGTGAACAGTATGCCTATTGTTCCAGGCTCTGACTACCGATTCATTGAGTCTGTCAGCATTAGTGCCGAGGGTATTGCATCGCTGATTAAAAACCTTAAGTTATCCTCATCTGCCGGAGTGGACGACATAAACTCCAAGATTCTTAAAAACACCATTTCGATTTCCAGCCAGATTTTGTGTCATATACTTGAAGAAACAGTTTTACAGGTGGCCCATGCTATTTCTAGGTCAGAATTGGATGCGATAGTGATGGAAGGTAACGTTCTTTTGATTGCAAGGAGAACCCCGCCCCTCTTTTGTTTATACAGTCATGTCTGTAGATATTGTAAGCATGGGCGTAGGGAAAGATTTCACTGTGTTCGATACCGGCATGCAACCAAGTCTCTGTTAAAGCAACTATATCAGATTCACTATCTTCAAGAAAGAAACAGAGTTGATCGCATTTAGGCATTAAGCTTCTGATATTAGAAAATGAAAGGGACAGCTTCGGGGCGGAGGTGGATGACATGGGTTGGGGATGCTCACGCAAGCTGGTTGCATTGCCTAGCTATGGCGAGACTAATGTGACCGAATCACTGGCACGGTCATACACAATTTTTTTTTGTCCATTCGAAATTTGTCAAATGTCAGTTTATAAGGCATGGATTGTGATTTAGCAAACTTTGTCAACTTGCTTCTAGCTTCACGAGTTGTAGCAGAAAAATCCTTGCGGATAGAGTAACTAGTATCTTTCAATTTGTGCCCATTTGAAAGGATGTTTGGCTTGTCTTTAAAGAAGGTTATTTTGGCTATAATCAGTCTGTGCCTGTCAGATTTGAATTTAATAATAATAATAATAGCTTTATTTCCATCAAAACGATGGAGGGGCCGTGGGTAAAAGCTGCTGAACAGCTTGACTAGAGCCCACGGTCCCCTCTACAAGGCAGTACAGGAGCATACATGAAACATACAGGAATACAAACATACAGAAACGCAAAATTGATTCGATTTAATGTATCACAAGGAAATCAATATTAGAATTGTTCAAAAACATGACATATCACGTGGCGCAGTTCACGAACTGTAGTGCGACCTAAATCAATTCCACATTTATTCAGATCATTAAGAAGTTTAGGCAAAATGTACGACAGTGTACCCATAGGATAGTTAGCACGGGGAGTGACCACCTTCCAGTATTCAGACTGACGTATAGTGTAGGATGTAGGCTTTATTTCTAGCTTGGCTAGGTTGCGAAAGAAATTTCGATTTTCTTTTAATTCGTACTTAAAGGCAACAATTAGTCTATAGCTAAACAATTTCCAGACAGGCATTATATCTGCTTTAATGAACAGAGCATGTGTATGAGAATTGTAGGGGACATCAAAAATAAGCCTAATTATCTTTTTTTGTAGGACGTACACCTTTGTTAAGTTTGTTACTGTGGTAGATCCCCATACCAAAAAGCAGTAAGAGAGGTGAGAGTAAAAAAGAGAATTATATATCAGCTTTATTACGTTGAAAGGTAATATAGACCTACATCTGGATAAAATACCAACGACACTTGACAATTTAGTGCAAACAGAATCTACATGAATATCCCACAGCATATTTTGCGAAAACGTGACCCCAAGAATTTTAATACTACTTACTATTTCTATTTTTCTGGCGCCATAGATAAGATCTACGTTCATATTTACCTGCTTTGATTTCGGTCTAAATAGCACAGCCTTAGTTTTGTTGGTGTTAACTTCTAACTGATTTGCTACAGACCATTCCAGAAGTTTTACAAGGGCGGAGTTTGCTATATAGCTGATTTGCTCACAGTCTGTAGCGGAAAAAAATATGCTGGCATCGTCGGCGTACAATATATATTTGGCTTCAGCGCATGTGTTTACCAGATCATTTATGTAGATATTAAAAAGAAAAGGTCCAAGAATGCTGCCTTGAGGCACTCCTCTTGCAATCGGTTTTTGGTCGGAACAGTGCTCACCTATTTGAACATACTGCCGCCGATAGCCAAGGTAAGATTTTATAAGATTCCAGCAATGGCCACGCACTCCATACAATTCAAGTTTTTTGAGTAAAATGGAATGAACAATGCAGTCAAATGCTTTCGTGAAATCAATGTACAGGCCCAGTACAACCATCTTACTTGAAAACTGTGATAAAATAAACTCTTTTTGTTCTATTAAGGCTAGTTCCGTGGACCTATGCTTTCTAAATCCAAATTGAGCTGGGGTTAAAAGGTCATATTTCTGAAAAAAAATTGAAAGGCGCTCATGAATAATCTTTTCTAAACCCTTTGAAAATATTGGCAACACTGAGATAGGGCGATAATTCTTGATGTCATTTCGATCGCCGAGTCTATTAACTCTATCAAATTGTGAAGCAGACAAAGATAAGCCTAGGTGCTCTGAACAAACCGCAATAATTTGCTCTTCAGAATCTGCCCAGTTTTCGTCTTCCACATCGTCGAAGCCAAAGGAAAGCAAGGTATTTTGACACAACCTGTTTTCAGCATCATCACATCTTGAGTAAATGTTAGAAAGCTGCGAAGAAATGTTTCGAAAGGCATTGTCAGCCAAAAAAGACTCGGGCTTATCGGGTGAGGCTGTTGGTGTTTCAATGGCTGCAACTCTCAGCATCAGCTGTTCGACTTCATTTTCGGTAGCATCCTGCCTTTCTTTAACACCTTTGATTTCATTAGGTATTGTAGCTTGGCCAGCTTCAATTCTTTGGACAGTCAGCAAAAGAGTTTCCAGAGTTTCCCTTTCAGTTTCATTCATAGGCCCAGAATTGCTTTCAATGTCACCCGATAATGAGAGTAGCATACCATAAAAAAGTAAGTAAAGGCGAGATGGCAAAGAAAATAAGTGCTTCAGTGCATCAATAAACTCTCCAGGGCACAACTCCACAAATAGACAATAATCGTTGCTCTTCACACAAGTAGCGCCTTCCAAATCACTAACCTGCAAAATCTGCAGCGGTAAGATTTCCATGGCGGTCACGGTGCCATGCCCGAGATGGGTGGTTCCAGGCTTGTTCTTATATGCGTCGCCCATATCCGAGATAGTAGAAGATCCATGTTGCCAGGTGTAAAAACTGTTGTCGGCTAGGCTTGGCCAAGAAGCAGGCGGGAACGGCGATCGTGCAGTGGCGCCGGATGGCGAAGATATAGCAGAACCTGGGAAACAGCAACAGCCACATAGGAGCGGGGCCTGCAAAATCCGCAGCAGTAAGATTTCCACGGCGGTCACAGTGCCGTGCCCCACGGTTCAGAGCTGTAATGCATAATTGAGCACTTCACCATTCAGAATGGCCTTATTCGATAGGGTTCGGGGCAGTCCGTGGTGCCTAGGCGTAGCATTGTCATTTTAGAAATAGCGGCACCCTGCTGGCAAAATGGTAAGAGCTGCGCCTGCCAAAATGGCTATTTATAAGCTCAAAAGATGAACAAGTGAAAATACCCTCTGCTGCATCAGTATCAGGAGCAGAATCAAATGCACTGTGCTTCCGAAAGTTGAATGCTGTGGTGCCAAGCATGGCAACAGACAGCGCGACATCTTGACACATTCATCAGCTTCTTGCAGAGGATTAGCCATGCTTTAAACTCTTCATTAAAAACACATGTCATATAGTGATAAGAGCACCACAGTATGCACAACATACAGTTAAACCAGCAGTCACGTCCACTGAACCCAGGCAAGTGACACAAATTCAGCACAAATCCAACAAGCGCCGTCTGCTAACGAAGACTCTGTCAACGTTCTTAGACCAATCAATTTCACAACTTCCCTTACCCAGCTGCTAGCTATCATGCCTGCTGCGGACGTCACTGAAACTAACGGCGAAGCAGTCACGCTTTTATACATGTCTCAGGCATGGTGTGCTACGCCTCCGGAAAGGAGGGCAGCGCCGCACGCATACATGCAGGTAAATTTTTTTTTTCGGCATAAACAAAACAATAATGTGGCCAAGCTGGTGATGGTACATGGTGAAAAAAATATGCTGCTTGGCAGGCACAAGGGCAAAGACACTAAGGTTGGAACGAAAGATGTGGTACTAGACAAGACACGCTTCACATTCTTGCATGTTGTGTATGTGTCATGCCTTTTGAGCACATTAGTTTTCCAGGCAGTAAGCTCTTAATGGCAGTTCTAACAGTGCCCACCAATCAGATTTTATGACAAAACTGTTTCACTGCACAAGCGTTGAGCTGTGTTCTGAACGGCCTAGCATGCCACATGTCGATGACATGAATGCCAGGTGCTGCAAAGTTGAAAAATCAACCAGTGCTCTTACAATTTCTTGGTCTGTAACTTCTGAGAGTGCTGCCTTCAGTGCAAAGACCTTGCTCTTTTTCCTATCACGTAGCAGTTGTCTCTGATGAGTAGTTTCTGACTTCATCGCCTGTAGGTCAATTTTGTAATTACAACTGCATTAATATTTAAGCCATCTGCTTCCATAAGGATTCTTTCAAGGTTGGTGACAGAGGCTGCAGTTTTGAACGGCTGCTTGTGCAGCTTGCTCTAGCCATTCATGACACAGCTAACATATTGACATAAGCCTTTGCCATTATTAGACGACTTGTTGCTAGCTTTCTGCAGTAGAAAACTCCGCACACATTCCCGGTTATTTCATTGTGCATATAGGTTCATGTCGCCAGTCCGTAGAAAGTACCGTCATAGTCACTGGGTTACCAAACATCAGGGCAGACATAGTACTGGTCTCAGCCGAGCAGGAAAATGGTATCAACTCAAACGGAATAAGTGCTCACTTCAAGACGACATACGCAAGGTTGAGGCAAGGATTTCCGGACTTATAAGCCTGCATTGCACAGACCCGGAAGGCAGGGAAAGAGGGTCCACGGATGACATCGGGCAGCGTGCAGTACGTTCCTGCGAGGAATTACATTGTCCATTGCCCATTTAGAACGTGCTTGTAATCCTTAAAAATATTGTCATCCTCAAAATGACGCTCACATACCTCATACCTGCGAGAGAGCTGTTCTTGCGGCCGTATATATCTGCTCCCACCTTTTAATCTGGCTGTCATTGCAAGGTGGTGTGAAAAAATGATGATCAGTGGCTTCTTTTGCCACTTATGCAGCCAGGTGCAAAGCAGGATGGCATGTGTAACACTCGCTTGAAGTCGTCAAGTGCTCAGATTCCACCAAAATTTTTTCGCAATCACTAAGAGCACCATCCAAGCAAAAACCGACTAGCCTGTCATTACTGCAGCGAAGGAAACTGCTGCGCTGGCAGACAATGTAGAAAAGCTCGACTACAGTGCCACTGGTTCCCATGACCACCACTTCAGCAACGCCCGGTGCGGAACTGCGATACTGACCTTGTCCAAGAACATTGGACTTTGACTTACCATGCACTGCGTTGCAGTCATGTGCATATTGTAGGCTAATAAGTACACTGCCCATTTAAGCAATGTTTCGATGTCCCGTTAGGCACCACAAGTCTAAGCAGCAGCCAGACGATCACAGGTGAGCAGCTAGCCATGGCACTGCTAGCAGCGTTGTTTCTCCATACAAACCTCAAGCGCGCTAAGATTACAGAACTTTAACAGGTACAGGATCTCCACATCAATTCTGCATAAAATATTAAAGATGAATTAACAGCCCGGGCACAAAAGCAAGTATTTCTGATGCAACCTTACCATAGGCCACCAGTGCCACTGCTCACAGCTCCTCGATCGACGACAGTGCCACTGCTCACAGCTTCTCGATCGACGACGGCGCCCCTAGCGGCCGCTTTTGACCAAATTTCAGCGGGAGTTTCATGAGCATTTGGAGTATTGAAAGACTCTGGTACAACCATCAAAAAGTCAGTTCTCCATTTCTAGTTGCTGTTTTCATAACACACTTAACCTAAAAAAGACCAATTTTATCCATTATGTTGTGCAATAGACTACAGGGAAGAAACAACATGACAAGATGCTGGTGTTTTACCCCTGTCAGTCTTGTGTTCAAATAATGCATCGTCGCCAATGCCTCTGGCTCATTTAATATACAGCTGTGCCTCGTTAATAAAGATTGACACTTTGGTTCCTCAGCAAAACTGCCCATAAAGTGCGTCGCCCATAACGAATCATAGAAATAAATGATCAGAAATAAAAAAATTGGTACATAATTAAGTTCTGTTTCTCCGCACAGTGGTAGTCAGTGAAGTGGACATTAGGCGAAACCTCAAGAGTTCGAAGAGCATTGTTCTGGTCACCATTACCTTTTAAATATTTCGCCACAGTTTGAAGACCCTAGTGCCATGCATATACATGACGGCGTTACATGGAGTAATGGTATATCTTCTAGAACTCTTCGCATCCCATAAACCACTAATATTAGTCGCTGGCAGCTGTTGAAAGCGGCTTCTCTTCACATCAACTCGTGAAATACAGCAAACGGTAAGGAACATCAACTGGGCATCTTGGCACTGCAAAACATGAAAGCACAAAAAAATAAATAAAAAGGCCATCATGCACTTTCGTGCTACCGTTCGCTGCTGTCTTGCTTTCAAAATACAGGAAAGAAAACGTCTGGTCGGGGCAGATAGATTTGGTTCTCATCGCAGTCCATATTAATGCAACAGAAATACATGAACCCCAATGGGCTCTGTGCATTTTCGCCCTGAACACTGTCCGGACAGAGAGTTTTCATATTAATGAGGCATAAATGCATTGAAAAAGTTTGGTCCCCAGAAAAACTGTCCGCAATTTGAGACGTCTGTATTAACAGGGGTCGTATTAATGAGGCACAACTGTGGTCAAACATTAAACAGGTGATTTCATTTATTGTTGTGACTGTTCAGCGGCTATTTTTTAAAGTTGTATGCTACTATAGTGTAGAAAGCACAGATGCTACTAATCACAGCTTGCACTCATTGTTTCCAATCTAGCACCTAGTAAAAACAAGGGATAAGAGCGGCCTTTCTAAGTGCAGAGGCAATGCATGCAGGTATAGGGGGTATTCATGTGATGTCACGGGCATCATTTTGTGGTCCAGGGCGCAGCTTCAGTAGTAGCAGGAGGCAATAATTTCATTAGGCACGTGCAGGGCCTATTGCAGTGCTTCACAGATAACGAAATGGTGGCCGCTGTGACGTCTGTGAATACTCTCCATAGTCTACGTGACCAATGAAATGACGGCTTCGGGGGAAAGCAATATACAGCCATAAAGAGCCCTTAAAATGAAAGTTTTTTTACATGTATATCTATAGAGTGTGTGCATCACCTGTAGCGGCGCCACTGAGGTCTCCTTAGGAAGAGAATTTGGAATTGCAGGCTGGCCAATCACCACAGCCATAGTGTGGCTCTCCGTTGTCACTGCAATTATGGCCAAATTGCACGTGCATGATTTTCTGTTCTAGTATGTCCCACACAATTACTTTTGTGGTCAACCCATGTGGAATCATACTGCATGAGTGGATGCGTACTGAGCATAAAAGTTTGCAGGAATGATATCTTGTCCATACGCGCCAAGCGCTTGCTGCAGGCGAGTGTACAGAGACTTGCTAAGACAAGCAGCCGATTTTAGTACGCTACCTCTTATTACTGCAGAATGATGCCAGCAGGCGTTTGCCCCACTATCAATCTTTCTGGCTTGTTTACCATTTGGAGCACTTTCCCTTGTTTACATGAAGTACAGATATTCAGTGTGTTGAGGCAGTGGTATCACACAAATGTGATTGACTGACGCTGATGCGGGCTTGTGGAAAGGCAGTGATAATGAAACTGGGAAAAACAAATGCATTCAATATTTGCAAGCGAAATTAATTGCCAATATTCATGGTGAGTAAGCATGTATGTGTTGCTGAACTAAAATGAAGCATCTTTTGTTTTCCTGTACTACCACTTTGACATCAACTGAAAGAGTGGCGACAGATCGTAATGATTATTTCAATCTATCCGAAGCTTGCTGAGTCTTGCTTGCACATTGTGAAAAGCTAAATATTCAAGTAGCTCTTTTTGATGAGCACTTTTTAAAAGTTGGTTCATGATCTTTGAAAAACAACATACCAAAAGGGTGACAAAAAAAAGAGAGGTGTCTAGATGACTTTAACAAGCAATAAAACCGGCTAAAGTGAAAAGGAGAGTAGAAAAAACAAAAAAGAAGCGCTTAGGCACAGATTATCTTCCCATACCAATGGTCCATGATATTGTGATTCGCGATACTTATAAAAGCACGCCTGTATTCAGGTAATGTTATTAAAGTTGGAAGTTGCGCCTTGTGTTTCGTGTTTGTTCTCCCTCAGTCTTCGTCTCTTAAGCGCATAGTTGTTTTTCAAAGATAAATATTCAAATTTCTTCCAACACTAATTTATCGCTTGTGAACAGTACAATCAGTCTGATGAAAAGGGACACAGCAGACCCGGATAATAAAATTGCATTTCATTTGCCCATGTCCTCCTTTCTTCCCTGCCATGCACATATTTCAAACGTCCATTCATTAAAACAGTGTAGTGGCTCTGCGGGACAAGTGACTAAGGTCATGGGAGACAAGCCTGTTGTTGAAAATATGCTAAACTGTCCAGGGCAAACCTTTTTTTTTAATAATGCAACAGCATTTAGACTGTCGTCTCACAAAAAAATCCAGCTTCTCTGTCATGAAATTCCTCGATTGGTCAAGAAAAGTCACATGACCTTGTGACATCACAACTTGCCCACCATGGCAGATGGCAGTTAAATTAATGACTGGTCGAGAGAAGCCATGTGGCCTTGCAACGCCATCACAACCTGGCCACTGGGTTGTGAACTACCTGCTCCCCGTGGCATGTGGCAATGAAATTAACTAAAACAAATTCAATGCAATCGCCACCTCCCCACCGTGGCACTGCGCACGAGCCTTACAGGAGCTTAGGAAGAGCAACCCGGGTTTCACAAGGCCCACTGGTGGCTGTGTTTGAAACAGCCACCTGCTGGGACAGTGGCACGTCGCTTGCCACTTCACCAGTAGTGGCATGAAGACTCCCTGCGATCTATGAATGCGATTGAGAAGGTCATGATGTCATCAACTCTATGTGACCAGCAAAGGGCATTGCCCAATTTTTGGAAGTTGGCAAAAATTTGAAAGTTGGCCCAGCCCCAAAAATTTCTAAAGAACCCCCAAAATTTCGGAAGTAGGGCTACCCCAGAAAATGAATTAAGGTGGATTAGTGGGCCAGATTAGTATAATCCCATATGATAATCAAATGGAAGGTACTCTGACATTCTAGAAGGTGATTTAAGGGCAACGGAACTGGTTCCAACCGAAGTTTTGGCGGGAAATCTATGTAAAGACTGTAGGAGGCAACCTAAATGCTATCAAATTTTCTTCTTTAAGAATGTGGTTATGAAGACTCCCAAGTTTTTGTCTGCATTTACATAGTGTGCAGATTTGTTTCACGTGGCTTACGATCAAAATCCACCCAAGGCATAGGCTAGAAAATCCAGTCCAGTCAGTACCATTCCATGCAGCACGAACATGTAATAACAAAACAAAAGAGGCAAAATAAGTCTAGAAATTTAGTATTGTTTGTAAAGCTCTTGCAGAGCAGCATGAGAATGCAAATGCTACAGACACCATGGCCCTATTGTTCAGGCTTCTTGAGATATACTATAAACTGTTGACTGATCCGAATGCAATAAACAGTGAGACCAGCCTAGCAGATAACCAACATGCCCACTGGGGTTTTGTGCAAATCATTTTCATGCTTGTGTTATGTTTTCCTTAGTTTTAATACTTATTATCTCTTTCTCTCTCTTCCACGATGGGCATGGCCTCGAGTACACGGGTTGGTCCCCTTCACAGCACAATTTGGCGCTGCATTGCAGTCACCAGATTGGTGTTCACGATGTCAGCATCGTTCACTATTATCACCGCTCTGACCTTCGTGGCAAGAGCGGAGACAATATCTCTCAATGACACACTATGTGTAGAAGAAACGCCTTTTAACTCGAGATTTTTTCTGCGACTGTACTGCTGAAGTTTGGTCAGTTCTGCCTTAGTACGCTGTTGCTGTTTAGAAAGTTTACTGTTTTCCTTCTTTAGACACTTCTGCTCTTCCTTAAGCTCGCACAGCTCTCTGCGTGTTTCAGCCAGTTCTTTCTTGAATTCTTCAAAACTTTCATTCATAAATTCGACTGATACCCACAGGGTGCCAAGCTCATGGTTGAGGTTATTTCCCAAGGCTTCCAACTCGCCATTAAGCTTCCCAAGAAAGCTTCCAACCTCTTTCACAGAAGTTGCAGGCCTATCGAATAGTCTTCCACCCTTTACTTTCGTATAAGATGCGGTGCATTACTCATCATCATCACCCATTGCCGTAGGATGACCCAGGCACAAACTGTGTGTTTAAAGAAATACAAGTAAACAGTATTACACACCTGTAATACAAGAAGTACGATGAGCATTGTGCCGATGTGTCCGTGCCTGAATTGTCCTCAGCAATGGTTCGGCCAGGGCCAAGAGGTCAGCTTTTATACGCCCCACCGCATCAGTGTGCTACAGCCAGAGAGCCGGAACATATGCACGTGCGTCGACGCAGCAGCCACTGGGCCCGGTATGCAGCCCAGCAAGTTGCTTCGGCAATCGTTGGCACGTGTTGGTGAACCGGGAAGCCGCAACAGTGATCCAGACAGTCGGGGCCAGCTGTAATACGAGGAGTATGATGAGCGTTGTGCCGATGTGTCCATGCCTGAATCATCCTCAGCAATTTGCCTTTTTCAAATTTCAGATGATTTCAATGCCTAATCAAGTATTACTTGCCCATTCTAGATGTATAAATTTTGAATGGAGATATTAAAAGAACGGATTAATACTGAGAAATTTCAACCTCAGGTTCTTACTCCTTGTTCTAAACATTGCCATTATTGGAATGCCTTACTTTATCAGAAATGTATGCAATTTTTTTACCGTTAAAACTGTAAGAGCCAAAAAACATGTTTGCATTGCTTCCAACAGGAAAGTTTGCATACAATTATTAAAAAATAATCAGGTTGCACAAAATGTTAGTTTACTTTCTGCAGAGATGCGAACTATATAGTGAATTTGTAAAATCAACAATTTCTGCCTATAGTGTGATATATGATTTTTTCCCCAAAAATTAAAGCATTTCTTGCAAAACTACATATGATTCCCTTGTGTCAACACATTTGCCCATCACATGTAAAAATCTCGTTATAGACAAAACATGGTGATGGGACCTCGATTACCATTCTTATCTGAACACCATATATATCACGAACAGTGGCGATAAGGGGTGCCCCTGTTGTAACTCTCAATGCATGTTCACCTCCTCCATACCATTTAACCCTTCGCAGTTTATTTGCATTCTAATATCCCTGGGTCAGCATCGAGCCCTACTTCCGTTAAAAGGTCCCACAGCGATTCCCGGCTTTCACTGTCATATGCATCTTTCATGTAAAAAAAAAAGAGCCAATCATAGCAGCCTGTTTTGTGTCATAGCTATTTCAATACACTGTGTTACTACCAACAGATTGTCATCCAAATGTCTGCTCTGCCTAAAACCAACCATTTTGCACTTTGCCCAGTATTCCATTTTTCTCTATCGATATTTGTAGCTGTTTTAATAGCTGCATTACAAGCCCATATGTAACAGATGTTATCATGATCAGTCTGTATGAGCAATTTTTTTTTTCTCCTCTACAAATAGAGAAAGTCCAATTCTGCATACATGGGCATTAATCCGTTAGCTATCGTATCATATCTTTAATGTTGGAGTAGGGCCGCGGTACAGCAGCGACTACCTTCATGAAGTTAGCGCGCAGATCAGAAGGGGTGCAGCGGCTACGTCGAGCCATGCGGAGGTAGAATTGCCAGCTTAGTGGCATCAGGTTGCATTATGCCCCAGCGCGCGGAGACTGCATTAGCAAAGTTAGCGGCCGGGCTTGTGCCTTCTGACATGAGTAAGCAGTCGTAAATGTCTCTGCAGACTTTTATTGATTATACTGCTTCCCATGTCCCCTAGCGCATGGCCGCATAAATTAACATGTTCGAAGAAACTGTGGAACAAAACAAGAAAGTTTAACAATTAGCGTTCAACTTGTGGCTCGCGCAGCATATGCACGATTATTTGTAACATTACTTCATGATAAAGATAACAGCAGCAAGTCGAATGATTCCGCGTCAACTTTTTACTGTCCTACTCTTCGGGGTACAGCCCTGAGCAATCGTTTGTAGCACTTTTTCTGACCAAGGCGTAATGCAGGCGTAATGCAGAACGACAGGCCGCTCTTTTCGCAAAGCATGCCTTGAAACGTGCACTACGTACCTTTCCAGGCAGGTGAGTAGTCGTGCAGGACGCCTCTACGCCTTTACATCACAGCACCGGGTTTTCAATGACTCCGACTTTCACACGAAGACTGCTGCATTAAGAATGCATCCTAGCGTATTATCACGCGCACGCAATAGCTTTGCCCATGCTTCCTATTTTTAACAATTTCAAATGTGAGAAGGCGCTGGCCTTTTTCCAGCCCTAGAACAACGCACGCTCAGCAGAACTTTCGCAGTCAGACGCCGCACTGACAACAGTTAGCGAACCTGCGTACTCCTGTGGTCATATATGCATACGAAAAACAATACGCTTCACCACGGCACTTCGCAAACGCATTCGAAAAAGCAATTTGAAACAGCCGCTGATACACGCAGAGACATAACGTGGACTGCTGCATGGACAGACACCGAAGGCAGAAGCGCGGAATCGAAATGACGAACGTTGACCTGCCGAAAGTGTCGTATCAAGTCAAGTTTATTTCAGCCTTTGTCTTACAAAAACTGCGGGCGACGAAAAAAAAAAGCGGTTCGCAATGACCGCTTGACAAGCTTCGTCAACCGTAGAAGTTGGCAGCATTAGCAGACACAGTTACACACGAGAGCCATCATACATTGTTCGACATTGTTAGAGAAAGAAAAAAAAGAAATGACAGGTAAAAACATTCAACAGAGTAACAAAATACAACCTAGCCAATGAACAGTTCCCTAAGTGCCGAAGAATTCATTTTTGTTAGTGTTCAAAAATTTCAAAAGTACTGGTGGCCCCCTGGCGGCACAAATTCAGTTCCAGTTTCAGTATCTGAAAAAATATTTCGCTATCCAAACCACATTCAAACGTGAACAGAACGCGTTGAGGGGTGCTTAATTTGAAAGAGGTAATTGGCCTCCCGGTCAAAGATACATAGAGCATAAAAAACACTTCGAAGGGACAGGACAGCTGAAAGGTATAATCATTTTTTTTTCATTTAAAAGTTACCACGTATTGTCCTACCTATCGGCTTATTGATTTCTTTGTTACGCACTCTGTGTCGTCATTTTGCCGACGTCACTTATTAGCCCATACTGTGGCCTTCATTCTGCCCATTGACGTGAGTATATATGTCTTCAGGGCGTCCTGTGCTTGAAACTGGATGGATACCACTCACTGGCGGATTACCCGACAGCGTCCTGTCTGGCAGAGTAATAACGCGATTCCACACGGGGCTTGTATAACGTGGAGCCAAAATAATAATATTAATTGGTTTTTAGGGAAAGTAAATGGCGCAGTATCTGTCTCATATATCGTTGGACACCTGAACCGCGCCGTAAGGGAAGGGATAAATGAGGGAGTGAAAGAAAAATGGAAAAAGGATCGAGGTGCCGTAGTGGAGGGCTCCGGAATAATTCCGACCACCTGGGGATCTTTAACGTGCACTGACATCGCATAGCACACGGGTGCCTTAGCGTTTTTCCTCCATAAAAACGCAGCCGCCGCGATCGGGTTCGAACCCGAGAACTGTGGATCAAAACGTGGAGCCAAGAAGTCCTTTTTTCCTTTTGTTTGCCTTATATCTACTTGTGCAGCAGGGCATAGGCAGCATGTTGGCATGCTGCTTCATCGACGGTCACACGAGCAGAAAGACGGCGCCCCAGAGTTCGCTGGCTTTCGTCCCGCCACTAGGCAGCGTTTCTTCGGCGTCTCGCCTGCAGGACTCGCGGGAGGCCAAATTCCGGTACTTGTAACGAGGCGACGCGGGGAGACGCAGATATTTGGCGAGGTCCGATCTCAGCGTCGGCGCCGGAAACACCTCGTAGGCGGGGGTTGCTAGGGACCAATGACTAGCCGCGCATTGGCAGCGATCTCCGCGGTGGCTCAGTGGTTATGGCGCTCGGCTGCTGGCCCGAACGACGCGGGTTCGATCCCGGCCGCGGCGGTCGAATTTCGATGGAGGCGAAATTCTAGAGGCCCGTGTACTGTGCGATGCTGTGCGATGTCAGTTAAAGAACCCCAGGTGGTCGAAATTTCCGGAGCCTTTCGCTGCGGTGTCCCTCATAGCCTGAGTCGCTTTGTGATGTTAAGCCGCCATAAACCATTGACAGCGATCTTCAGATTATACCGAAATGCACGTGCCGCTTCTGCGAAAACAGGAGGTCCCAGCGCAATCCCGCCCCCCCCCCCCTTATCTCGAAGTAGGTTCCCGTCGCCGATGACTGGCACGATTAGCTACGGAAAGAGGATAATTGAGGGGCTTTGTTCACAATGTTTAAACACCCCAGTCTGGAGACGCGTTCATGTGTTTGGTACCCTGCGGTAGACAAGACGCTGATGCGATGCTGAAGAACGCTGCATTGCGCGCCACTGAAATATGGCAGCTGCCGGCAACGCACCGAAGCCTGGTTCGGCTGCCGCACCAGGCAGCGGCAACGCCGTGCAACAACACCGCCCCGTTTACATACTAAAGCTGGTTATAGTAACGTTGCGCAGAATGGCCACAGTGGCATCAAATGGAGCTGAGGCAGTCATTAATGACATGGGAGAAAGCGAACCGGCGCGCACAGCCACACGTAGCTCCCGCCGCAAATTCTGCTGTGTATGGCAACAAGCAGGCATAAATGCCCGTGCATTCCATCATTTAAGTTTATTTGAAAACAAGAGCGCACTGAACAGACCGCGTAATTAAGGTCTAGAGTAAATACACCCATCAAGAGCAAATCTGCCCTTTATTTGCCACTCACAAACGGAACACGATGAAAAAAAAAGCACACTGCATCTCAAGCCAATTATTTAGACAATATTGCACTAAGCCATTTACAAACAGAAAACAATGGCAAAAGCACAATAAAAAAGCACAGTGCCATCTCAAGCCAATTAATGCTCAATGAAGCACTAAGCCATTCACAAACAGAAAACAATAAAAAAGCAAAAAAGCACAATGTCACCTCAAGCCGATGACAGTCATTCAGGCAACAAAGTACTAAGCCATTCACAAACTGAAAACAATGAAAAAAGCACACCAAAAAAAGCACAATGCAAACTGAAGCCAATTAATGGCCGTCATTTAGGCAACAATGCACTAAGCCACTCACAAACAGAAAACGATGAAAAAAATCACAAAGCACAGTGCCGTCTCAAGACAATGACAGTCATTTAGTGAATAATACAATAAAGAAAAACGAGGACAATTCATTGCAAGAAAAAAAACATACGGCACCCACAAGACGTTGCGCAACTTGCCGAGCGTAACCACGTCCTCTTAGTTGGTGGCACATGCCATGCGGGCTTCGACCGGACGCAGCAGGCCCTTCGCAAGGAGTGAGCGGAAGTTATTGGCCCATACGCGCGCATTTTCGACTTCAGATTCGGCATGGTTTGCGTCAATCAGCTCCATTTCCTGTACAGCAGGCCCCGTGGGCTGCGAGTCAGGAAGCACATGATCTTGAGCGCATAGCTCCGCCCGTCTCCCACCTCGAGCCCCCTGAAGAAAGTTGGGTCTACGACCCGACACCAAGGAGCCGACTTCTGCATGTTCCCAGGAGAGGCCACGTTGCTCAAGTAGAACTCCATTAGTTTCCTTGTCCAGGCACTGGCCTTACCGCCCAGCATTCGGTTTAGGTAGTCCATGGGGAAGCGAGTTTTTTTGGCGAACATTTCCAACAGATCAACACAGTCGAGCCCTGAGTATTTTGTACGGACCATAAATGATCGCTCTAAAAATAAAACGTCCTCCCTCGGTGCCTCATCAATCGCCCTCATATAGAGCGTGTACTGTGCGACGGCAAGGGCAGGGATGTACGGTCTGAGAGCGCTTTGGCCCCACCCACACCTGTTGCGGAGATTCTCTAGATTGGCACTGGTGGGGCAGGGGAATTCTCCTGAGAACGACGTGGGCAACACCGTTGCTAGCCCTAATTTCTCGAGGTCCCGAAAGATGCCCATGAGGCGGTTGACGCTAACAGCTGATACCGACGTCAGCAGCAGGCTCAAAAACCCGATAATAAGCCCTGCTTCGTGCAAGGCCTTCCGGTCGTCAACAGAGAGCAAACCGTCCAAGTAGGCCACGAGGCCTTTAGCCGTCTTGAAGTCTGCATCAAGCACTGCGGGTCTCTTGAAAAGGGGGCTCAAGGTACTGGTGTCCAGGAATGTCCCTTCGGGGCGCGGACTTACAGCCGCTAGTAGAAACAAGTCACCAAAGAGTGGTTTTGTCGGGTCTGAGGGAGACGGTGTGGCTACGACGCATTCCAGCAAATCCTGGTCGAATGTGTCAGGCCACTCTTGTGCAGCAAACCTGGCCAGCCATGTCTTGTAGAGGCGTTGACGAACTCTTTCCACTGGATACCCTATGCAGCGGCGAAGCACGTCGCTGCCCAGTGTAACGGCAATGTCATCCGTCCAGTCACCGTAGTTTTCAGTGATCAAGGGCACACAGGTCTCATCCTTCACATCCAGCATGGCTACATCGTAGCTGGTGACAAAGGTAGAGAAGATCTGATGCCGATTTTTCGTAAAGTAGTCCCACTTTCACTTCAGCATCGACATTGCTAGGTAGGACACTTCTCGATCACCTGCGCCAACTGAAAGCAATGAAGTAATTATTACGAGAAAAAATTATACGCAGCGCTTCCCGAGAATTACGCTAACTATATAGCATGGCCACTCTTAGAGTTCTGCAAGGAATCTGCGCCGAGTGCTTCCATACTGACCACATCGCCATGGCGCACGGCAGAACGAGCAGGGCAAGCATCTTAATAATAATAATAATAATTGGTTTTGGGGAAAGGAAATGGCGCAGTATCTGTCTCATATATCGTTGGACACCTGAAGCGCGCCATAAGGGAATGGATAAAGGAGGGAGTGATAAAAGAAAGGAAGGAAGAGGTGCCGTAGTGGAGGGCTTCGGAATAAAATCTACTTTCCCTTCACTGTCCTTAAACCTCAATGCCTTGGATAAATCAGCCCCGCTGCTTTCCATTGTAGGGTGAAGCCCTTTGCAGAAAAATATCAAGTGTTCAGCCGTTTCCTCCTCCTCTCCGCACGCAACGCACAACGTGTTTATCTCGTGGTACCTGACTCTATATGTCTTAGTCCGCAAAACTCCCGTCCTGGCCTCCAACAACAAAGAGGTTCCCCAGCAATTATCATAGATATTTTCTTTGGCAATTTCCTGCTTGAAGGTCTTGTATGTTCCCAGTGCCGATTTCGTCAGCATCCCCGTTTTACACAGAGCTCTTTAACCCTTTTCTTAACCGAGAATGGCTCGAAATGGCCGCAAGCGCCACCATGTCTTCCCCTTGGTCCATCTCGAACGCAAACGTGTTTGGACTAACCGGGACCCTGGATTTACTAAGGAAAAATATCACGTACGGGTGCATGAGTTCGGAACACGAACCGCACAGTGTTCAGTTTTGAAGGCCTGGGTCTCTCCATGATTTTTGGTTGCACAAGTAGGGCACGATTATGTGCGTCCTGCTGAAGATCGACTGTGAAACGCGAACGACGAAAGGCGAGAAAACGAGGTGCTAAACTCATTGCTAGAATTTTTTTAGGCTACTAAGCAGCTACAAGCACAGCTACAAGCACAAACAAAAGCAGTACAAGAGCTATTTGAACGCTTATAAAAAAGCGAGAACAGCCTAAGGCACGTCGAGCATCAGCTTACCTTGCGAAGAAGTGCCGCACTACTGCGTCACCAGTATGGTAGCCGCCAATTACTGGAATTCGGACCAGCGATGACAGGTGGCGCAGTAGCCCGCTACGCAGATTAAAAGATAAAAAAATAATCTGGGAAAACATCATTATTTGAAGCAATTTAATTTACTTGTGTGATGAAGAATCGAATAATGTGGCAGAATTATGCGTGAATATAAAAGTACGAAGAAAAAATTAAAATTGGTTTTGATGAAAGGAAATGATGCAATAAATGTACCATATTTCGGTGGACACCGCAACCGCGCCGTAAGGGAAGATAAAGGAGGAAGTGAAAGAAGAAAGGAAGAGGTGCCGCAGTGTAGGTCTTCGGAATAATTTCAGCCACCTGGGGATATTTAACGCGCACTGACATCGCACAGCACGCGGGCGCCTTTTTCGTTGCGCCTCCATCGAAACGCGGCCGCCGCGGTCGGGTTCGGACCCGGGTGCACTGACTCGGCAGACGAGCCACTGAGCCACCGCGGCGGGTATACGGCTAGACCCATTACGCATGATGCGAGCGCAAACGCCACAGGAACGCTTCCTTCACCTGCAAGAGTGCAAGGAGATTGTCCACGGTTTCGTGGCGTGCTGCGATCCGTCAAATCTCAACAATATGTTCAATACAGAAAATTGAATCACCTCGTTCTTCGTCCCTGTTTCGTCTATTCACGGCAGCATTTTCGGCAACGCAAAAGCAGAGTCAGTTCTTGCGATGGAGAGTCAGTTCTTGCGATGAAGAGTGAGATCTCGCGATGAAGAGTCAGTTCTTGGGATGAAGAGTCAGTTCTTGGGATGAAGAGTCAGTTCTTACGATGGAGAGTCAGTTCTTGCGTTGAAGAGTCTTTTCTTGTGATGAAGAGTCAGTTCTTGCGACGAAGAGTCAGTTCTTAGGATGAAGAGTCAGTTCTTAGGATGAAGAGTCAGTTCTTGCGATGAAGAGTCAGTTCTTGTGATGAAGAGTCAGTTTTGCGATGAAGAGTCAGTTCTTGCGATGAAGAGTCAGTTCTTCAGGAGGGCAGAACCGGCGTCCGCACAGGCAGCGCTGGGTTCAGCGGGTGTGAGTTGTCATGTGGATTTTCAAGTATTTTCGTTGAGCGAATTTCTTCTCACAAAACTCGCAGCCGAGAAGCTTTTCGTTTGAGTGGAGTGCCACGATGTGCCGCATGGTTCCTCTGTATACGCACGAAAAGAAAAATAATAGCCATACGCATATAAGGATTGAAATAATATGCACAATGTAAAAAAAAAATTTGCGAAAAAAAAAAGATTTTCTGCCAGAAAGTGTCTGCAAAGATCTGTTTTTTCTTTTTCAATTATTCGGTTATTTTACAATCTTATTTTCTCATTCTTCACCGACAATCTATGTAAAATTTCTGTGAAGTTCAATTTTCTGTTATGGAGCAAGCCTGTGATTTTCAAAAATTTATTTCTCATTATTTACTGAAAACTTTTAAAATGTCTGTGAAGTTCACTTTCCTGATTTCAGTTATTCTGTTATTTTACAATATTCCTTTTCTGTCATGCACAGAAAATCTGTGCTTATAAATTGAAGTAAGTTGTCTGTTTTCAACCTTGCTGTTAATTTATGTGTATTTTTTCTTTTTGGTTTGCAGAAAATGTATTTGACAATCGTGCAAAGTTCTGTTTCCTGGTTCTGTTTCTGTTCTGTTTCTTTTACTTTAAAGTTTTTCTTACCGCACAAAACATGGTTTCAATGCAAGCGTTTACAGGAAGTGCACATTAAATTACAAATACGTTCTTTACGTCGTTACCAATGAAAGGGTGTGAATGGCCAAAGGATGACTATAACAGTTGGAAGTTATCATCCTGGCGAATGAATAAGCAGCAATAAGCGTACCAAGTTTCCATTATTCGCTGCTCGAGTGAAGTTGCCTGTAACTAATTTAACAATATTTAAATAATAAATCTTTGCACAACGCACTGATTTTCATTGGTGTAGGATTGCCTGAGAACCAAAGGCAGAACAGCTTGATATGGCAGAACACTATTGAAATTGAACTGAAAACACGGGGCCATGAGAATTAACCAGTCTGCTGCGAACTATTTCTGAGCACCACACTTATCCGTGCAATAACAAAATACTTATGACTTTAGCAAAAAATGTGCTGTTGGAGAAAAGGTAACAGAGACCGGAAATCTAAACGTTGTAGCCCTTCAGTACAGTTATCAGTGCCGCAACTCTTGATGCCAGGCAGTGTTGCTTTCCGCCTGTCTTTTCAACCTTAATGCCTCTTTCAGGGTTAATAGCTGCAATAGCCCTGAAACAAAGAGCCACGAGCTAAGAGTAACGACGAGGCACAAGAACTAGAAAGTTATTTTTCATAGTTGAAAGACAAAAATATATATGTTGCACACTTCGCACAACCGCTCCGACAAGTGCAAAACAATCCAAGATTTGTTAAAAAAAAATCAGATCTCATGTATGATCCGTCATGTCGTTAGTGTTAGCAAAAAAAAAAGATTATTGTACCTGTTCCCGCCCAGGATAAAACTCTAGCTTTGTGAGGAACCACTTTCCTGCTCAAACTTCCTTAGCCAGCTCCTCAAAACGATAAAGCAGCAAAATTCGTTCTATCGAAAATCGTACACCAGCATGAGACGGAAGTACTTCTAGGCGGAATGAGGATATGATGCCTCTACATTCTTATTGCTTATGAGGCGCATGTGTTTGTGGAGTCAGTGCTGTTAGAAGAAGCCTGAGCCTTAATAATCGATCATAACATCATTCTAAACGCCAGCGCAAAAAAAAATTCCATGCTTTACATACAGCCTATATACATTTGAATCCTTGAATATCGCGGAATTCTGAAGAAGTAGTTGAGCTGCCTCTGAAAAGGTAGGATATTTTTGTCAACGAACATTAACGAATGGTTTGGTTTATGGTTTATGGGGGTTTAACGTCCCAAAGCGACTCAGGCTATGAGAGACGTCGTAGTGAAGGGCTCCGGAAATTTCGACCACCTGGGGTTCTTTAACGTGCACTGACATCGCGCAGTACACGGGCCTCCAGAATTTCGCCTCCAAAGAAATTCGACCGCCACGGCCGGGATCGAACCCGCATCTTACGGGCCAGCAGCCGAGCGCCATAACCACTCAGCCACCGCGGGGGCTTGTACATTAACGAATCGGGTGCAAGGAAGACTTTATGGTGAAGTAGTACACACTGCTTATACATTTCAGAGAAACGCTCTCCGGTCGCTCTCACCTGGGTGCTCTTCTTGAGAACCTTGTGACCGTTGATGCGGATGCTGCCGTTGTAGATGCCCTCGAGAACCTTCCTGCACACACAGCACAGTGGCGCATACTCTCACCTCATACGATGATGGCAGCCATTTCGGTGACATCCCTTAATGACTAGCTGCTAGTGGGCAAATGAAATTAAGGCGTTACCAAGTTGGCAATACTGATCTTGGATTATGGCAGCTACGGCCACAATTGTCACTTATAAGATTATAAGTTATCAAGAATGCAGAGGCATTCGTCGCTGCGTTCTTAATTTTATTCAAGAGCGAAAGTCGAGCGCTGCGGTGCACACACCTTCTAGAGTTCACTTGGAAAAGGTGACTCACATTCATAGAAAAAAAAGGTTGTTATAGTTACTGGAGTTCCGGTGAAGCAGCGGCATTCTGTAACATTCTTTGTGCTTAAGTTTCTTTTTTTCATTGGCACTATCCCTTCGAACGCATTTAAAAAGCAAGGTTACCAGCTTTGCTCCAAAACAGTGATGCCACGGCTACTGATTTATCAGTAGATCTACTGATTTTTAAAATTTTCTGCTGATTCAGTGATAAAGCGCTTCAATCTACTGATTTTCTTGCTTTTCTACTGAAACGAAAGCAAAAGCTGCTACTTTTTCAGTACAGAACTTGTATTAATGTGATGCCACCTAGCGAGCGAAAAAAAAAATGCGGTTGGCTCAGAGGTTAACATACATTCTTGCGTTTCCAGACTCTCAAACGTGGCGCTGCCTCCGTCTTTGAGCAAAGTGGGGAAAAGGTGAGGCGGTGAATTTGTGAAAGTGGGTGCACTACCGTAATCCACAACTATGAAACCAAAACTATCGGACCAGAACCAATGGCGCTTCGAGCGCCTACTCCGTTCTACAGGAGAATAGGACCCCACTCACTTA
The DNA here is from genome assembly GCF_052857255.1 of Amblyomma americanum. Lineage (NCBI taxonomy): Eukaryota > Metazoa > Arthropoda > Arachnida > Ixodida > Ixodidae > Amblyomma > Amblyomma americanum. Next base: position 87,917,619 of record NC_135497.1, read on the forward strand.
CAGTTCTGAATAGTCCAGTCAAGTTGTCGGTTGCTGCTTGTGTACCGCAGTACCTACATACCGCGTGTGGCAGGTCACGCATCAAGTTCAGCGTGCGCGCTTCATTACGAGCTCACCAGGTAAGTAATATCTGTATGTCTTGAGTTCTCGATATGTTAGTACTAATAATTTAGTGATTCACCCGTCGAGGTTAGTTATTGGATTTGGCGTTGAGCTTTAAAGTGCGTGATTTCGAAACCATATCCCGGCCGCGGCGGCCGCATTTCGATGGGGGCGAAATGCAAAGGCGCTTGTGTACTGTGCATTTGGTGCACGTTAAAGAACCGCAGGTGGTCGAAATTAACCCGCAGTCCCCCACTACGGAATTCCTCATAATCATATCGTGGTTTTGACATGCAAAACTTCAGAATTGTTACTGTAGTGCTTTATTCCCGGTTGTCTCGGCGCCAGATTTTGGGCCGACGCTGAAAACAAGGCGGCGCGCATTATAATTAAGCGTCGACAAGCTGCATAGGACTGGTATTGCTTGCGTATTGCTGATGACTGACATGCTGCGCTTTCAATTATCACGCTTCAACCGTAAAGAAAGCATATGTATGTAAGAATAAGAAATTGTTGCTTACTCGGCCGACATTGTTTTAGCTTCTATGAAGTGAGGTGATGCCAGTAGACATAGTGGAATGGTGCAGCCGGTGAATGAATTCGGCGATCGCGCTTGCTGTGCCGCCGAGCTCTCTTCACTTTTTACACCTAGCACAGGTTAAATTGGTTACAGTTTATTGTTCAAGTTCGTCAACCTGTCTGACTGCATGCCTTCATACCATCACAGATAGGCGACAGCGCGTTGTGACATTGCTTGTGGCAGTAGCCAGTCATACTTATGTCATTTATCTGCCCCTCATTAAGTGCATTGGTACTTGCATTACAGGTGTTTTGGAAGCTTCAGCATAATGACAAGTGGAAGTGACACTAGTTCAGAGTCTTCAGACCGGAAGAAGAGCAGTCCAAAACCGAAAAAAAGAAAATACCAGCAAAAGTACAAGCAAGCTTGGGAGCATGAGAAAGCGTTTCAAAGTTGGCTGCAACCAAGCAAGAAGAGCAACCGTTATGCGTACTGCAAAACATGCGACATGAACCTAATTGCCGGCAAGAAACTGTTGGAACGGCACATGAAATCTGCGAAACATGAAGAAAATACAAGAAAGCTTATGTCCCAGCCAACGCTGATGCAAGCAATGCCTAGCATTGCTATCTCTTCACAGGTAAAAGAAGCTGAAGTAAGATTGGCTTTGTTTGTCGCCGAGCATAACGTGCCATTTACAGTCATGGACCATCTGCCAAAGCTGGTGAAAAAAATTTGCCCGGACTCCGATATTGCAAAGCAGATTGCCTGCAGCAGAACAAAAACATCAGTGATAACAAAGGTTGTGACAGGCGAGGAGAGCAAATCGCGGCTGTGTAGGCTACTTGGAGAGAAGAAATTTTCAGTCATGGTTGACGAGTCAACGGACGTCAGCTGCACCAAGCACTTGTGTGTTGTTACAAGGGTTTTCGAAAAAGATAGTGTGACTGATGCCTTCTTTGATCTCATCCCTGTGACGGATGTGAGTGCTAATGGCCTTTATAGTGCCCTTACAAGTACTTTTCAGAGAGCGGGTATTCCTTATAAAGAAAATTTAGTCGGCTTTGCTGCAGACGGCGCAAGTGTCATGATGGGTAGTAAACATTCTGTGATGGTACTGCTGAAGAAGGAGATTCCCGGCTTGTTCATTCTTAAGTGCACGTGTCATTCTTTTCACTTGTGCGCATCGTACGCTTGTTCGAAACTTCCACGCGTTGTTGAAGATCTCGTGCGGGACGTCTACAGTTACTTCAACTCAAGTCCGAAAAGAGAGGGCACGTTGAAGAAATTTCAGGCTCTTCTTGAACTAAAGCCGCACAAACTTCTTCATCCAAGTCAAACAAGGTGGCTCTCATTGCTTGCTGCAGTCGACCGCTTTCTAGAGCAGTATGATGCCCTAGAGGCATACTTTGCATCTGCGGGTTCCACAGACAGGCTTTTGGCAACGGAAACAATCTACCGGAGGCTACAGGATCCTCTGAACAAGTTGTTTTTGATGTTCCTCAGCTTCGTTCTGCCTCTCTTTAACAATTTGAACAAACAAATGCAAAGTGATGCTCCACAGTTGCACAAGCTCTTGAGAAGTGCAGAAGCCTGCGTGAGGACAATTATGGATTGTTATCTCAAGCGATCCTGCACACAGGGAGTTGAGGTGGCAAAAGTTGAATTCAAGAACCCCAAATGCTTTGTGTCTTTGGAAGACATGTACGTCGGCGGTCAAGCAACTGCATTCTTGTCATCCGGAGAATGTTCAGTTACCACTGAGCAACGTCAATTCTTCCGCTTAAGGTGCCTTGATTTTTACATTGAGAGTGTCGACCAAATTCTGAAGCGTATCCCTTTTCAAGATCCGGTTTTAAAACATCTCGAACTCCTAGATCCTACTGTGTCCGTGACGGGGAAGGCAGCGTCAATTGCACCACTGGCGCAAGCCTTTCCGAATTTAGTCTCCGGCAAAGGCTTGCAATCTTTGGATACCGAATGGCGATACTTAAGAAACGCTGATATCCCTACAAGCGAAGATACCTCGTTGCACGAGTTCTGGGGAGTCGTGTTTTCTCAAAAACATTGTGATGGAAGCGCCGCTTTTCCTGCATTGACCGAGTTTGTGACGGCTATACTGTGCTTACCGCATTCCAGTGCAGCAGTTGAGCGGGTATTTTCTGCTGTAAACAACCTGAAGACAAAACTCCGGAACAAGCTTTGCACGGAGACTATCTGTGGCCTTCTGCACACGAAACGCCTGATGACGTCTTCAGCATGTCACAGCTTCAACATTGACAGGCCACTGATAAGGAGAATGGACGACTGGCACAAGGTTAAGCATGAGAGTATTTAATGCGGCTTTGCTGGCACAGCCACTTGTGGAATTTCACAGCATATCTAGTCATATACATGGCCGTTTTGAAGTTGCCTGTTCACGCGCAATAAAGTTTATTTGCGTAAGCTATAAGGGACTCATGTTTTCTTATTTCTGGATCGTCGTCATCGTGATCAACCTATATTTATGTCCACTGCAGCACGGAGGCCTCGCCCAGCGATCTCCCAATCACCCCTGTCTGGAAGATACTATACTCTAAAGATTTCAGGTACTAACTACCATCTAACGCCTTTGAATATGCCATCAGAGGGCTTCACTGTTTTTCACTTCGTGCTTGACAATGGCTCTCTGGATCCCCGGGTTTTTCAAAAGTATTGCCAAGAATCTCGTGGCCAATTTTTGTACTATTTCTTAGAAGCTACAATACAACAGCAGAGTACTAATATAAGCGCTGAATTCGTGGGCTCATAAACTGAGTACAAAAATTTAAATTAAAAATCTACTGATTTCTACTGATTTTTCGCGAAAAAATCTACTACTATTTTTTTATGTGTCGTGGCAACACTGCTCCAAAAAGTGCGAGCGGACAAGAATAGACAATACAACGCATATGAGAAAGCACCCGGACCTGGCAACGTTTTCTCTAGGAGTATACTCGCCTTTTTCAACCGGGGAACGCGCAGAACACTCCCTTAGGTTTTTCCTCTGCGTTGGTGACCGACCTTCTAAAGATCTTTTTAGGTCTTGTTGCGACCACGGTTCTGTCAGACGACGAATACTGGCACTGAAACCCGAGTCGAAATTGTGTTCAGATGGGTCGTTGGCCTCCTCGTGGTCATCGTGTAGTGACGCCTGCTTAGCGATGTCAGGCTCTTGTTTCCACGATTCGTCTACACAATCTGCAGCTACTCTGAAACACGAGCCCAGATTGCCGCCGGGCACGTCCGGAATCTCCACGGCGTTTTCTTGCAGTAACGCCCGCATACCGGCGTCCAGTTCTTGTTGAGCACATGATTCGGCTAGACCGTACACCGGGGAATAGAATCCGAGGTCAGGTCGTATCTGGACATGCTCTCAAGCTCAACGGTATCTTCATGCAGTGGCGGCCGCACGCCTAAGTCCGGTTCTTGCGGCGATGAAGATTCGGTAAGGCGAGGCACACCGAAAGACGGCATGGACTGGTCCCAAGACACGCATTGAAGCTCTCCGAGGGCGTCAATTAGCGCCTCCGGCAGATCGAGCAGCACTTCTGGCAGCTTTCGAGTTTCGTTCACATGAGACACTTGTGTAAGGAACGCCGAGCTGGGGCCACCCAGGGGCGCACCCTGAAGCTCTTCGGGGCCGATGTGGCGAGCCGGACACACAGCGAATTCGTGTTCCTGGTTGGATGACGATGAATCTACACTATGGCCACCGACGCAAGGAGCTGAATAGTGGCCGTGTCTAGAAATGCCCTCAAAACCTGCGAGGTTTTCGTGCGGCGGCAAAAACACAGCGACATTCGTTTCCCGTTGCGATGATGATTTAACCCGAAGACACTCATCATCAAGGAGAGGCGAGCTGCGGACATCGCCAGGGAAGTCTTGAGCCTCTAGGAGGCTGCCGTACAGCGCCGCACTCGAAGCGACCCGGGGTTCCTGCGCCGATGATGACTCGACCAGACGATGACCATCGGTACAAAATGTGTGGTTACGGCCATTTCGATTTACATCCCGAAACGCCACTGGAGCCTGCTGTACCATTGGCAGAAAAGTACCCCCGGATTGTAGCGAGGACGATTTGCCCAGACGGCGCACACCAGGAATGAAATCCGAGTTCAGGTTGTCATGAAGCACCTCCTGGAGCTGCAGAGGACCGTTGTGTAGCACCGCACGTAGATAGGTCAGCACGCTGCTCTGAGCGCCGATTTCTGAAGCGTGGACAGCCATCAATGGCCGGCAAAGCCAGATGACCATGTATACCACACTGTGGTCTAAAGATACCGGATCCTGGATGAGCAGGCAGCAATGCACCGCACCTTCAACTGCGTTCCAAGCGAGCACTGCGCGGGGGTCACAAAGCGGCAAAGCAGACTCCAATTCCCGCAGTAGCGACACACATCTATTCAACGCCGGCGCATCACGAATGAGGTAAAGTATCCAGGGCTGCACACACCGCCGTGACATCATCCAGCAGTGGAGGTACGCTGTGCACCGCAGGCGAGACGCTTGTGAATAGGTCGCTTGTACGGCATCGCCAATAGCGGCGTGGACTTCCTGCGGAGGAAGTATGGGAAGACGCCATAGCCAGGGCAGCCAGGTGCGCCAGGGTGCAGCAACATCGTTCAGACAGACTAATTCCGTTGCTGTCAGTTCATAGAGCGCCGAACGCAGTCTTATCAAGTCACTGGCCGTCATCGCTGGTTGAGACAATACATGGTGCAAATGGAAGTGAAGCCGCTGATTATAAGCCGTTCCAGTACCGCCATACGGACCGCTGAAGTGCGCACATTGCCTTGTGAAGTTTAGCGCACAAATACAACGACATTCTTCCTTCGGCTATCTACCAAAATAGACGATGACAGCGTCCCTCCCTCTGGATGGCTCAGCTGTGCTGCGGCTGCTTGCGTTCGCTAACACTGCGCTCTACACATGCACGCTAAAAACACCCACTCTCAATTCACGCTCCTTTCATGGCCACTTCCAGAGATGTTGTTAGGCGACTGAAATTCCTTTCCCCGGAAAAAAAAAAACAAGGTTGTCAGTCAAAAACGGAGCGCAAGAAAAAGCGACAAAAGAGAAATCTCATGACGAAGGAATGAAGCGAGGCGAATAAGCACGGCAAGGCTACCTTTGCATAATTGCAATCGGAGCCGAAAGAACGCAAGCGCAAACCTTCAACTTTTTTTCCCTTTTTTAGGGCGTGTACGGCTTCCGCGGGTATTAATGCCCACTGAATTCCTTTCTGGTGATAGGCAAACTGTCTGGCCCTTCTATCGCGTGTCGGGCACGCAGTTAGCCGCAGAATGCTAATGGCCAAACCGCGCTCTACTCGTCTAGGGGGCGTGACATATGCGACCTTATAAAACCAACGTGCTTATTAGCGTCAGCTTTGGTTTGGTTTTATGGGGTTTAACATCCCAAAGCGACTCAGGTTTAAGTTCAGCGCGGAATATCTAGACTGGAAAAAGTAAGCAAACAAAAACCCATCCCGGACATTAATCTGGGCTTCTATATACGTATGTAGACGGCTGTCATTTGCAGCTGGCTTTCTTTTTAGATAACTCGTAAGAATGTGTTACTTCGCGGTAAACGTATCTCCTCCTAACGACAGCATATCACTTACATAAGATAGCAGTTCGCGCAGACGCGTGGCATAATGTGCGGCGATATTGGAAAAAGCAGCTTACTGTAATGAATTCTTGTCTTTAGCTAAACGAACATTACTCTAGCGTCCAGTATGCACTTTCTAAGTCCTACTGCATGACAAGAGTGCTTCACATGCTACGCCGCTTCACTCCAAATCATGGCAGAAGCCCACTGCGACTGTATTACCTTCTGCGCGGCTCCGTGCTTCTTCGCAGATGCGAAGCATCCGTTTTGACGAACATTTCTGCCACAAGTTTTTAGACCGCGAGAAATGCATGCATACATGTCATCACAACCGGCCCTTTGCCGTGGATTAGAGTCGGCTGGGGTACCAGCCGTGCTCAGGCTTGAAATTTCAGGTTAAATGCTCTCAGAAACTGGATGACCACGGTAGCGCACAGTCAAAAGAGTGCTATAACAGGCCTTAACAGGGTGCGGTAGCTCCAGGAAACGTGATGCACTGAAAAATCTTGTCTTGAGTTCCGTTTACTGCAGCTGACAATTCTTAGGCAGTCCAAACAAAGCAAAGCTGTCCTGCTGAGCCCTTATTGTTATTCAACACCGGTCATTCTAGGTGATCAAGAACAGTATAAGGTTGTCTTGCTTGGGCGCTGCTTTCGCCAGGCCTTGCCACAGTTCAGTTCCTAATAGCTTTGGGTTACTACGCTCTACATTGCAGGTGTCACTTCACACGTGAGAGCCAGTGCCTATTTTATGCTAATCGATGTCCTGAAACTGTTTCCAAAGCCCGTTCCACTGACTACAGATGCAAAATGGAATTCATTCAACGATCGCATTACGTATCGCATAGGTCCATGACTATCACAAATTGGATAAGTTATTTTGTAAAGCGATTTCTGTCATCCATTAATATGTTTCGTGCGCATAAACAATATAGAACGATCTTGCCAGTAACATTGTTTACGTTAAAGATAATATTTTTGAAGTTTTAGCTAGCATTGTGTGAGCAGGAAAATTTTTATCGAAAAATCGTTTTCGTGCGACCGCATACATTGCAAAACTCAGCTAGCATGGTATAAGTAAGAGCAGTCTTACATGTCGTAGAACTTTTCGCGTTGTTTTCTTTCATTTTAGCTCACCGCCACCCCTCTATAGTCCCTGTGCACCCTTGAGGGTGAACTTAAAAGGCTAGCCGTGGACTCTTATATGTACGGATAACTCTTTCTTTCGCTTAAAAAATGGGGCAAAAATGCGCGGTACAAGCGTGGCCTCTACTTCACCACTCACACATATAGCTTCGCCTGAGCAGTAGTACACAGCCGCGCTAAAAGGTAGCCGCAATGCTTTTTCTTCAGAACGTCCAAACAATTGTGCCAAACTTCCTCCCGTTTCTCCGCTGCCATTATATGGCGATTAACTGTCATAGGAAAAATCAGGGACTTCGAGCTATCGTCGTGGCGCACAGGCTAACTCGAACCCTGGCTCCGTTGGGTAGCGTGTCCGAGCCTTCGCGCTGAGGAAAGATGGAACTTGAAGTTTGGCAAAATGAAAACAAGCGGGTTTAATGGCACTTTGACGACAGTTATTTACATATTTAAGAAAGAGCAAACAGTAAAAAAATTAAGAGTTCATGCGTCGAGCGACTGGATGACCCTGTTCGCCAGGGCCAGGAGCGTCCTTTCTCACTCAGCACGCTCCTTAAATCCCCTAAGGGTCCCCGCCCCCCTTTCACCAGGTGGTGGCAAATCCAGCACGAGGCACATTTCTCCAAGATGGGAAGTTGCATAGCACGTAAGAAGCCGAGTCTCTCGTTGCAGAGTCGACCCGTGAGAACGGGTGAGGAGAATTCGCAAGTCCGCTGCTATTTCCTACAGTGGTGCAAGCGTTGTGCAAGCGGCTCCTTGTCTCCCAAAAACACATGTGAGCCTTGCGGCGCCGCGGGGCTCAACTGCGGAGAGCTCTCACCGGTCGGGCCGGCTCCTGACGGATACGGCTGATTACTCGAAAGCGTCGTTCCTTTATTCCCCTGTCGTCTGTCCATTGTCGGTCGCTGCCCCAGGCGTCCTTATTTAACCAGGAACCAGTCAAAGGGAAGGCCATTCCCACCGATCCAAGCGTGAGAAAATTCCGCAGGTACTTTCCCAGCGAGACACCCTTTTTTTGTGGGGTCGTCGGATGGTTGCGACACGACGTTTCGACACGACGTTGCGCCAGTCGCCGCCATGGTCGTGACACTATGTATGTGAAAAGCGTTGCGCCAGCCGGACAACAGGTGACCCTTGGTAACGTCGTCCGTTTTTTGGCTCGTGACGCCGTCGGGGGAGGACGATTTTTTTCGGAGCTCCAGCGACTACGTCCGAAGCTAAGTGCTTTTTGGTGTTTGCGCTTGTACATGCTGTCGGGCGGTGGTTTTAAACCGAGTTAAGGGTAGGAAGGCTAGCGGAAGTGTGTGTGCCGAAAGTTTTTGTGTAGGAATTTTGGCAGGCTTTTACGTTGCGTAGTGCTGATGGTTTTTGGTGTAGCAATTTTGGCGGGCTTTTACGCTGCAGCGCGTAGTGACGAAAGTTTTTTCTGCAGGAATTTTGGTGGGCTTTTACGTCGCGTTGTTCTGAAGGTTTTTGTGTAGGAATCTTGGCGCGCTTTTACGTTGTGTAGTGCCGAAGGTTTTTGTGTAGGAATTTTGGCGGGCTTTTACGTTGCGTAGTGCCGAAGGTTTTTTCTGCAGGAATTTTGGCGGGCTTTTAAGTCGCGTAGTGCCGAAGGTTTTTGTGTAGGATTTTTGGCGCGCTTTTACGTTGCGTAGTGCCGAAGGTTTTTGTGTGCGAATTTTGGCGGGCTTTTACGTTACGTAGTCGGCCGGACGATGGGTCGGCAAGCTAGGAAAGTCAAGGTGGACGGGGACGGGGAGTTAGTGCAGTGCCAGGAGTGCGACCGTTGGTGCTGTTTAGATGAGACCAAGTTCACGAGCTTAGCCGAGGCCGATGGGGCTAGCTTCGCGTGCAAGATACGTAAACGTTTTGAGGAGGCCGTTCAGATGTTGAAAGGGGAATGGGCAGCTACGATTAAGGAACTCAAATGGGACCTGAAGGTGGAACGAGGGAAAAGCATTAAGTTAGAATCTCAGGTCACCGAGTCGCTTAAGAGGGAGGAGGCTAATGGCGACTAGTTGGAGCGGATTGTGGGCGAGCTGAAGGAGAAGCGGGAAAAGCGGGCCCAGCTAGAAGAGCAGGTAGAAGCGCTCAGGTCGCGGCCGGCAGGGCACCCCGGTTCAGGGCAGTGTCAGGTGGGGGATGAGGCTCGTCGATCCTACAGTGCTGTAGCGCAGCAGTCTTTGAGTGGGGAAAAGAGAGAGGTAAAAAACTCGTGACAGTAGCGTAAGGCGGCGGGAGAGACAGGTAGTGAGATCCGGAGGGCAAGAGTCGCAGTCAGGAAGAGAACGGTTAGAGCGGAGGAGGGTTCTGGTAGTCGGTGACTCGAACGCAGCGAGGGCTGAGGGAGGCGTTTCGACAACAGTGAAGGTGGACAGGCGGGTGCAGGTGGAGGCCCAGGTTGACGGTTGTTGAGGTTGAGGTGTTGAATGCTACAGGTGGGGTTAGCCTTGCTTTGTCTGCCGGCAATTGCTCCACCGCAGCGTGCCTTCAATATTAACAATGCCGCATCTACCCCGCTAAGCGCACAGACTCTTATAATAGCACACATTCTCTCCCGCAGTCACCATCTATGCACACAATCAATCCAAACAGTTCACATCACAGTCCACTCCAGAAGTCACCATCTATGCACATATTCAGTCACAGTAGAACATAGGCCATTGCAGTGCCACACTCCATACACACATTCACTCACAGTATAAAGTAGTCCACTCCGGAAGACACCATCTACGCACACATTCAATCACAGTAGGCCATAGCCCGTTCCGGCTGTCACCATTTAAAAACAAGATCCGTGTTCTCCAGAAATGTTAAAAGAAGGCGTGCAGCCTCCCTTCTGCATGTCTGGTTTCCACTCGGGTAGACAATCTCCTGCACTGTGCTGTGACGGGTTCCTGTCTTCTTGAAGGAAGCGAACATCACATGCCTTTCAGCGTTGTACTCTGGGCAGTGCATAATATAATGTTCGATATCCCCGCACACACCACATAAAGAGCAGAGCGGAGACGATGCTATGCCGGTCTTATGCATCCATGCAGGAGTGCGAGCAGAGGCCGTGCGAATTCGATGTAGAAGGGTCGCCTGAGATCTTCTCAGTCCCTTGGTCACACATGGCTTGTGGGACGCACTCCACAGGGTACTAAAGTGATCGAGCACCGTTTTCCTGCAGAGACTTTTCCCATCTTGAGGTACTTTTTTTGATGGAGTCCTTGAGAGAGCTTTATGGGCTAGACTGTCTGCCACCTCATTACCGTTGACTCCTATGTGAGAGGGCACCCACTGGAAATGTAGAGTAAAGCCTCTGCTGTGCAGATTCTGCACCAAGCGCAGAGAGCTTAGAGACAAGGCGTCAGTAGGGAATCCGCGCTCTAACCTCTGAAGGGCAGATTTTGAATCAGTTAGGATGACAACAGGTTGAGCCGTACAAGACCCTAACTTCCGTAAAGCCGCCTCAATAGCAGCACTTTCAGCCGTTGTGGAGGATACGACAGCAGTACAGCGTACGGACCACTTATAGTCGAAAGAAGGAATGTAAAAAGTCGCTGCGCTAGCTTGTTTGACCTTGTCCACAGAACCATCCGTGAAAAATTGAAGATGGCAGGCATACTCTGTTTCCAAGTATTCCAGTACAAGCGAACGCGTTGCTGCCAAAGGAGAGCTGCGCTTTGCGCTCACATGGGGAATTGTGACCTTACAGTCGAGGGTCGGAAAAGACCAGGCGGGTTTCAACCGTTTCCTTTGCCTTCGGACATTAATGCCTAAAGAACTAAGAGTATTGAGTGCCAAGTAAGCCTTCGACTCATATCTCTTGCAGAGCCACTGGAGAAGGGATCGCCCAGCTACCGTCTCTCCTAAGCGGTCAAGATGCATTAATAGTCTCTGAGAAGCGATAAGGCTAAGAGGTTTCGATAGGGACTCATGAAGTACTGCCTTATTCGCAGCCGCCTGGGGAACTCCAATAGCTCTTCTTAGGCACTTTCTGTGGAAAACTTCGAGACGCTCAAGTTGTGATGCCGAGGGGGGGGAGGCCCAGTCAGGGAAGTGCATGGTAGATGCAATGGCCAAAGCCCAGGAGGTGGTGGGGGCAGCATGGATGGCGAACACCTTGTCGTTATCCATGCTGGTCTCAACGATGTGCTGAAGGGGAGGAGCCAGAATCTCGAGAAGCAGTTAGAACTGGGGATGCGTAGGCTTAGAGAGGCCTCTGAGAGTGTGCATGTGACCATATGCACAATCCCTGAGGTCCAGAGGCAGGCTAGCGAAACGGAAAGGATGACCGTTGAGGCTAACCGTGTAATTAGGTTAATGAGTCGACGACTAAGATACGGGGTAATGGAAGTTAACAGGGAAGTGTACGAGGCGAGGCCCCACCCTTTTGCTCAGGATGGCATTCACTACGTTGGTGCCACTGGCAAGAGGGTGGGTAGTAGGATAGGTCGCCAGGCAACAGCTTTTTTTGGGGGACCCAGAGCTCTGAGGGAACCAGTGTAGAGAAGAAAGAAGCAAGATCAAAGGGACGATGGAACCATAGGAGAAGGAATAGACAAAAACGCCAGGGCCAAGTTAATTCAGATATATGTTTCATTAACATGCAAGGTGGCAGGAATAGACTGAAATGGGAGGAAATAGAAGAACAGTTAAGGCAGGAGGAATTAATGGTATATGGTTTAGTGGAAACGCATCTTAGAGACATGGAGCAACCACCCTGTAACCCTGACTACGCATGGGAATATTTGCATTAGAACAGAGGCCAGCAAAAAAGGAGGTGGAATTGGGGCATTCATTCATAAAAGTAAAAATTTCAAAAGGGTTAAACTGGGATGCAAGGAACATTTTGGGCTAAAAGGAAAAGTGGCAGGGGAGCAAACACTCCTTGGCTTTGTATACCTGTGGACAGGAGCTCATTCCAAAGAGGAAAACAGGAAAATGTTAGAATGTATTGCAAGCGACATTGATGAGCTAGGAGTACGGGGCGAGATAATTATATTAGGCGACATGAACGCACATATAGAAGACCTGGATGGGTACACAGATTCGACAGAAAACATGCTGCAGGACATGTGTGGCAGGCATGATTTAGTTTTATGCAAGAGTACCGAGAAGTGTGAAGGGCTCATAACATGGGAGGCAGGGAGTCTGTACTCGACGATAGATTATGCCCTAATGTCACAGAGGATGTATAATAGATTAGGGGTAATGAGCATAGATGAACATGGTTCCAGAACTATAGGTAGTGACCACAAGCGTATCAAGTGGAGTTTCAGAAGAGAAACCAAAGTAGGACTGAAGCGAGATGAACATTCAGAGGGGAATTTTTACTCAGAAAAGCAATTGGAAGCAGCAGCCAAACAAATTGAGAAAGTAATTTTTGAGGATAGTGAAACAGAATAGACTTATACCAAATTAACTCGATTACTGGACCTAGAGCTAGCTAAGGTGCGAGTAAAGCTAAAAGGGAAAAGATGCAAACCCAAGAGTTGGTGGGATGAGGAGGTCAAGAGGGCAATAGAAAAGCGCAAGGAAGCATCCAGGGAACACAGATATTCCAAGAAGAGGGGGGAACCAAAACCCGAAGTAGACAGAAAATGGGATACCTTCATAAAGTGTAGAAGGGACGCATCCTATTTGATTAATGAGAAAATTAGAAGAAAAGGTGCCCAATGGATGTCAAAAGTAAATAAAAAGGATAGAAAAGCAGCTCAAAAATTCTGGAAGCATCTTAATGCAATGAGTAATAAGACTAGGCTAGAACAAAGGTTTATTGTTACAGATCAGGGTATTCGACTAGAAGGGGATGAAGCGATAAAACACATAGTAACAAGTATGACAGAAAAATTTAAAGAAAGAAATGTTGCACATAATTTATCGAAGGAGGATAGAGCGGTTACTGCAATAGCTTCACTTGAACAAAGCGAGTGGGAAAAGGCAGAGAAGAAGGTTCCTAGTAGCACGTCAACAGGACCAGATGGTATTCCGATTACGTTTATAAAGAAGCTGGGACCAAAATCCAAGCAGACATTAATACAGGTAGTGAATAAAATGATAGTGGATGGGAAAGTCCCCAATGAATGGCGATTAAGTAGAATGAACATGATATATAAGGGAAAGGGGGACAAAGCGGACCTAAGTAACTGCCGTCCCATAACAGTGACATCTGTGGTTTACAGGGGGTGATGCAGATTATAAAGGACAGATTGCAGGCTTGGGTGGAGAACGAGGGGGTGCTAGGGGAGCTATAAAATGGGTTCCGGAAACAAAGGAGGTTGGAGGACAATCTGTTTGCATTGACGCAGTGTATAGAGATTGCTGAAAAGGAACACGGGCCCCTATGGCTAGCATTTCTGTATATTAAGGGAGCCTACGACAACGTTAATCAAGAGTATCTGTGGGACATACTGGGCACATTGGATGTGGAAGAGGGAGTAATTAATCTTTTAAAAATATATATAAAGGTACCAGAGTGCTTATAAAATGGGAGAAAAATGTATCAGACCCTGTAGAGATACAGCGGGGGCTTAGGCAAGGATGTCCTCTGTCTCCTTTGTTGTTCATGTTGTATCTGCAAGGGTTGGAGGCCAAGCTAGAGAAGAGCGGACTAGGCTTCAACCTTTCTTTTTTCAAGCAAGGAGAATTGATTAAACAGTCATTACCGGGACTAATATACGCCGATGATATAGTGTTAATGGCTGACAACAAGGAAGCTTTACAGAAGTTGATAGGCATATGTGGTACAGAGGGAGATAGATTAGGTTTCAAGTTTAGTACAGAAAAATCTGCAGTCATCATATTAAAAGATGAGGTCAGCGAGCATAGAATACAGGAGTTCACGCTAGAAGTAGTGGATGAGTACAAGTATCTTGGGGTGTGGATAAATAACGGTGCTGAGTATCTGACAGAGCATGAAAAATATGTAATGAATAAAGCTAGTAGGAATGTAGCTGTCATGAAAAATAAGGAAGTGGTAAGAGGGATCTGGAAAGGGGTGATGGTTCCTAGCCTGACTTTCGGTAATGCGGCCCTGTGCATGAGACCAGATGTTCAAGCAAGGTTAGAAATTAAACAACGTGGCGTAGGGAGGCTAGCTTTGGGAGCGCATGGCAATACACCAAATCAGGGGGTACAGGGTGATATGGGATGGGCGTCGTTCGAGAGCAGAGAAGCTAGCAGTAAGGTATCATTTGAGGAGCGATTTAGAAAAATGGGGAAAAATCCGTGGGCTAGGAATGTTTTAAGATACCTGTATATAAGGAATGTTGATACGAAATGGAGAAAGCGAACTAGAAAATTGACAAGAAAATATCTGGACAGCAGTAGGGGGGCAAATCAACAATTATTGGTTAAGAAAAAGGTTAAAGAAACAGAGAGAGCTCTGTGGAAAACAGGGATGCTGACGAAATCAGCACTGGGAACATACAGGATATCTAAGCAGGAAATTGCCAAAGAAAATATCTATGATAATTGTAGGGGAAGCTCTTTGTTGTTTGAGGCCAGGACGGGAGTTTTGCGAACTAAGACATATAGAGTCAGAGACCATGAGATAGACACGTGGTGCGTTGCGTGCGGAGAGGAGGAGGAAACGGCTGAACACTTGATACTTTTCTGTAAAGGGCTTCACCCTACAGTGGAAAGCAGCGGGGCTGATTTATCCAAGGCATTGGGGTTTAAGGACAGTGAAGGGAAAGTAGATTTTAAGCGGGTAGAAATAACCAAGCGAAGGTTATCTGATTGGCGGCTAAAATCAAGAGAAGAGTAAAATTTCATGTCATGGCTAGGGGGCTTGAGCTACAGCCCGATTTAAAGGGTTCAGCCGTATCCATCCATCCATCCATCCATCCATCCATCCATCCATCCATCCATCCATCCATCCATCCATCCATCCATCCATCCATCCATCCATCCATCCATCCATTCATCCATCCATCCATCCATCCATCCATCCATCCATCCATCCATCCATCCATCCATCCATCCATCCATCCATCAATCAATCAATCAATCAATCAATCAATCAATCAATCAATCAATCAATCAATCAATCAATCAATCAATCCATCCAGGACACATGCGTGAGTCAACGATCTGCATTATTGCCAGAAGTAGAGATTATGTTCCAGGGTGGCGCATGCAGTTTCATTTTTTTAGACATGATTTTCGCTTTTTATTTTTTCTTCCGTTTTTTTTGCATGTAGACATTCTCCTGACACTCCGAATTTAAATTATGTCTCCCATTTTGCCCAAACGCTTAAGATGTGATAATGTAGATTCTAAAACATCACTGAACTGCCTTTTCGAACTTTTGGATGTGTACTGTAGCCGCGCGGAAATGTCGTATACCGAGAAACTCGTTGCATTTTATAAACCCTAAAGGAAAAGTGCAGTACCCTCTTCGCTCCAATGTGTGACGATGCGTGTCGGTTTGCACAGAGAAAAGTTCCAACAGGTGCTGAAGATTGCCTTATATTGGGATACATACGATTCCGCTTTCGTTTAGATCGTTACCTGATCTGCTTGCCTCTTCAATTACAATAATGTTTTCAGTGATTTAGTTCTTAGCTCGTTCCTCAGTTACAGCGCTGTCGACGTCGACGCCGTCCGCATTAGTTTAGTATAAGGGGATTTAACGTCCCATAGCGACTCGGGTTCTTAGAGACGCCGTAGTGAAGGGCTCCGGAAATTTCGACCACCTGGGGTTCTTTAACGTGCATTGACATCGCACAGCACACGGGCCTCTAGAATTTCGCCTCCATCGAAATTTGACCGCCGCGGCCGGGATCAAACCCGCGTCTTTCGGGCCGAGCGCCATAACCACTCAGCCACCGCGGCGGTTATTTCCGCAGTACAGATCTTGGCATTCCGTTGAGACGCGGTAACCGCACGGCGTATTTGTGTTTCGACAGGTGTAGCGGCGGCAGTGTATCGCTGGATGAACTTAATTGGCAGCGCGCCAGGTTGCAACTGGGGCCGGCTGCAGCGGTGTATATTTGATAAATAAGCTGGCGATACTCTACGGAAGGGTCATTGTGCACAAGGTTACGCGTGCTGCAGTACGGGCGGTCGAGCGTTAAGGAGAGCCTAGTAGTTTGCGGCCGAACAATAAACGGTATTTGCTATCAAACCACAGCTACAACGCTCAAACATTCACGTTACACACTAATAACCATCGTGTGAGTAAAACAATGCTGAAAAATATTCATGCCATTTTGCAATATACAGAAGAGGAGGGAAACGCCACGACTTTCACCACGCACACTCAATGGATAGCTGTACAAGCCCTAAAAGAAGGCCTGAAAAATTTTTTTTCGGCACTCAACTGCGTTCCATGGCTGCCTCACCTGCGGTTCGTTTGTCCAGTATAGTGAACAAATTTTTCATGGCCGGATATCTGAAGGAGATTTTGTACTTAGACAAAAAGCACTGTATTGCATGTCGGCGCATGTACCGTGAAAAATTTTTCTATTCGTCTCTGTTACACAATGGAACGATGAAGAGAAATCTGAGTGTGCGTAACTCTTGCAGATTTTCAGGCTATGTCTAAAGAATGAACATGGGAAGCTCTGCACCGCACAAGTTAGAAGGCGCCGCAAACAAAGTAGGCTGTTTCATGGAAGTTCTCGTCTGGCGTCTAGCATCTCGCGTATTTTCATCCTGATGAATCGGCCTACTACTGAATTTGGCGATTTCCCCGCGGGTGGCACACGGAAACCCCTACAGACGACTAGGAACGATGATATGAATTTTAGGGCACAGGGGCATCTACGGCCAAAGAGCCCAATGGCACAAGGTATTTTACATTTCTCAAGGTGGGGTCAAAAACCCATTTCCCAAGCATTTCAGCCTGATTAAGCTGAGTACCAGGCAAGGGGAAGCTTGTGCCCATTGTATCACCGGTGGGTACCCGGCAGCACTGCGGATCGAACCCCGCACCTCCCGCATGCGAGGCGGATGCGGCTAGGAACGATGCTAAATGTTTCAGCCTGCATATCACCATCGCCAACTCTTGTACCCGTTGCTTTCCGTGCTGAACGTTCGCAAATAGATACGGTTTATTATTCGCAAACGTTCCCATGCAGTATTTTTCTACTTGCCTGTCAGTCCCCATTTGTCTTCTCGATGTTGCGCATAATTCAAATGCCCTTTCACCCAGAAGAGCGTTGTTCATGGGCAGTGCACTGAAAGTAGTCGTTTTATTATTGTTACTGCTTGTTAACACGAAAAAATTCCACTTCGGTGTGTATGTACTTTACGTCACATGAAACAATTCATGGTCTCGCGGGCAGGCTTCATCAAAACTAAGACATACAGCGGGATTTGAAATAAATAGTCATAAGTTCATGGCTCAGGGTGTTCCTGGTGCTTGCGGCTATCGATACGCAAATAAACTACGTTCTTTGGTCTCCTATACGTGTTTGTTCCTGTCCTTCGCGGTTCATCAAGGTACGATAGAAGAGAATGAAAAAAGTGCTGATAATTCTACCATTGCATGCGCAAAAGGAACTACAGTTCAGGCGGACACGGTGCAGAAAAGCCACAGATAAAGTTTGAACGCCATGCGCGAGAAGTGCGCCACGACGGCTACGATTGACAGTCAGCAAATTTCGCTCTGGTGCGATTTTGTGTGTTTGTGACGAGCGCGTATGCATGCTGCGGGCGTCTGTTAAATTTTGATGGCGGAAATCTATTAGGATTAGCGTCGTGGTTTACCGGTGGTCACCCCGGGTCTGGTTCGTGTGTACCTATACTCGAACAACGGAAGGTTGCCTCTTCAGTCCTACTGAAAGTCAGTAACGAGCTAGTCGCGGTCTGCTATGTGTTGAATACGGCGGCGCGTTTCGGTTCCGTGCATGGTTCAGATCGACTACACATCTGTGAATTTAAATCGGAGTGGGGGGGGGGGGGGATGACTGCGCTGCCCCCTCAGACCTGCCGCGTGCTAATTGTTTGCTAACGGATCATCACCGTGCTCCCACACGCCGCAGAGGAAACAGCTTTTCGCTGAAATATTGGTGTTAAGCAACAGCTTCGCCTAATTTTTTGCTTTGTCTCTTTTTGTCGTATTTTCATTTCTCTGGTGGAAGGAGTCGTTATTCTGAATAGTCCAGAGCCTGCGATTCGTTCTGTTTCTCTTCTTCACCAAATTGTTTTTGCCCGCAAAATTATTTTTCAAAATCCTGCTTGGCTAACTCCCAAAAAAGTCCCCACTACTTAAGAAGCGCAGCTGGAACAAAGCCTCCCAGTGTGGTACCTCAACAAGCAGACTGCGTGGAGGAGTGAGGAAGGGTGGTGTGAGCGGCAGATTTACTTTATCAAAAGGCAGAAAAAAGACGGCCGAAACTGCACCGAAAAACAGAGAGCCCTTCAAGATATGCCAGTAAGAAGTTGCATGAAGCGTGTGGAGAACTGTCACGTTTCGTGGACTTTCGTATAGTATCGCAGGTTTCTGTGCCAAGAAGCGACGTCTGGAGCGCAGGTCTGGACAAAAAATGAAAGAAATGGAGGCTAGATGACTCGTATTAGCCATGCGCGCGTAAAAATTACAAATGAAGCAGCACATGCAAGTGAACATCAGCTCTCAAGAATCTAGGGAATGTCAAAGGAAAATCAGTTTTTAGATCGCCTCACGAATATCAATGACAACAGATGAGCATGAGTTTTCGGACGTTTGTATAATAGAAAAGTTCATTCGCAATACGCAGAGAATTCAACGACTAACATGTCTTAACAAGACTAACATAAATACGCTCATAGAGGTCGTAAATGCATGCGTAAATCGACAACTTGGCAACATTTCCCAGCCTCCAGATGTGTCAACGGCACACAGCGCAAAGGAGCGCGCACTGACTGGGAAAGGCAGCTCTGCAAGGCACTTAGCACATCACTGCTCACATGCTTCAAAACTCCTGCTTCATTGGTAAGAACAAAAACGAATTAGCGCCTAAAGTTTTGAAAGCGTTTCGAAAGATACACAAGATTATTTCACCAACAACTCGCTCACGTTTCTTTTGAAGAGTACCTGGGTTCCTTGATAGACCTTTCCGGTTTACTCTTTTTTTGCGCGAGGATATTGGTTATTTTTACTTTCATATTTTTTTGGCAGAAGGCCTTTCCATTCCTCTATGGCCTTTCAACACGACTTAATTTCTTAAATTTTTACTCAATTTGGTTTTCAGCCTTGCCCTACGCCTTAGACACTACCTACAGGGTACACACACTTTAGACACTACCCATCAGTAACACGAGGCAGAAACGGTTGATGATTTGGTGCCTGCATAGGAGTTTCTTTTTGTCCACAGCTCTTCTTCCGACGTATTTCTGAACGCAGGCTATTTTTGGTTTGGTTTGGTTTATAGGGGCTTAACGTCCCAAAGCGACATATGAGGGACGCAGTAGTGAAGGGCTCTGGAAATTTCGACAAGCTGGGGTTCTTTAACGTGCACTGACATCGCACAATACTCGGGCCTCTAGAATTTCGCCTCCAAAGAAATTCGACCGCCGCGGCCGGGATCGAACTCGCGTCTTTCGGGTCAGCAGCCGAGTGCCATAACCATTGAGCCACCGCGGCGGCACAGGCTATTGTTAATGCGAAAGCATTTCCAGACTATGTCGACGGGGTCGTGCTACCAAAACAAGTCCGCAGCGATTATGACGTTGCCAGAAGAGATGACCTCAAGCGAATAATTGTGATCGATAGATAATGATGCGTGCAGGATGCGCAAAAAAATTGATGTCAATCGGATAATGAGTTAATTCATTAAAGTCAATAATGTATAAAAAACGCCAAAATAGTGCGGATGTCCATATAGTGAGTGGACGAGAAAACCGCCGTGGACGGCAAAATAGTTGAAAAACAGGCAAAGAAGTGAAAATAAAGTTTGAAATGTATTGAAATGTATTTGATGAGTGATAATTAATCGAAGAAAAAGTATGATTGACATAGATTAATTAGCTAATTAATGAGAAGCAAACGTCAATGGACTCAAAGAGGGGAAAAGGGATGCGACGAGTGTCCGGGTGGCGTCAATGCATTGACATTCCTGCAATGCGGGTAGCCGCAGTGATCTGTAACGTTTTTTTCGCTAGAATACTGAAATTGCTACGCAATCTCGGGCAGTGTTTTGAACGTTTTCTATGTCGCCAACATTTCTTGGCTCAGTTTTAGCACAAATTTAAGAGCACGAGCTCAGCAAGAATCCCTTCACGCGAAATTTTTTTCATAGACTAGCTACGAGAACTGTAGCATATTAATTCACCTTGCTTACCAACCGACATCTGGTGAGCAAGAGTCTGTTATGTGTGAGAAAGCTTCCGAGCTGATTGCGAATTACGCTTGTGGAATGGATTTTATTTCATCACCGATTTTGCAGTTTAAACGCAAACAACATAAACGCACTGCAGGAAACATTACAACGAATGTTCGTTTACGAATAAAAAAGGTGCCCATCCTCTTTCAACCTGAGACATTCGCTTTCATATCACAATGTTGCAGAAGTCAATCAATCAACTTTATTCAGCATTTTTTTGTCCTGAAGAACAAAAAAAAAATGCTAGGGTAGGAGCACAAAGCCACAAAATCAGTAGCTTGACGAGGCTCCCACCCCTAATTGACAAGGCCAACAGACTGTCACGTTATTACATATATATATACACACACACATACACACACACACACACACACACACACACACACATATATATATATATGTATATATATATATATATATATATATATATATATATATATATATATATATATATATATATATATTTATATATATATATATATATATATATATATATATATATATATATATATATACATGCAGGACTGCAGGGTGTTTCATGCGTGTCCCAAACTGCTCAAACAATCGATATCGCAAAAATGTTTGGCACATATGTTCAAAAAGAAAGGAAGAGATTCGTACTGAACTCGATATCGACGTTGTATGTTTCGAATTTCACACAGGGTGGAATATTTATATTCGTGGAACCCTGTAAGTTTCCAGAACAGAGCGAAAGCCCACGACGACACCCCCCCCCCTCCCCCCCAACAAGAAAAAAAGGCCGCCCAGCCATAGTTCTGTTCAAGTTACCTGCAATATCTGCCAGTTCTCGCCACTGACGAAGGAGGAGTAGCCGCAGCTGCAACGATGCTCAGCGGCCGATATTAAGCACTAACATCAGATCCCATGATACCCGTTCTGGCTATAGCGATGCGCTTCAAACACGAACACCAAAATCAACACGAACAGCTCATTCGCCCTTCACAACTCGGCATATAATGAGGAAAAGCCGAGCACTGCGGCTCAAATATAAATTCCGGAGTTCATTTGAAGCTGCCTTACTCACGTCCTCCTCCCCCCTCCCAAAACAATGGTTGCCGCAGCTACCAGAATTTCTTTGAAGGTGCAGTGTACTCTCACTTTCTGCGTTCCCTAGCTCCCTCTGTGGTTTGAACTGACCCTTCGAAAGGCATTTCAAATGCAGGGTCACTTTCTTTGCTGCAAAAGACGTGCGTGGACGAGGAATAGACAATGCAAAGCATATACGGAAAACACGTGGAAACGAAAGTTTTTCCTTCAGCCTTTGACTAAACAGTTTACAATAGGTGCACATAATGGCATTAACCTGGAGATCAGATAAAGATATCCCATCAAGGACTTTCGAACTGAATACACCTAAAAACTGTATATAAAGTACGGTTGATTTCTCTGGTTGTTTACTTGCCTTCTTCCCCCGCCGAACCCGCAGAACTTTCTCCTTCGTTTCCAAAAATCACTAGCCCGCCAGACAACAACGGTGTATGTGGACGCAGCCATATACCCCAGAAGGACGGGACAAAACAGCCCCAACGCGGTTGCGGCTGTGATAAACTCGAACATGCGGGAAATCATCAGCGCGTCGCTACGGGACTGCACGGTAGTCGAGGCTGAAGAAGTGGCCGTCGCTCTAGTGGCAGCGGAGGGCTGCCGGACTAAGCGATCCTTAACAATACTAACCGACTCTCAAACGGCATGCCGAAACTTCATGTTAGGCAGAATAGGTCACAGAGCGCTCCGCATACTCCGCTCTGGGGACCGACCCAAACAAAGCACAGAAGAAGAGCCAATAAAACATACGATGGTATTTACGCCGGGACACGCGGGAGTGGAAGGCAACCAAGCGGTCGACAGGGTAGCTCGAGGGTACACTTTCTACCGAGTTTCCTCCACAAGCGACCTCGAGGAAGCCGAACCTGTCCCTAGAGATTACTCGGCAATCTTAAACCACTACAAGGGCTGCAGAAAACGGTACCCCCCACCACATAAATCTCTCTCCAGGGAAGACGCCGTCGCCTGGAGGCTGCTACAGACGGGCTCATACCCGAATCTAAATACACTCAACAAAATACAACCAACACAATACACAGACAAATGCCCATGGTGCCATGAAGCACCCACGCTCTATCACATAACGTGGGCCTGCCAGAAAATATAGGCGGCACCAAAAATACCAAACCCGAGTGCGGAGCAATGGGAAGGAGTGATCTCCAGCGACCGTCAGGACGTCCTACTTGGGCTGATCCGGCGAGCACAGCTGGCAGCGGCATCCAGCGGAGCCCTGGACTAGGGGCAGACGACCATTGCTAAGAAGACGGACGACACACCTGACTCCGCCAAATTGCTCACCTACTCTCTAGAGCTCAGTAAACGTTTTCCTTCCTTCCTTCTTTCTTTGGTTTCCTCTTTCCATAAACAGCCGGCTTTCGAAGCATGTTTCAGGGTCTTCTTGCGACGACGGTTCGGCCTCACGGCGCTCACCGGAACTGAAATCAGAGTCGAGGTCATGTCCAGGTACTTCCCTTGCCTCCTTGGGGTCACTGTGTAGTGGTTGTCGCATAGCCAAGAGTCGTTTAGGCCAAGTAAAACGACACTGTAAGCCAAGTCGGAGTTGCATCCAGACAAGGCCTGAACCAGGTTTCTGTAGAGAGGCGCTCGCATAAAAAAACCTCCGGCTCACGTTGAGAAGACGATTATGCTAGACCATGCTCAGCTGCATAGAAATTCAAGTCGATGCATCTCGACACGCCCTGAAGCTCAACGGGTTCATGTAGCGGCGCCCGCACACCGTGGTACGGTTCTTGCTGAGATGAAGATTCCGCCAGAAGAGGAACAAAAGTACTGAAAGCCGGCATGAAGTCATCGCGTGGGACGCACTGAAGCTCCTCAGAGAAGTCGGAGAGCGATGACCACAGCGGCGGTTCTGGTGCGGCAAGATGAGGCACTTGCGTAAGAAGAGCTGAGCTGGGATCATCTCGAGGCGCGCCCTGAACTTCCACGGGGTCCATGTAGTACATATCCGCGCTGACAGCAACCTCGCATTCTTGAATAAATGACGATGCGGCTAGACAGTGCCCAGCGACGCAAGGCGCTGATTAGTGGTCGTATCTAGAACTGTACTCAAGCTCTACGGGGTCTCTGCCAGCGACATTCGTTTCTCGCTGCATTAGCTATGCGACGAGAAGACGCCGTTCGGCGAGGACAGCCTAGCTGCAATCATTTCCAGGTACGTCCTGAATCTCTACGGGGTCGCCATGGAGCGCAACACTCGGAGCCACCTGCGGTTACTGCGCCGATAAAGATTCGGCCCAACAATGACCACCGGTACGAAGTGTGTAGCTACCGCTATCTCGATATACGTCCTGAAGCGCCACTGGAGCTTCCTTTTGCGCCGGCAGAAAAATGCCCCCCCCCCCCCTTCCGGCTGTATCGGCCCAAGCGACCCATAGCAGGAATTAGATCCGAGTTCAGGTTGTCAGAAAGCCGCTCCTGTAGCTGTAGTGGGCTGTTGTGCAGCACCGCACGCAGATAGGACAGCATGCTGTACTGAACGCCGAATTCTGAAGCGTGGAGGATCATGTACACCACACTGTGCTCCCAAGATACCGGATTTTGGATGAGCAGGCAGCAGTGCACCGCACCTTCAACTGCGTTCCAAGTGAGCACTGCTCGGGGGTCGTGAAGCTGCAAAGCAGATTCCTGTTCCTTCAGGAGCCATACACACCTATTCAACTCGGGCTCATCGCTAATGCGATATAGTATCCACGGTTGCAGGTGCCATCGTGACATCATTCAGCAATGGAGGCCCGCTATATGAACCACATGCGGCACTCTTTTGGACAGGTCGCGGCATCGACAACAGCGGCGTGGACTTGGTTCAGAGGAAGACCTCGTAGACAGGGGAGGCAACTGCGCCAGGGTGCAGCAATGTCGTCCTCACAGGTTAACTCCGTCGCTGTCAGTTCTGAAAGCGCCGAACGCAGCTTTTTTAGGTAATCGGCTGTCATAGTTTGCTGCGACACAGTATAGTGCAAATGGAAGCGAGTCCACAGTCAGTTGCTGTACCGTTGCCACCGCACAATAAACTACTTTCGCACAGAAACGCACACACTGCCTTGTGCAATCACGCACAGAGACTGTCTTGTGTCGTCCATCTAACGAAATAGACCTTGACAGCGTCCCTAACTCTGAATGACTCAGCTGTGTTGAAGCTATCTGCTCAACGGCATTGCGTTAGGTAACTCTGGGCTTCCCAGATGCGCGCTAAAAGCATCCACCCTCAATTCATGCTCCTCACACGCCCACTACCACGTATGCTGTTAGGCGACTGAAATTCTTTCGTCGGAAAAAAACAAGATTTTGAGTCAGAAAGGGAGTGCAAAAAACTAGATATCTCGTGGCGATGGGATCATGCAAGGCAATTAAGCATGGCAAAGCTACTTCTGCAGACCTGTAATCAGAGCCTAAACAGCGGAAGCTCAAGGAATCGGCCTTTTTTTTAGAGCGTATGGGAATGCTGCAGACACGAATGCTCGCTGAATGTCCTTCTGATGATAAGCAAACTGTCTGGTCCTTCTATTACGTGTCCGGCGTGCAGTGAGGCGCAGAAGGCGAATGGTCAGACCGCATTCTACGGTTCTGGGGGGGCGTGGCAGACGTGACCTTCTTGGGCCAGCGTGTTTATTACCGTAAAGTGTGGTTTGGCTTTATGGGCTTTAACGTCCAAAGGCGACTCATGATATGAGGCGTAGCGGATGGCTCCTAATAATTTCGACCAGCTGGGCTTCTTCGACGTGCACTGACATCGCACAGGACACGGGCAGAATTCTAGCATTTAATTCCTCTCCATCGAAATGGGGAAGCCACGGCCGGGATCGAACCCACGTTGTTCGAGTCAGCAGCCGAGCGCCATAACCACTGAGCTGTAGGGGTACAGGGTTGTCAGCACTGAGGCGATAGGAAAGATGCAGAAGCATATGTGTACCTAAACGCCAGTTGGTGTACGCTTGTTTCACTACTCAAAAAATGAGTAGACAAGGCAAAAGAATGCACCACAGGGCCAACTCTCGCTCGCCAATAAATGTGATGTAATTTCCGCGCGAAATATCTGGAGTGGAAAAAGTGGGGAAACAAAAAACCATTCAGGACAGTAATCTGGCTTCTATATACGTATACAAAGGGCTGGCATTTGCAGCTGGCTTTCTTTTTGGATAGCTCGTAAGCCGATATCATTTCTCGGTAAACGTATCTCCTTCAACGACAGCATATCAGCAGCTTGCATTAATGAACTCTTGTATTTAGCTAAACGAACACTACTTTAGTTTCCAGTATGCACTTTCTAAATCCTAATGCATGGCAAGAGAGCTTCACAAACTACGCTGCTTTGCACCAAATTGTGGCGGAAGCGCACTGCGACTACATTACCTTCTGCGCGGCTCCGTGTTTTTGCGCATATGCAAAGCACCCGTTTTGACGAACATTTCTGTCCCATTTTTAGGCCGCAGAAAACCCATGTACACCTGTTATGACAACCTCCCTTAAGCCGTAGATTACAGAGTTGAAAGTGGTGCGTCCGGGATTTTCCTGAGGCAGACACCGGCTGTTACGTGATAAGGAAAACCAGCCGCGCTCAGGCTTAAAATCTCAGCTTAAAAGATCCCAGAAACTGAATGGAGGCAGGACTTCTCCATGATCGCGCACAGACAAAACAATGCAATAGCAGGGCTTAATAAATCAGGCGTTGTATCTCCAGGAAGCGTGTTGAAATGAAATCTTATCTTGAAGTGCGTGTACTGCAGCCGACTTTTTTTTTGTGGACGTCTTCCACAGCGTAGATCTTGGCATTCCGTTGAGACGCTTCGGGTCAGTAACCGCACGGAGTTATTTATGTTTCGACACGAGTACCGGCGGCATTGTCTCGCTGGGTGAACTTGGCAGCGGGCAAAGACGCAGTTGTGGCCGGCTGCTGCAGTGTGTACCTGTGTAGCCAGCGAGGCTGCACGGAAGAGCCATGGTGCACAAGGGCGACGCGTGCTGCAGCGCATGCGCTCGGTCATCAAGGAGAGGCTAGTTGTTTGGGCCCGAACACTATAAAGATTATTCGCTTGCACAGTCGTCAGCACGGCTGTCTAGAGCGCTGGAAAGGGCCGCTTTTGGCTGCATGCGCAACTCCTCCCGATAACGCCTGGTTTGAGGCAACCTGCATCTGAGCATGCGTCGCCACACTGATGGCAATGCCTTCACCCTCTTCGCCGCGCTAATCCGCAGCCGCGAACGCAGACGAGCGCAGGCCGCCGAACCGTCTCGGCGGGCGCTGCAGCAATTCTTTTTTTTTGCATGCAGTATCATTGACGCACCGTTATTTTCTTCCCCAATACGCCAGAATATTTAGCATTGTTCACCGTGTCCCGTGTGTTCACTTTCGGCACAGAGGATGTCACTTTGTCGCTGGTGGGTCCATGGATATTATGGAGCCTTTTCTTTCAAAGCACTGTCGTTTAATAAGCCGAATAGCTTGAGGAATTGGATAGTATGATCACTCAGACAGACTATCGCGTTGAGAGATATCACCTCACAGAATGTGCAGATATTTAGATTGCTCCATTAAAATTATACACATCGTATCAACGTGCGACTTCCTCACGTAAAAACTGCTGGATGCGCTGGAGGAGCGACTGTTGGTCGAGAGCACCATCCTTTGGGAGAGCCAAGCTGGAAAGTGTGGCCTCCTGAAAGCCTGCACGCCGGGTAGAAAGGCGCTGTTTGCGCAGCTCATCGAAGCTTTGGCAGTAGCCGATGACACCGGAGACAGTCTGGGAATCCTTGGCGACGAGCATCTGGAAGGCATCATCCTCAATGCCTTTCATAATATGTCTGATCTTGTTGGCTTCGCTCATAGAAGGGTTGACACGCTTGCAGAGGTCGACGACATCTTCTTATAACTGGTTAAGTTTTCTCCGGTTTGCTGGGCCCGACATCGAAAGTGTTGCTGGCCGCGTAGCTTACGCTTTGCGGGACGGCCAAATACTTCTGTCAGACAGGGTTTTTTGAGCTGCCCAGCTTGAGATGTCAGCCTCATGGTTTCGAAACCAGAGATTGGCTACGTCGCTCAAATAAAAGATAACGTTGGTAAGCTTGACGCTATCGTCCCACTTATTCTATGCGCTCACGCGTTCATAGGAGGCCAACCAATCCACCACATCCGTGTCATCTGTGCCGCTGAAGATGGCCGGGTCACGCAGCCGCGAGGCGCCGGAACAGAAGACAGCCGACGGAAGCGGTGAAGCGGTTGGGGTGACGGTCTCAGGTATTGCAGAGGCCGTAGGCAATGCACGGGTGCGAAACTCCAGGGCGAGGGGATCGTTGGCACCTCCACCACTTGTAATAAGGAACGTCTTACAAAACACTGCATCGCGAACAACCAGCGGTACAGTCTAGGTACAGACAAGAGGCAGCGATCAGTCCACAGCACGCACGAGAGACGGAGCGTTCGGCGCTTCTCATAAAAATGTTTCCATAAATGAAGCGTATACTTCGATGTGTGTTTATATATATATATATATATATATATATATATATATATATATATATATATATATATATATATATAACTCTCAAGGTTCGCTTACACCCAATGAACATAAATACCCACGAGAGCAGCAGATTGGACGGCCCTCGCCGTAGCTCAGTTGGTAAGAGCACCGGACGCGATATTCGGAGGTCGTGGGTTCGGACCCCACCGGCGGCATGGTTGTTTTTTCTGCTGCTTTATAAGTAATTTTCTTTAAGCGATTCATTAATCTAAGTACTATAATGTCCCACTGATAGGCACAACACATAAAAAAAACATTCCCCTATGCACCTTGGTGTCGGTGACTGTTAGCTCCCTTCATAAGTTTGTCAAACGGGCCCCTCATTTCATTTAACTTATATATATATATATATATATATATATATATATATATATATATATATATATATATATATATACGCACTCCTATTTTTTTCTTACAGCACTTTTACTGTGACAAGAGTAGGTCTCAAAGTTGCAGTTTTGCTGATCTCTCTGAAACTCCTCAACGGAGCGTAAAAGACATTTAGACGTTCCCTTTGCAACAAGTTTACGTATCCTTTTTCTCGACACTAGATAGCGAAGCCCACAGTAATCAGTTTTCAAGATAGCGGCATTTCCTGATAATGTTTTGGTGTCTACAAGTGTTGCACACAGAAGCAGTTCAATTTCAGCTTACTTTAAATTGATAAACATGGAGCGAGGCGACCAACGCAGTTTAAGTCTTCTATGAAACTATCTTGCGGCTCTCTTGCTGAAATTGTGCGGCACGCTTACAAGAGCAGAAATTAGCTTAAACCCAG
The DNA here is from genome assembly GCF_052857255.1 of Amblyomma americanum. Taxonomy (NCBI): domain Eukaryota; kingdom Metazoa; phylum Arthropoda; class Arachnida; order Ixodida; family Ixodidae; genus Amblyomma; species Amblyomma americanum. Next base: position 87,946,706 of record NC_135497.1, read on the forward strand.
TGTACGTGTACGTCATTTTTGCTTTTCAGTTGTTTCGCGCAGCTTTAATGCAGTCACGTAGTAGAGATAGGCAGAAATGGAGTTTATTGTCTCCATTTTTTTCGAACCTATGAAAGCATTGAATTCAGCAATAAACCGGGTGCCACAGGAAGCAGTAACCAATTAATGCGCTAATATTACGGCCGCGCATTTTGAATTCTGATGGAATGGTTCATGGGTCAAGAAATGACTTTTTTCTTTTAAAGGGTGATTATAAGCATTAAACAGTACATTGCACTGGATTGACGCAACCCGAAGACACAAGATCGAAAATAAATGAAGCTTTGGCGTATAAACAGACAGGCTTTCCTCCATCGTCGTAAGTTGCTTCGGATGATTGAGGCTATTATCTTGTACACACAAATAAAACTGAACTAAAAGACACACATTGTATCGCACTGATGAACCCATCTTTAACAATAACGTAAATTCAGTGGTGGTAGTTACCTAGCTTGAATAAAATGAAAGCGCGTATAATAGACGGAATCCCCGAACCGCCTGCCGCTCGAAGCATCTTAACACGTGCTTTGGTTGGCAGAGCGATGGCAGTGCTCAATTACTGCTCAGTAAACCCATCCTTGAAAATATTTCGAGAACTCCGCGCACACTCGAGCGATGAGTGGTGAGAACTGCTGCATCAGCAGTGGTCAACTGTCGTTTGAAACCCTCTTCGTCGCCATCTTCCTCAAAAGTTCAAATGTCTGATTCCCCTTTGTTTGCCTGAAACTTCTGAACACCCGGTACGGGTTTACAAAATACATATTTCTATAGCTGTACCTATTTCGCTCGAGCTAAACTTCTTTGGGACAGTGCTTTCTTCGGAATCTCCTGAAATGTGTGGCCCATAAGCAAAAAAGAAAGTTGAAATTTCATACCAGTATTACGAACTCTTACTCTATCTGACGTGCAATCATGCTCTATACCATTTATATCGTTCTTTTAGCCAGTTATGTGAATGACTTTGAAGTACCGGAAGGAAAATTTATTGATAGTTATTGCGCTGTGCATTCTGAATGCGGCAGTAAATGAGACAACAGGTTTACGGCAACATCTGCGCATTTACCCATACTGCATAATAGCTGGTTATCAGAAAAGCTTCAAACGCATATTGCAAGGAAGAGGAGGAACAGTCAAGACAAGTAAAGTTGTCTCTGCGCTCGTTGTCTCTGAGAAAGAGCTGTGGACGCGCCGAAAGCGCGGAAAAATACGTGCCACATGAGCAGAAGGGAATTCAAGCAACGCGCACATGCAAGCACCGAAGCCTGTCGCCCTGCACGCGGGCGGCGTGACCTTGGAACACTGCTGGGGAATATGTTGAGTGAGGATCCCTCAGTCAGAGGAGAAAAGGGAGAGAGGGTAAGCGCGGCTCCCTGCCGAACAGGAGACGCGAAGTGTTTTGAAGCGAAAAGCTTCACTACGCTAGTCAACACCGCGCTTCGCGCGAGCCGGCGTATGTCGGAGCACGAGTGACGTCACGCACGGCGCAGGTGGCCGCCGCCGACTCCGTCACCTGACGTTTCGCCGCTGCTGCGCGTGACGTCACGTGCGGCGCAGGTGGCCACTGCCGCGCGCCATGCGTCATCGTTTGACGTTCGCCGCAAGCGCGTGTTTATCGCGGAGGCCGACTATATAACCGCTTGCCAGAGAATAGGCGTGCGCATTCAACATGGAAGGAGAAGAGAGTGATACTAGCGATACAGAAGTGCTACCACGGGAGTTGGCTGAAAAGGAGCGAAGAAATGAAAGGGCTGAAAACTCAACGAGCGTCCGAGACACCCGAACAACGAGAAGAACGTCTCGCTAAACGACGCAGCAAAGCCGAGTCTGAAACGCCAGAAGTACGACAGGCGCGTCTCGCTAAGCGGCGTGAAAAGGAAGCTGAACAGCAACGTTCGGCCATGTCAGTTGAGAGTAGCCAAGATGGTGAAAGTTCTGGAATATCTGAGGAGTTGCGAAGGAAGAATGAAAAGGCCAGAGCCGAACGAGCTAGTGAAACACCCGAGCAACGAGAGGAGCGTCTCGCTAAACGACGACGACAAGATGCTCAAAAGCGGCTTCTAGCCGCCAGTTCCAGCACCCATCAGAGTGACGACACAACGACGGAACAAGAGGTAAAGGCTCGTCGTTACACAGACTACGAGTTGAAACTTGGTGAAAGTGAGAACCGTGACCATAACCATAGGCTAAATTATAAATTATAATCATAAGCTAAACCATAAGCATCCCCGATCCTTTTCGCTTCTAGATATCCAGGCTTAACTTTAGCTAAGCCCCAGCCAATTTTTTTTACATTTTGTACTTTTTCCCTCCGCTCTTTAGGTCACGTGCTTGTCGATTTCGATTGGCTATTTGCTCCCCTACAGTCGAAGACGAAGCTGCTGTTTACCACGTTTGTCGCTGTTGCATTGTAGTTTATAGTGAACTAGAATATTATAGTTGCATGGCGCTGTGTGTGCGAGTCACGGCGCGCGTTCCTCTGTCTGTATTGTACGGCACGCGTGCGTTTTGAATTCGGTTGTGCTCAGCGATTGCTTCATCGTGCACGCTTCATCGATGTGCGACGCTGCAGTGAGGGACAGCTTCGCGAAAGATTCAACGTCTGAAAGAAACAGCGCACGCCAGATCGTCGCGGCCGGCGAGCTCATCGTACGGATTCTTCGCGCCAAATTTTAACCGTACATGTGACCTTTTCGTCTCGTCGTACGTGTTTTTCGCCTGTCATCAAAATATGGTGTGTTGAAAAACGATGCTTTATCATGTATTGTGTGCGCTAGCCGTTACCTGTTGCTATTTTTTTGTTTTGAGCCGATTCGTGCACAAAGCACGACCGCAGCGGCGCAGTGTGCAAGCGTAGTGAGAGCATCTTTCTCATGCTTTATTTCGCTGCAGGCTCCGATCATTCGTCTCCTCCGCGCAAGAATATTGCCTGTCGTCTCTTCAACGCAACGTGTTTGTCCCTTCTGACGACCATTCAGGATCAGGTATGTAAAAAGCACAGTCTCCGTTCAGAAAAGGGCGATTAGATTAGTGTGCACGCTTCTGTGGCACGATGTACTGCCCGAAGTGCTCACACCTACCGCAGCACTGTATCTGATCCTCATTGGACAGTAAACCTGTTACAATTTTAGCGCTACAAGAAGACTCCACCTGCCAGGTCGCTTTTTTTTCTTCTCTCGTGTTTGGATGGACGGCGTCATTTTTTTTTACTGTGGAGTATAAAGCAAACGATAAAACAGTAAACGTGGAACGTTGATAGGCAAGAAATTAGCTGCTTATTTGTGCTCTACGTTTCGTAGCGGTCGGTCATTTTCGCACACACCTTGCAATATTCTTTGCCAACCCAGAGGGTGACTTATCATGCCAGCAGTTTAACTGTATTCGAATGGAAGGTGCGTGGTGTTAAGTTCATATGGTGGTGTTAAGTTCATATGAACTTATCCTTCAGTCAGGCTGAGAACTAATGGTGAAACTTGTCTTTTTTAGTTCTTTTTACAAGTGAAAAGGTCTGGGCTAGTTGGTGACCAAACATTTGATCGCTAAAGCATACAGTCTATGTCATCTCTTTTTGTACTTTTGTACTCTTGTATTGTCTCAATTCAGTTCAGTGTGCAATCCTTGTGGGAGAGTGTAGGCTTTGTAGTGTAGTTTCTAAGCTTTTTCTGTTATGAATATTTTGAATATAGTAAGCAGTAACAATATAGTTCTTTCTTCCTTCTGCAGTTGCTGATGTTCGACAATATGTTAACTATGTTAAGCGCTTAGTGACAGTTCATTGGTACTCAGCGATTGTGGTGTAGAAGTTTGTCTATGGTTCTTGTGCGAGCAGCTGTCCAGTATAAACTAGCGCACTGCGTCAATTATGCCTCTTATAGGTGCGTGACAAGTGCTGTAATGAATAAAATTTGGATTCAAATGTGGTAGTTTCTCATTGTCAAAATATTCCTGTTGTTTCTTGAGCATGTGTGCTGCCATTATATGGTTTAATGATTATACAAGCTATGAGCAACCGTTACGCTAATGCCATCAATGGTGCTTCTATTGCAGTGCACCCGGCGGTAGGAGGGAGGCAAAGGCGCGCAAGCAGTGTTGCTCCTGGCACTGAAGTTCAACCTGGCTTTGTGTGGTATGAATTTTTTATGTAATAATGACATTGTAGCTAGTTCATAATTGCTTGATGTCCATCAATGAACATCGTATACTATGTTATACAGCTACAGACATTCTATTACACAGATTTTGGTGCCATTCAATATTTTGGAGGACTTAGTAGTGAAGAAATTTTTGAATAATGGTTTGAATAACTGTGATTTCTTTTAATTGTGTGAAGTATCAATGCAGTTCTTTTTTTGTAAAAGGCTGGACTTCAGCAAAGGTTTCATATTAAATTAGTTTAAGGGGCGCTGCCTGAAATTCATGTGTGGGAAAAGTCAGAAAAAAAATGACGCACACGTGTAGTAATCCTTGGCAGGCTGGCATGCAACCAGGCTAATATGAGTAGCACCCTTCATGCATATAAAGCTAAATGTGATGTGCAGCTATGTGAGGCTCTTAGTCTTCTTTGCACTGTGCACACTTCCTTCTTCAGCAGGAGGGTGATGTTCACTGATGTGAATAATTTCCAATAGCTGACATGAACCCATATTAGTTTTGGGTCATTCCATCCAAAACTTCCCAAGCTTCAAAAGCGACCACCACCGATTTTGTTGAAAAAAAAAATCAGGTAAATGTCAATTATGTGAATACAGTTTTTTAAAAGTATTTTTCGGCAAATTTTTTTTTCTGACGTAAGTGCCTTTCGAAGTTTTCGCGAACATGCGAAAGTTGCTTGCATGTGAATATTCTTAAATCAGGTGTGAAAGCAGATTAAATAACAAATTCTATTTTATATTATCGTGTATGCAACGTTCTTCGATGCACCGTCATTAGAGGCCCCATATATGACTTTGCTGCTTTTTCTCGGTACAATAAAGAAGCAAGAAATTGTATGTCTTCAGAATTTTATTATAAACTTTCAGTCACAATAAATTTTTCGTTGTTCACTTAGTGGTAGAGTTGCTGCCAAAAATATTTTGAACTTTCTTTAAAGAGTATTTTTTGAGAAAATCAGTCCCAAGGTTGGCAAAAAGTGATGCTTTTCTTAGAATAAGACCTAAATTAAACATAAAGGCCCTCGAGATAAAAATACTTGAGGTAACTCTGTAAACACATACACTTATGAGCTTGGAATCAACGAACTTTTGTTCAAGTAAATTTTGCCCGAAGCGAGAAAAAAATTAGAAGTTCACAACCAGTGTCACTGGGCGGCACTGCCCAACTGTGGTTTCGCTGCGTAAGACCTACGCACCGCTGCACAATTTGGCAAATGCGCAGCTTGCCCAGGCGCAGTTTACGCCGAAACCCTGCTGCAACAAAGTCTTGCTCATGTCATTGAGAGCAGAGACTACATACATGTCCAACAATGGATAAGTGGAGCCCGCTGTACACTCTAAACTCTTGTTGTGACACCTGAAGATTTTTCGTAAAGTTCACGCAGATTTTGAACCAACCTAAAATTCACTATTTTATCAGCAAGCAGCAAGCTACCTATTTTCGAAACCTGGAGGTGAACTTAAATCGACATGAGGCCTTACTAGTGATGGATTTCGCAGAAAATTAGTTTTATAATTCAGGACGCACCAAAATCGTACCACTGGGAAAACACGCAGGCCACCATACGCCCAATAATTGTCTATTATTCCAAGAAGCAAAGCAACCCTGCAGAGATTCCTGTGCGGTCTTTCGCCGTCATTTCAGAGTGGAACATGATGCTGTTGCAGTATACGCTTTTCAGGGTGCAATGCTCAAAGTGGTGAAACAATATCTGCCCCAAGTAAAAAAAAAAGTCACTATTTCTCTCATGGAGCTGCATCACAGTATAAGAATAAAAAGCACTTTCTGAATCTTTGCTACACGAACAAGATCATAGTCTTTTGGCAGAATGGAATTACTTCGCTACTTCACACGGAAAAAGTGCATGCGACGGTGTCGGTGGCACACTGAAACGTCTCGCAGCAAGAGCAAGCTTGCAGAGGTCATATCAGGATCAAATTATATCACCAGAGGACCTGTTTCCTTGGAAAAAAATAACGTGAAAGGAGTTACAGTAATCTGGGTGCCCAACGCAGAAATACAATAAAAAAGAATAGAACTGGCTTCCAGATTCGCCATGGCGATTACAGTGAAAGGAACGCGACACTTCCACTACTTCAGGCCAGCGATGCCTTCAACACCTCATGTTGTCATCACATCAATCTCAAGCGTCCAAGAAATTCAAGTAAAAAAAGGGACGTGAACATACAGGTGGCCTCATAATGAAACGAAAAATTCAAATGTTGAACAGATGAGGGGTTGAGAAAACAAAAGGCAGGGAACAAGAATGTAGAGAAATTTTTTTATTTACAGGGTATAGCCTCCTGCTATAAGTATCCATGGGCCCGTTCAAGCCATCTTTTAATTATGTTGTAAGACAGGAGAGAAATGTTCATGTCGTTCTTCTGCCTCTGGAACGTTTATGATTAACTGCCACACAATAGGGGTCACATCGATGTTGTATTCGTTTACCTGACCACGTTGAGGCCAAAAATGAGTGATAAACTGAGGAAAGTACCTCGTTCAAGATGGATTTTTACTAGCATCGACTGATTGAGAACGTGTTCGTTTGGCAAAGACCTAAAGTAAACATGCGTGCCGAAAAAAAAAAAGGGTCGGTGCCGCGCACGTGTGATGCAGTGAAAGCGCATTTCGCCAGTGCCGACCATTGGCTCTGGTTGTGAACTTCAAATTTTTTTTCCCTTGCGTCAGACAAATTTTACTCGAACAAAAGTTTGTTGCTTGCAAGCTAATAAGTTTATGTGTGTACTGAGTTATCTCAAGTATTTTTATCTTGAGGAGCTTTATGCTTAACTTTGATCTCAATCTAAGAAAAGCATCACTTTTGGCGAACTTTGGGACTGATTTTCTTAAAAAAATACTCTTTAAAGAAGGTTCAAAATATTTTTGGCAGAAACTCTACTACCAAGTGAACAAAGAAAAAATTTATTGCGTCTGAAACATGAACGACGTTTATAATAATAAATTCTGAAAACGCACAATTTTTTGCTTCTTTATTGTACCGAGAAAAAGCAGAAAAGTCTTATATGGGGGCACTAATGACGTCACATCTAAGAAAAATGCATACGCGATAATATAAAATAGAATTTGTTATTTAATGTGCTTTCATGCCTGATTTAAGAATATTTACTTGCAAGCAACTTTCACGTGTTCACAAAAACTTCGAAAGGCACTTACGTGAGAAAATTTTTTTTCCGCGAAAACAGGTTAGCGAAACGGTATTCACATAATCGACAATTACCTGAATTTCTTTCAATAAAATCGGTGATGGTCGCTTTTGGGCCCTGGGACGTTTCGCACAGGAAAGACCCTTTTGCATATTCACAGCGGAGTGAACTTAAAATTTAATTAAGCCCAGGTGGCCTGCACGTGACAGCAGATAGGGAAGGTAAGTGTTTTAATAGCCATTCTTGCATGCTGTCAGTCAGTATTTACAATTTCATTATGCTAAGCATTTGAAAAAAAAATGTTATATAGTGGTTGCATTATACTGTTCTGGCAAAATATAATTCATGTGAATTACTACTGCTGTATATGCTGCAAGAATTAGATGAAGCAGCAGTATGAATATAAAAAGTTGAGGTTTGTAATTTGCTCAAGAAAAAATAGTGCTTTAGAAGGCGATTATTTTATGCTGCTTATGTAGTTAAAGTAGTCTTTCAGTGAAGGCTGGTCGAGTAACCAAAGCTTTTTGCACAGACGTAATGTAGAGGTGTAGTATAAGACATGTTCTCAACCTGAGCTAAAGCTTTATTTATTTTAATGGTCCGTATAATTTTGTGCGTATGAAGTCACCTCATTTCTGCATGAGTGGAGACAACTGTTTAGATGTGTAAGTTGCCCTGGCTGTTATTTCACTTTTAGCCCGAAGCTTTTTCTTGTTTTCCAGGAGCAGTGCCCTAAAATACAAATACAACTGCCCTCATTTCAACATCAGGTGATGTTAGGAGGTGCACCCTAAAGGTCTTAGATTGGCTTAATAAAGGAGTGCACCCCCTTATTTATATTACATGACATTTATAGCACAGCCATTTTGTCATGTCCAAGCCGTTCTCCAGGAATTTAAACTTTATCAAAAGGCAGCGACAATGGGATGCACCCAAAAATTCCATGACAGGCACAAGCTTCCTGAGGTTTACTAATAGGAAATGAATTGACAGGTAATGTATGCAGGGGAAAGCAGAACATACTAAAATTACAGCTGGCGATATTACTCACTGACACGTAGATAATCACCTACACTTCCCTTTTAATTCACGCCATGTGCTACAAAACATAGAGTGCATATGGCATCAGAAACCAGAGCCATATTGTTACCAGGAGCTGCATCAAACCTTAGTCACGCTAGAAATCAGACCACTGGGAAGACAAATTCTCAAAGAAGAAATGCAAATTTGTAGATGATGGAAAGGAAAAAAGCAAACAAGAGCAGAAGTGCAGGTGAGGGAATAAGAGATGATTAAACAATGAAAGCAAATCTAAATATGGAGAACTAAACACATGAGAATGGAGGGAAGGATTTGTTAAATTGCATTTTATTTTTCACCTTTTACGAGTTTCTATTGCATACACGTGTTTTTCTTGACACGAGCATCCCAGTAGTCTGGCATTCGGGATGCCTACAGTTTGACCCTACAGATGGGAACAATATTCTGGATTTTTCCGTTTTCTTAGTAGTTTTTTTGTTTTGTTGGCCACAGTGTGAATTTTTTCCACAGAAGCCAGTGTGCTTGCGATCATGGGAGCATATGTAAGCAATTAAGTAGCTGTCATTTGGGACATGTTTTGTTTTATCTGCATATATTTTCTGATTTTGGTTCTCTTTAATAAGCAGTTGGAAGCCTGCACATGTGGCCCCCTTTATACCTGCCTTTTGTGCAGTTTACATTTTTAGACATGAACTAACGAAGCCCATGCCTAAGTCGACTAAGCTTTGTAGTTCGAAAATTTATTAAATGTTTTCTTCTCTGTGGAGGTCAAATACATGGTACATACTGTCCCCACCTGTATGGAGAAGTCTGCCAGGGCCATTGTTGTGATATGGATGTGGCAGAATAAATATGACGGTATATTTTTCTCCAGTTGTTTGATGAATCCTTTGTGTGCATTCTGCAGTAGTACCTGTATCTGTACACAAGATGACACAGTCCATCTCACATGAAAGATTTGTCTCAACATTTCGACACTGCCTGCACTTCCAGAAAGACTGCGGCTTACACCATAAGGGTCAGCTTATTCCTGCATTCAGTGGGCAGGCTTACACTACAGAAGGGCAATAGTACTCTTGTGTGAACAGTGTATATATACCGCCAGATAGTGCATAGATACCCTTTGCAATAGAGCATTACCTTGTACCCCTAGAAGGGTAACATTACCCGCCATGTGAGGGCATACACTTGCACCACAGGGGTGCAAACTTTGTTCTGTTTATGTCGTTGTAACCTTAGTCTTTAACAAAGTAACTTTGAACATCTAGATTTGGCATAAATTTACGTGCTAAAGGTGCAAAGTTACATCTTTCATGCAAGGGTATGTTTATGCCGTCTTCAGGCTAACACTTGCCCCTCTTAGAAAGGCGTAATAATATACCTACCTGGCTTAAACTTGCTCTTATTGCAGGGCAAGTTTAGACTATTAGAAGCGGAACAGTATGCTATGTGCGAGAGCATAAATACTTGTCATCAGTGTGGCAACGCATGCTCAGATACAGTCAATGTCATACCAGGCGTTATCAGTAGGCGTCGCCGTGGTGACGACTGTACACTACAGCTAACGCACAGATTCCTACCATTTTGGTATCTCTGAAGGAGGAGGGATGCGACAGGGGTTTGACCATACATGCCCACTGGATAGCCGCACATGACCGAAAAGAAGGTTAGAATGCGCTTTTGGCGGCAATAAAAGTAATTTCCGATGAAGTTAAGCTATTAAAAGATGGTTTGGTTTATGGGGGTTTAACGTCCCAAAGCGATCAGGCTATGAGAGACGCCGTAGTGAAGGGCTCCGGAAATTTCGACCACCTGGGGTTCTTTAGCGTGCACATGAAATCCGATCGAAAATAACATATTTCCGACCATTTTCAGGTACGGAGCGAAACAAAGAAATGCGAAATGAGCGGTGCCTACGCGTCCCTCTGTTGGCATTTATTTTCATCGCGCTTTTACTTGGGTGGTAACAAAAAGACGCCAGAGTCGTCCATGTCTCTGTCATGGACGAATCGAGCATCTATCTTACCGCGACAGTACTTTTCCAAACTAAAATTTACCAAAGGCGGTTGAGTAAATTAAGAGATCACTACAGAGACTACATTGCAGAAATGCGAAAGCATTAGTGTTTGCCGCGACGTTGGTGGCTCCTAGTCGACTTCTTTCTACATCTACTTACCCAATCCATTACGATCCGACCGCCACTGTTCGATCTCAGATGCTGCCACTCGACGATGTGCATTTTTTTTGTTGCTGTACTCTGACTGGTTGTAGGCGTGACGTCATCGGAGGTATAGATGACGTCACACTCTTATGACGTCATGATGCCACATGGTCTCTCTAATGAGCCCCAATAAGCCAATGAGTTACGTTCATTAATTATCAGCAATAATTAGCTTCAACTACGCTCGTTAATCAGGGTCATTAATTATGATCGTTGGGCATGGTCATTAATTAATGACTTATAATAACAACCGCTGACTAATGACTCCGACGCGATATTGTTTAATAATTGACTATGCTTCCTCACACCCCCCTTCAGATCGTCACTGATCGCAAAAAATTTCGCGGACACATTCTGCGGACACTTCAGGTGCCGACATAGCCTAGTAATTCTTTCGCATTAATAAGGCGCGACCGTTTAGCGTGAACGCAGACCTCTGGACGGACATGAACTTTAAACAGTTGTCACAAGTATACATATTAAATGTTATAAAACCTTTAAAAGTTCCAAAAGCCACAAACGTTAAGTTGGTAGGATATTGAGCCCTTTGTTCACTGACACATTCGGTGACCGCCGAGTATTTCTTCTATTTGCAAGCTAAGCAAGTGATATTTTCCAGCCCTGCGCCAACAGCTCCAACGATGCCCGTAAGTGCAGAAAGATGCGTCTGCACGAGATAGGTGTATACTCCCCGCTGTGGCTGTTCATCTGTCAGCTCCGGTGCGCTGTCGCTGAGAGCCGAAAATAACCACGCCGATAGAAAGGGAAGACATGAGAAACCGCTGTGCACAAGGGTAACCTTCAGTGCACTAGATGCGCCGTTTTTTCTAGTGGAGGTACCCAGATCAAGTGATCAGTTGTCCTAGTGTACAGCTGTTGTTGTTAGCCTATCAAAAGATGGCACATACCCACACTGGGGGATCGGCCAAGAATCGGGTGGCTATTCACCTGAACGCAGTTAACAAAAAGGAAAAGCACGTGGGAGCGCAACACCGGTGAATTTTTTGTCATGAACAGAAAAGGAAGGAGTGTTTTGATTTTAAAATTTTAAGAATAATAATAAAGAGAGGGATTAAATATTAATGATTTAGTCAAAATGTAATAATTGAGAGAAAAGAAAAGGTTGGAAAACTTAGCAAGGCAGTCGGTGAGATTCTATAAGGAAATTTAGAACAGCGGTACAAACAGATCTGTGGCTGAACCCAAATGTGGTGGCGCCAAATGATAGCAAGAGCGGGCTGCTCAAACTAAGGCCAAGATGCTGCAAGGGCTCCTCCAGCAACCTTTTTCTCAGAGAGTTGAATCGGCGACAATACAGCCAAAAATGTTCAATAGATTCAGGCTCACGGCAAAATGCACAAAGGGGAGAGAGCGCCAAACCCTACTTGTGTAAATAGAAATTTAGAGGGGGGATGCGGCAGCGCAGCCTCGTCAGTGATACTTCAAGCTGCCGAGAGCAACAAATTTTCCTGTTCCAATAATATTTAAGGTGCTCACAATCCGCCGATGTTAAAAGTGTTGTGTCTTGCGTGCTCAAAAACGCACGTCGCCGAAATCTAGATGCTGTAATATAGGCTGTAGCCGGGATGATTGGCAACACGGGGCCGCTGAGGGAAGCCTTTGCGAGATTATCAGCAATCTCATTTACTGTCACACTGCTGTGACCGGGAACCCACACTAAATGAACAAGGCTCAAATGCGGAGGAAGTAGGGATAAGAAAATTGATAAAATGGGACCGTCAACATGTGCAGCGAGGGACGAACACAAAGATAAAGAATCAGTAATTACTGCAACTGCTGTAATAGAGGGGTCTAGCTTGCGTAGAGCAAGTACAACTGCTAGAAACTCTGCTTGAAAAATAGGGGTGAAATCTGGAAGGCGCAGAGAAAAGGACCAGTCTAAATGCGAGCAAAATATTCCTACACCTGCTTTTTCATTGCATTGCGAGCATCAGTGGCTATTGCTATATCTGTAGGTAGGGTCCTCAGATGATCTTCTAGAAGACCATTTAGAATACTCGGTGGCAAAAGTTTTGCATTTTTTGGGAATATGTCGTCGAAAACAATGTGGATAGCGGGCCCATTGCGAAGCGCAGGAAGGATATCATAGATGTTTACATGTAAAGGCTGAAGTAATCATTTCACAAACACTACCTGAGAGGAATTGAAACGAGACCAGGGGACACCAAAAAAGGAGGTCGGCTGAGAACAGAAAATGCTTTGGGAATGGTGGAAATGGGATTCATATATCCTGAGGTAAGTTTGCACAGTTAAAAATTGAAGTCGTGATAAGAGAGGCGGAATGCGGGCTTCACATTGATAGCCACAAATTTTAGAAGGCCGAGGCACATGCGAAGTGCTTCCCTCTCTAAAAGGACAAAAGGACGAAGTTTATATGTAGCCGAGCCTGAAAACAACACTGATCCAAATTCCAAAATTGCCTGACATACGCAGTGTAGATCATTAATAGCGCATCTCTGCGCATGCCGTACCGGTGATGACATAATCTCCGTTACATGCCCATGGCACGAGCCCCTTTCGCCGCGACATGGTCAATGTGAGGTCGCCAGGTGAGTTTGTTTTCATAAATGACCCCTAGGTATATTAGGGATTGAACCTGCGGTATTATTTTTAACTGGCAAGTGAGAGAGACCACTACAGGAGTGAATAGAGGGAAAACAAGAGTGGCGCACTTGCCAACATTTAACTTCAGGTGTAATGCGCTCAACCAGTGCTCAAGTGTATTCAAATATGACTGCAACAGACCATGCAGAGAATGTATATCCGGCGCAGAAGCAAAAAACGCAATGTCGTCCGCATAGACGTAAGTGCGTATACATGGCGGTGGAGAGGAATTGAGCTCAACAGAATATTAAAGATCACAGGAGAAAGAACAGCTCCTTGCGGTACACCTCGCGTTTGTCTATACCTCTCTGAATGAACACCATTATGGACGCAAAAGAATTCCCTGTTATGAAGTAATGCAGATATCCATGCAACTATATAATCTGGAAATTGAAGAGACTGTAGCCTATGTAGCAGGATGGAGTGTTCTACACTGTCGTAAGCTTTGGCGACATCTAACGTACCAAAGCCGCGACCAGGCGTTGACGACGAGCAAGGAGAATTCTGCTCTCAAGATCAGCATGTACATTCCATATCGAACACCGTGGCCGGAAACCGAGTTGGCACGGGCTGAGTATACTTTTGCGGTCCACAATGGTTGACACCCGAATTAGTAACACCCTTTCTATCAACTTTACCACGTTTGATGTTAAAGAAATTGGCCTAATATTATCCAATTCATAGCCTCCACCCTGATTTTTAAGTAAAGGGATCACCTTGGACAGCTTCCACTCAGAAGGTATCCAAGCGTGTTTGAGAGAGTAGTTTATTAGATGCAATAAGGAGTTGGGAGACTCTTCAAATAGAATCTTGAGCATCTTTGTGGTAACACCATCAGGACCAGGAGCAGCAGCTCGCAATCTCTCGACAACTTGTGAAAGCTCTGATAGATTTACTTGTGAGGCATTATCATTTGGCACGAGTGGTGCAAACAACAATGGTCGCAAAGGTAGTAAAGACGAGAACCGCTTTTGCAGGCCTGTGGCTATTAATTCAACCGCCTGGATAGCTTCTACAGGTGACATAACTAATGACTGAAAATTATGAGAGGACATGAGCTGTTTCCTAGACCGTAGAAAACCGAATAGTGCACGTCGGTTGCCCGCCTTTGAAAGCTAATCGAAGTGTTCTGAGTCATATTTTTCCTTTGCGCAAGAAACTGTGCGTTTAAAGGTGGCTGCAATAAATTTATAATCACTCCAGTTAATCGGACATTGGTTATGAAGCAGCTTTTTTCCATGCTGCCTTCCTCCGCCTGTAATCTCTTGTACAGTCCGCATTCCACCAGTTAGAAGAATTCCCTTTTGTTGGCCTCACCAGGAACTCCGACTCTTTACGGCTTTCCTCAATAGCCAGACATATGCTTGCTGACTGCTGGACCTCGGCGATGTTAGACACTGGAGCAAGGGCAGAGCGCAACGCCGTCTGAAATCTCATAATTTACATGTGACCGCAACTGAGAAGACGCCGGAGTAACACGACATATGATATCAAAATGAATAGGTATATGATCACTTGAGGTGCCGCTATCAGCTGTCGACCAATTCGTTACGCCAATACCAGGACTAATGAACGTGAGATCTAAAACAGATTGAGTGTGTGAGCGAAGATAAGTGGCCGATCCTGAATTTAAGCACATCAGGTTGTGATCAGAAACCCAGCTATTTTTTGATAAGAGCCGTCTTCATTTAGGTTGCCGCTATATCAGCGGTCTGTGTGTGTTTATTTACCACCCCGTTTTTTGCATACGTGAGATAGGACGAAGTGCCTTGTCAAGATGCATAATTTCTTACATTTTTTTTGCAGAGTTATATGACGCAGTTGGGATGCATATGAAGCCGTTGTCATCACTGGTTGACGAATCTAGCTGGCTTTGATTGCATCCGCTGCGGGTTTCCTGGTCTGTATACCATCTTGCGGCGCACGGGAAGCGTGTCATCTTCATGTCGGAGAGAAGGCGCTCTTTCGTCGAAGCGCAGTTTGATGTAAAATTGGCGCACACGGCACCGAAGCACCTGATTTCAGGGTTGTCAACACCATTGATGAAGAGTCAGTTCTTCACGAGGGCTGAACCGGCGTCCGCACAGGCGGCGCTGGACTTCCTATTCGCTGGGTTCAGCGGGTGTGTTAAGGCGCGCTCACATTAGCGGGAAAACGCGCAACGCAGGACGTTTTCCGCGTGCCGCTTTCCGCACAAGCCGGTTTTTCTCCCGCGGACAGCCTGCTGTGCCGTCCCGCAGAGCGATGGGTCCGGTAGCTATTTTTCCCGTGCCGCTGACGAGAACAGCCAATGGGCGCCGACCGTGAACCGTGACGTCGGTCCCAGTTCAGTGACCCCGTCGGCGGAGGCGGAGGCTGCGCGCGGCCGGCCGGCCGGCCGGGCACTCGGCGGCTGCTTTGCCAGCATGAACATGCGACTTGCGACGGTGCAGAAGCGACGGTGCAGAAGCAGCGAACAAACAAGGAATAAGTACGTTTACCGTAGCCAACAGCTCATCGCTCGAACCAGCCATGCATCCTCGAGACAAAAAGGACGACGGGAGGGGAGCTAGCAGACGATCAAGACGACGACGCGAGAAAAGGGTGCGCTTTCCAGTCTTCTCTAGTGTCACGTGACTATCCCCTTCTCTTTCTGCTCGTTCGGGTCCTCCCTCAGCGCCTCCTCTCTCCACATTCCAAGACAACCGCAGCGAGAAAACGCGCGCAGTGTGACTGTGAGCGTCATTCCGAGGAGCTGCGAGGCAGCGTCGACGTTGACGCTGTGCCGCTGCGGGAAGCTTCCCGCTAGTGTGAGCGCGCCTTTGCTTCATGTGCGCTGCCACGTGTCCTCGTGGAGCGAATTTCTTCCCATAAAAGCGGCACTTAAAAGGTTCATCGTCCGAGTGGACCAGCTCGTGGAAAGGCATGTTTTGTCTGGACATGCAAAAAGAGAAAAATCAATAATAATGGACATTTAGGCGCCAGAGCACTTACATAAGCACATCATGACCGGCTAACCTAGGCTGGCTTTGTAAATAAAAAAAATGTAAACCTTGAGTTTTAACGTACGAAGCGATATATGGGCTATTAGGGACGCTATAATGGTGGGTTCGGGAATATTTTAAACCACCTGTGGTTCTTTAAAGTGCGCTGTTGTCACAGCATACGGGCACTTATATATTTCGCCACCATTGAAATACGGACGCTGCGGCCGGGATCAGAAGCCGAACGTGGAAACCGAGCTAGCGGTACTGCGACGGGTCCAAGCCTGATTTAATGCATTTAGCTACTTTAATAATGTTCAGAAGGCAATCACATCACAAAATGGCGTTAACAGCCTCGTCACAAAAACAAAACAAAAATGCAGTCGTAGGCTTCTGCTGGCTGCGGCCATGGGACCAACCTCTACGTTCACCTTATCGTTCTCACCGACCTTGACTTTATGAAAAAGAAGAAAATAAAAATTATCAACAAGGTTGCTGTGGTGTTTTAAGCTGCAGGGAGAGGCGAATTGGATTGGATTGTAAAACATTTATTGCGTCGACAGCATTTTCAGGAGACACATACTAGATGGTCTCTAGCCATGGCTGGCGGCGACCTCATTGGCCCGCTCGATTGCCCGTACTCGAATGTTAGGGCCCGAGCTGATCAGCACGGCCTCCTACCGCTCGGAAGAAGGGAGCTGTATCAACTCCGCCGGAGGCGGATCATTTGCGCAGTTCCAGTGGTCGTATGTGGCCCTTTCACCACATTTATGGCAGTCTGGGTCGTACTGGCCAGGGTACATGAGGGCAAGCACTGCCGGATTCATGAGGGAGCGTGTTTGCAGTCGGCGCCAGGTAATCTCCTGCGCTTTTGTTAACAATTTGGGGGGAGGTGAATATGCGCGCCTCTCCAGCCTAAGTGCTGGGTGATGTCATGAAATGAGATCAACCCGTCCCTCATGAAATTCGGGTCGGAGACCGCGCTCACTGCCCGGTCGACGAAACCTCGGGCTTGCCCGTGAGCCGCCTCGTTCCCTGGATTAGACTACTGGGCCGGGACCCAGATCAATTCAACTTCTTTAATCGGAGGGTGGGGGGTGTTTTGAAAGATGCGGAGTGGGGTAGATGTGATACGGCCCCTCGCGAAATTGCGATTGGCTGTTTTGGTGTCGCTGAATATTATATCAACACGCGTGTTCGCTATAGCTAAGACTATTGCCGCTTCCTCCGCCGTCTCGGAGGAGCTGGTTTCTATCGAAGCGGCCGCCAACGGGGCGCCGTTCCCGTTCACCGCGACAAGTGCAAACGCTTTTCTCTGGGTTTGCCGGTATTCCGCTGCTTCCACGTACGCCACATTGTCGTTCCGGCCGTATTTGGTGTGTAGGGCGTGAGCCCTCGCTGTGCGTTGGCCTTCGTGGTGCGCGGGGTGCATGTGCTAGGGTAGGGGTTTAATCAAAAGAGCTTTCGTGATGTGCGTGGGTAACTGCGTTTTCGAGTCCCTTTCTGGGAGCTGTTCGCACATGGTTATTCTTAATAGGATGGCCCTTCCCGCGCTCGCACGAGTGATTCGTCCGAGCTGGGAAAAGAGGTGCGCCTCGCACAGCTCCGAGAGTGTGTTGTGTACCCGAAGGGCCAGCAACCTTTCCGTGGACGTACTGTGCGAGAGCCCAAGGGCCGCCTTGTAGGCTTGCCGGATTGCAGCGTCACCCTTGTTTCTTTCCGCGAGCTGCAGTGGTAGGTAAGGGAGGGAGTAGACGGTCCTGCTGAGCACGAAATCCTGCACAAGTCGACATAGATCTTTGTCTTTCATGCCTCGTCTTTTGCTGGAGATCCGTCTGATTATCCGCGTAGTCTGATTGACCGTGGCCGTGAGTCTGTTGATTGTTTCGGTGTTTTTGCGATTGTTCTGTATGTACATGCCAAGTATGCGTATGGTTTGGACCTCCTTGACCGGAAGACTTTGCACATATAAATTCAGAGGGGCCGGCGGGATCTCGTTTGCGTTTCTACCGCGGCCCCGCCGCGGTGGCTCAGTGGTTAGGCGCTCGACTACTGATCCGGAGTTCCCGGGTTCGAACCCGACCGCGGCGGCTGCGTTTTTATGGAGGAAAAACGCTAAGGCGCCCGTGTGCTGTGCGATGTCAGTGCACGTTAAAGATCCCCAGGTGGTCTAAATTATTCCGGAGACCTCCACTACGGCACCTCTTCTTCCTTTCTTCTTTCACTCCCTCCTTTATCCCTTCCCTTACGGCGCGGTTCAGGTGTCCAACGATATATGAGACAGATACTGCGCCATTTCCTTTCCCCCCAAAACCAATTATTATTATTATTATTCTACCGCGTGGCTTGGCCCTAAGAACCAACAGTTCCGATTTCGAGTGCGAGCATTCAAGGCCCGCTCTCGACGCGTAAGATTCAATTATGTCAATCGCCGGCTGCAGGGTATCTTCTATTTGGCCGTCATTCCCAGTGGTTACCCACAGGGTGATGTCGTCCGTGCATAATGTGTGCTGCAGCCCCGGCAAGGCGGCGAGTTTGGGGAGTAATGAGTGCAAGTCAAAGAGGAAAAGCGAGAGCACCGAGCCTTGTGCCATGCCTCGGCTTCCCAGAGGAATGGGCTCCGATTAGAGGCCACCTAATGCAAGCTCTGCGGTCCGCTCGGATAGGAATGATCGGACGTAATTGATGGTCCGTTCACCCGGGCCTATTTTAGAGAGGTTCGTGAGGATGGCCTCATGCGAGACGTTGTCGAAGGCCTTGTTCAGGTCTAGCCCGAGCACTGCCTTCGTTCCAGTCCCTCGTGGAGGGTTCAGCACGTCATTCTTAAGCTGGAGCATCACGTCCTGCGTAAACAAGCTAGCCCTAAAACCAATCATTGTGGGAGGAAGTAGGTCGTGGTCTTCTGCGCTCCTGCAAGTGTAAACGCCACTACAAAGTGCCTCCTGTCGTACTGCAACGCCAGCTACACACTGCGAACTCAGATAGTGCCTCCACCTCCCATCGTTCCGATCCCGGACCCGTCGCCAAGGGAATGAGAACACCAGCCGGAGTTGCTCACGGTCCCTCCCACCCCTGGACTCCAGGCTGTCTCCTCGCCGAGAATCCTCAACGAAAAATCAGGTGAGTTGGGCAGTCGCGGCTCCTCACTTTCAACAGTCTCAGTCTCGCAATTCCGAGCTGCAAGCCCTGCGCGACGAGATAACAGCCCTTAAATCTAGAAACTATAGACTACAACAAGAAAACTCTTCTTTAAAGCGTCCACCCTTTGCACCCGATCCACCATCTCAAACAAATCGTACTCTACCCCTTCAGCCTGTTCCCACCAACTTGCCTCTGGCGCCCACATCTACTCCACCGCAACCAAAAGATACTACCTCCAGTCCTCCCGCTCAGAACGATACATTATTTTTGCCGATCTCAAGTAATTTGAGGCTCGCCTAGAAGACAATTTAGATGCTAAAATTGATGCTAAGCTCGAATTGAGAATTTGCTGTGTTCTCTCTGCAAATCCAACAGCAAATGCACCAGTTCCAACAACAAATACAGCAGAATCCAACAACTTAGCACCCTCATGCAACAATTCCAAACACGCGTCACAGGTCTTGAAGCTAGGGTAGATGCACCGGCCGCCCTCTCCACGACACGGGTTAAACCGTAAGATCGCTTGCCTCCCGCTCCAGCCCCCAAACCCATCTTAGCTTCAACCACACTTCACCATGGCGCCCCGCCACCTACCTAACGTGTGGCAATTGAACTGCAGGGGGTTTCGCCGCAAGCGAGGCAACCTGCAGCAGTACATCCAAAATTCGGAGATCCCCCTGGTATCATCGCCCTCCAGGAAACTCATGGCCCAGTGAAACTCCCTGGCTATAAATCATACTCCCCCCTAGATGTCACCGCTCCCGACACCGCTATTTTGATTCAACGCAACCTGCCGGCCGTCTAACACTCTTTAGACGACGTTGGCGTAGACAGCGTCTTGCTCGAACTCCTCCCTCGAAAAAGGGGCGACCAAAGCCTCTTCATTCTTAACCTTTATAGCTCCCCAAAAGACAGAAGACGCGACTTCACCGCCCTTCTTTCCCGTGTCAACAAGCTCGCGCATCATTCAGGTCTCCTCATTGTAGGAGATTTCAATGCCCACCACGCCGCTTGGGGTTACCGCTCCGCCAACAGAAAGGGTAACAATCTGTGGTTACAGGCACAGGAACTGGGCTTCACCCTTGTTACTGACCGTCACACTCCCACCAGCGTAGAAAGCAGCGTGTCCATTGACACTTCACCTGATCGTACATTCTGCAAAAACGTGCGGATCGATCGGTGGCTCAACACTGGAAATACCCCTGGTCGTGACTACTATATCCTCGCGACCACCCTCAGCACGTCCCCGTACCGTCGGAAAGGTCGTCCGAGCCTAATCACAGATTGGGACAAGTTTCGTTCCCTACGGGCTCAGAACGCCCCTACCCGGATTAATAACCCGGACGAGTGGATCTCTCATCTCCAGGCAGATGTCTCTGCTACTACTCAGGAATCACCTGCCACGGCTGATGAATCCAGTACAGACAGCCGTCTCCTCCACCTATGGCAGGCCCGCGAAAGCATGCAAAACCGCTGGAAAACACAACGCCACAATAGAACGCTTCGGCGTCGAATAGCTCAGATAGACAAACAGATTGAGGCGCACACTCTGTCATTGGCTACCCAGCAATGGGGTAAAGTTTTTTACAACATGCGTGGCCAGCTCGGGCTTAGCCATACCTGGCACCTTCTCCGATACCGTTTAGACCCGGACGGTTGCAAAACATCCCAACGAGACAGCATTTCCCGCATAGTCCATCAACACCCCGGCTCAGATCAGGATCTTCTCGATGAACTTCGTGTCCGGTATCTCAATACTACTTCCCCGGACCCTCTCCTCCTCCCTTCCCCCTACATGGGTTGTGCCAACCCTGCCCTCGAAGCGGAGATTTCGAAGGCTGAGGTAAGATTCGCTCTCACTCAGCTCCGCCCTAACTCTGCCCAGGTACCGGACGGCATTTCCAACAAAACCCTCCGTAATTTAGATGACCCGTCCATTGAGGCTTTCACAGCCTTCGTGAATAATTGCTGGAGAGAGGGTGAAATCCCTGCAACATGGAAACATGCACGCGTGACTTTCATACCGAAGCCAAGCAAACGACTAGCTCTCGAACACCTCCGCCCCATCTCCCTCACTTCCTCTGCTGGGAAACTGATGGAGGACGTCATTCTCAACCGTCTTAATCATTATGTTGAAGATAATGATCTTCTACCTCGCAACATGACTGGCTTCGGCTCAAATCTCTATACGCAAGACATTATGGTCCAGCTCTCTCGAGAGATGCTGTGCCCCTCTACTAGAGCGGGCACAAAGGCTATTTTAGGGCTTTATTTAACTAAAGCATTTGACAATGTCTCGCACGGAGATATTCTCGCTAACCTATTCCTACTAAATCCTGGTCACAGTACCTACGAGTATATACGCACCTTCCTCTCTGGTCGTACAGCTGAAATTAGCTTTGGCTCTCTCCTTTCTGACTCTATAACCTTCGGTAGCAATGGCACCCCCCAAGGATCAGTTCCCTCCCCTTTCTTTTCAATGACGCCTGCCAGACAGAGATATATATCATACCGGATCGACGCAGCTTAGTTCCGACTTATGGTGCTCGGACATTACTCTGCCACTTTATTAAAGGGCGACTGAAGCGCTTTTTTTGCAAAAATCGGGTTTTCGGCAGCACCTTACAGTTTTTGATCCTGCAAACTCGACTATCGAACGGAAATTGGGTAAAAACAAGCGCTAATTGTCGTTTTTAGCATAAATATGCAGCCGGAGCCTCGAGGCACATCGCGGGTCGCGCCGCCGCCTCTGATTGGCCAAGAAGACGTGACGACAATTCGAGGACCGGCGAAGCTGCCGATCTGCGTTGCGTGATGATTGCAGCTATTCGCGGTGTTGTAAAAGCGATTATAGGACACTTTTGACACTCACGCGAACATCGGGGTGTCACTGTATGTGTTCGTACCAGTTGCGCACACGAACGACGCAGTACTCTCCGTGGCGGGGAGCGAAGACCAGCCGGGAACGTCTACCGGCGTTGGAAACTTGGTCTGGTACGTAGTACGTCATTTTTCGAAGTTGCATGTCGGTATTGGCAGAAACTAGATGACTGTCCGATAACATTCCCGCGATAAGCCACTTCCCACAATGCCTTTCGGTTTCGAGGAACATTCAGAAGATCGTGACGGTGCGCCTGTAGTCCTCAGAAACGACTGAACCCGAATGTATTTGCTTTCGCTTGCCCCATGATGTGTTCTCGATCGTGTCGTGGCATGGTGTGTGAGAAGACCGGCGACCACATTTTTCTCGCCTGGCAATAGCACCACGTACAAGCGTTGCATGAAGTAGAAATTATTATGTTGCTGCACAATTAATTGCTTGTGCATTCCAAGTGCGTTCGTCTGCTGCGATGTCATTCGCAATAGTGCTTTGGTTACGCTGGGGAGCGGCAGTTATACCCGAAGCTTGACGCAACGGAAAGGCGAGTTCGCTAGCTCACGTGTACTGCGCCAAGTCTCGCTGCCATCGGTAGAGGCCTCCCTTTCGAAAGGAGCCGTCCACAGTGCTCTCGTTGTCCATACGCCGGCCGGCACCATTCCCGAAAAAATTTCCGGTTCGTGTCCGATGCCGGTACGCGATTTTTTCGCATGTGGGGTGGCACCCAGGTGTGGATAACCGTATTTTCGCTGCGGCTGTAATATTACTCGTTCATAGCAGGTGTTATTTGTATGCATGCACACCATGTAAGATGAGTACTTCTGCGACACTTATTATCAAGTGCCAGAAATCGCTAGGAGAGACCTGCTATGTGCGGCTACTGCGAAATTACTAATAACCTGGGGTTTAACACAACAATTCTTGAAGTTTCCACTGCACAGTAGAAAAAACAGCAAATGAGTGAGAGATCTGAATAAACCTTGGGAGAAATTTTAACAGTTTTCATTTACAGGCTATAGCGAAATGCAGCGTCCTTGCTGTTTGGCTCATCTGAAAACAAATGAGAAACAGTCAGTGCTTTCTACCAAGTTGTCCCCTGGATACAGTCTGACAAAATCACTTTTTTGAGGTGTTTCTACAGAGAGAGGTTTCTACAGAGGTGTGTGTTGTTTTCAGTGCTTGAGGTTTTTGCAAAGTGAGCAAGAAAAAGTGCTGTTTGCAGTGAAGACTAATTTAAATTATCAGGGTCTGCTGAGTTCTGGCAGGTTTGCTTGTAATCAGTGTGCAGGAACCTGACACTAATGTGAGTGACATGAAGAAACCACATGGCAAAAAACCAGAATTTTATTCCACTTTGTAGTCAGGAATAAGTGTTTTTGGTCCTCTAAAAATCTTAATAAGGTGCATTAAGTTGTGAAGATTAGCATAACAGATCTTGCCATCTAGCGAGGTCGCGCAAGATATTTGTGTCCCAATACCAACCTGCAAGATAAGACATCAGGGATTACACGGGTTGTAACTTCTGTCAATGACTATTGCCATTGAGCAGTCATGTACAAGCTCGCCGAGCTTTGTTCTGCTATAGGTGGTCGGTGACAGCCTCCTGGCATCCAGCATTTCAGTGACCGCTTGTGATGATCCACTACGCCAGAAGCAACAAAACAGTTAGGCACATGTTGAACCAATATAAAGTTGCATTTTACTACACTGAATCGCTATATTGTGGCATTTATTTCCGCCGGTGTCAAGCAAGTATGTCCGAGTTAGCAAAACTTCCTTCATTTACAGGGAGTTGATGACGCTGCCATAAAACCTGGATCATATGAAGCTCTCCAGTATGAAAGAAAAAATGAGGAAGTTAGGCTGAACTAACACCAACTTGCTAAATGCAGCTTCAGGGATTAAACAAGCCTTAGCTTCTACAGCTGAGTGAGTTCGCGAATTCACTTCAAATAAGATTTTATGTCACCCAAATTATTTTTTTGCCAAAATCTTAGGCATAAGCTCCCCGGTTAAGAGAACTGACTTCTGATTATTAAGTAGCAGGAGCTCTAGCAGCCTGGTATCCTGCACACCGCAAAGAAAATAAACATTTACTAATAAAAAGGGAAAACACCCTGGAATTTCGAAGTCTAAAGCCAATAACTCACAGTCTATAGTAAAGGGCTGAAAAGTAATCTTAGCCCTGTGACAAAATTTAGAAGAAACCAGTACGAGTAAGCTTACTCCTCTTGACTGACGATCTTGTCGAAATGAAGAATAATTTGCAAATCGAAGTGTTTTTCAGATGTAAGCCAAGTTTCTTGTAAAATAGTTTCTTTTGGCTTAGAGCCAATCTGTTGCTTCTTTGATTTCGACTGCGGATGTGGAGAAGAAGGGTTAGACATGGGGGAAACACTGCGGTTGAGGTTTCGCGTACCTGAATCCACCATCTTTGCATCATGAGTAACTTGAACATTATCTGTATTAGTGGACCGAGGAAATGGAGAAATAGCAGCAACTTGTTCCTGGGGCTGAAACAGTGCAGGCAAGGAATGTTGGGTCATTAACGAAGGCATGGCTGACATGGCAGAAGTCGTTGCAATTCGAATGACCTGGGTAATCTGCGTTGCCAGAGCATTCGATATGCACTCTGTGACAGTGGACACTATCCTGCCAACCATCGATCTTAGCCATAGAAGCTTCCACAGCAGTCACTATTGCCTGAGAGACAGACGAATCTAGTGTCAATCCTGAACGGGCTGACACACCTGCATAGCCGTCAGCTCTCTAATTTCTGATATTGCTTCGCGCTGCGAACAGCGTTTGCGGTTAGTTACTTGTCCAGAAATTAGCAATTCGTGATCCCGAGAAGGACAATTCGTGGAATTTGCAGCGTGAGATCCACCATAAAGGCAACACTTCTCGTTTTGATCAGAGCATATATTTGATGGATGGTCATTGCCACATTTGCAACACCGCAAGATGGACTTGCAGCCTCGAGCACTATGGTCATATCGCCACCATTTGCTGCACAGGAGTGGCTTAGATGGAAGGGTGTCTACACGAAAGATAAAGGGCCATGCTTTTATTTCTGAGGGGCAGGCAGTACCAGCAAAAGTGGCAATAACCGTTTCCGTTGGCACCCGCTCATTGCTCCCCTCCCGGCTACAGCGATACACCGCAACGACACCCGCTGCAGAGAGAAGATCGAGGGTCTTAACAGGAGACAAGAAAGAGTCCACACCGCGAACCAAACCTTTTGTACAGGCCATATGAGACGGAATGAAGCTGTTTACCGAAAGAGACCCAAAAGATGAGCAGTTAAGAAGATCCTTTACGCACGACAGGTCTGGTGAATGGCACATAATCTCGCCACGTTGAAACTGCCTTACCTCAGTGATTGCCTCATAAAGGGAAGTGGCTACCTGGAGAGCAGCTCGAACATGCCCTGGATTGCTAATTTTGATAGAGCCACCATCCTTTGGCACCAGCGCCACAGGAATGCTGCGGACGCCGAGCGTTGAAAAGCTTCCAGAGGCATCTCATGAGGCGATATGGAAGCCGACCAGGGGGAGCTCCCCTGGCCGGGAGACTGCGTAGACATTACCTCAGATTTACAAACTCACCGCGTGCGTTATCCACACAAGACAAAAGGCGCAAAGGCACAGGGGGAAAAGGAAAACAGGATGATTATGATGATGATGATGTCCTCGGTATCATAGATTGGCCAGGGTGCAATGCTGATACAAACGCACACATAGGTAAGGAATGGAGTAAATTAATATTTTGTGACGAAGACTGGAATTTGGATTTAAAAAGGCGATGAAAAACGAAAATTAAAAACCATTCACAAATACTTAGCCAATCCCGCGTCTTCCTCCTGTCTGTGCGCAAGTGCACGTCTTCTTCTTCGTCTTCTTCTTTGCTTGCCGGCGCGAACTGTGGGATAAGCTGCTCATATCGTGGTTGCTGAATGCGCATTTTCACCTATCCCTTTTACAAAAATAAATTGTAAAATGTGGGGTAAACCACTACACTTTAGAACAAATTTTAACGTCCAAAAATTGGTTTTTGAAGAAAGCGAATTGCCCCGCCGCGGTGGCTCAGTGGTTAGGGCGCTCGACTACTGATCTGGAGTTCCTGGGTTCGAACCCGACCGCGGCGGCTGCGTTTTTATGGAAGAAAAACGCTAAGGCGCCCGTGTGCTGTGCGATGTCAGTGCACCTTAAAGATCCCCAGGTGGTCGAAATTATTCCGGAGCCCTCCACTACGGCACCTATTTCTTCCTTTCTTCTTTCACTCCCTCCCTTATCCCTTCCCTTACGGCGCGGTTCAGGTGTCCAACGATATATGAGACAGATACTGCGCCATTTCCTTTCCCCTAAAACCAACCAATTATTAAGAAAGTGAATTGCGCTGTAACTGTCTCACATTTCGGTGGACACATCGACCATGCCGTAAGAGAAGAATTAAAGGAAGGAGTAAAAGACTAAAGGGAAAACTAGGTGCCGCTGTGGAGGGCTCCGCCACTCCCCGTTATTGGGTATGTGCCATTTTTATTTGAGGCCAACCAATTATTTCGACCACCTGGCGACCTTTAACGTGCACTGACATCGCACACTATATACGGGCGCCTTTTTACGTTTCCTTTCTTTTTTTATCTTCCGAAGCTACGACGGACGCCGTACCGGAAGGCTCCGGTCTAATCTCGACCACCTATAGTTCTTGGTACCGCGCAGCACAGGGGCGTAGATGTATAATTGTCCTATGCGCATGTGACCATCATGCAGGTTCCACGGCATGCAGCGTGGAAAGCTGCTCCGATGAAGGCGCAACAAAGTTGATCATATGCTCCCCCTAATCATCTTGGTCCAGCAGCAGTCGGCCAGTTGCTGTCGCCTCTGACGGAATGGCATATACCCACGGCAGGAGACCGCCCAATCAAGAACAAATACGCAAAGCGCAGAGCCGATTTCTTCTTCTGCTTGCCTCAATATGCTGACATATGTAGCCTCCAAGTACCGCCCACCTAAAGACAGCGGTGCGCTTTGACGACGAGCAAATGCCGGCTTGTGCAGCTTGAAGGCTTCTAGCCAATCATTAACTATTCGTTACACGCAACAAAGAAGCCTAAGTGGGGTTTGCCATTTGTGGAATCACCTCACCGCGCTTGTTCTGGTAATCTGGTATAATTCGCTCTACAGGCTTTACTATAGATGCATACAAAGTGGCTTGCGTGTCAACTTTCTTATGATACTTGGAGCTGTCACTTTTTTACGGCATGCCCTCGGATCTTAAAGCTCTAAAAGGTAAACTCCAGAATCTACTAACAGATCATCACCATCATCACCATCAGCCTGACTACGGCCACGGCAGGGCAAAGGCCTCTCCCATGTCTCACGAATTAACCCTGTCATTTGCCAGATGCGGCCACCGCATGCCCGCAGACTTCTTAATCTCATCCGCCCACCTAAGTTTCTACGCTTGCTTTCTCTTGGAATCTTGCCTTCGCATTACATGCCTTGGCCGAGCCCATTTCTTCCTCTTGATTTCGACTAGGAGTCCCGGTGCAAGTTCGCTTAGCTTTCAACCTCTGCTCTGGTATATGCATTGCTCGCAAAGCGCTAACATTCATCGTTTCTGGAAAAATTAGCTTGACCAGCCCCTGCTCTTCACATCCTTCTGCGTCTGTAGTGACTAATAGATGAAATCCGTGAAACGCCTTTTTGTACAGGCTGAGTAGATTCTCATACCTTGCAGCCTTTCTATACATGCTCATACCGTTCAGAATTCCTTATATTTAGCGCAGCATGCAGAATCTGCCCATCAGTAGTCCTTTTTGTCATTGATTGATTTATTGGAAACTTTATTGGATGCATGGAAATTCTCGGAGTCTTGGGTGGTCCGCTAAGTCCGACATCCCTGGCTTGCACTGCTGCGTGGGCCCTGCGAACTAGTGCTCGTTGCTGGTCGGGGTTCGCTGTGCAGAATGGCCTCCCACTTGTCCAGATTGGGATTAGGAAGCCTGTCAATAACGGGATTGAACTGGCATGCCCACACCACGCTAAATGCCGTAACTATTTCTCCACTCTGGTTTGTAAAGGGAGGCGTACCAGCGGTGGAGTTTCACTTCTGAGCACGCGAAAGTTAGCCGAAACATATTGGTTTAATGGGTTTAACGTCCCAAAGCGATTCAGGCTATGAGGGACGCCGTAGTGAAGTTGCAAGAGCACTTAAATAATGAGAATTCTCGTTTGGGCAAGTTAGTCAGCGTTCATGTTGAATTCACAGCGCGAAACACACAAGGACGATAGACAAAAAACGACAGGGACGGGCGCCTTGTCCTTGTGCATGTGTTTCGCGCTGTGAACATGAACAATATGAACTTAGAAAACTTGGGGCAAGAACTAAAAGGAGAAAAACAAGCATGAATTCGTCTTCGTTACGCCTACATGTCGCTCAGAGCAGTAATGTCAGTCCACTCAGTAAAATCGCAGCAATAATCACCAGAACAATGATAATGATGATGACGAATTTTTATGGTGCAAGGGAAGCTTTGGCCAGAGTTCGCCATGACACAAGGTGTTTTCGACTACACAGGGTGAGGTAAGAGACCAATTTCCAAAGCATTTCTCCCCAACTACGCGGCAGAAAGAGGGCTCGAATGCTCGCCGGAAAAATCGGAGAGTTTCACATACAACGACAAGAAACTGAGGAACAAGCCACCTTCGAAATTCCAAATCCTAGAAGGGGACAGACAGGTACCCGAAGTGGAAACAATCGGAATCCTAGGCCTACGCATGCAGTCGAATGGGCAGAACACAATCACCATCAGGAAGCTGGAGGAACATACGATGCAGACCCTCAATCTAATCAAAAGGGAAACAAGTAAGAAAAGGGGCCTAAAAGAAAAAGACCTATTCATGCTAATACAGGCCTTCACAATCAGCAGAATCGGCTACACCACGCCGTACTTAATTTTAAAAGCAGCAGAGAGAAACAAGATTGACACTCTCATAAGGAAATGCATCAGGAAAGCATTAGGGCTACCCCTATGCGCATCTTCGGAGAAACTCCTAGCCCTCGGTATGCGCAATACTTTGGCAGACCAAGGAGAGGCAGTAAAGATATCCCAACTACAGAGGCTAAGCATAATACATGCGGTCAGAGCCACTCTAGCCAAAATCGGACTCAAAGTAGACAGGGGCATAGAAGAAAGGGAGGAAATTAACAAGAACAGGAGCCGCATTAGGGTCCCCCCTTTCCCAAAAAGCATGCACCCAGAACTAGACAAAGAAAGGAGGCATAAGATAGCTGAAGCGCTGGAACGCATATACGGCGAAAAAAAAATAGAAACGGTCGCCTACGTAGAAGCGGCAGGAGGCCGAAATACAAAATACACGACAGCCGTGGTCGTGGAACCCGCCGCGGTGGATCAGTGATTATGGCACTCGGACACTGATCCGGAGTTCCCGGGTTCGAACCCGACCGCGGCGGCTGCGTTTCGATGGAGGCAAAACGCTAAGGCACCCGTAGACTGTGCGACGTCAGTGCACGTTAAAGATCCCCAGGTGGTCGAAATTCTTCCGGAGCCCTCCACTACGGCACCTATTTATTCCTTTCTGCTTTCACTCCATCCTTTATATCCCTTTCCTTACGGCGCGGTTCAGGTGTCCGTCGATATGCGAGACCGATACTGCGCCTTTTCCTTTCCCCAAAACCAGTTTTCATTTTCAATTTTTCCGTGGTCGTTGCCGGCCGGGGCAACCCAATCCCAGCCACCACCATAAGGGGGCAAATATAGAAACAGAAGAGGAAGTTGCGATCCCATTGCCTTGCGTCGGATCATATGCTGAATATATTATAAGCGACAATAAAACTGCAATCCAAAATTTTGGTAGAGGGAGGGTCTCTCCTCTCACAGCCAAAATTTTAAGACAAACAAAATTGGGCAGGCCAATTAACATAACCTAGACCCCCGCGCACGAATCTGTCCGTGGCAACGAGGCTGTCATGAGCTGGCTCGAGATCTCTGCTACCGAGCAGGTCAAGAAGGGCCTCGTCTCGAGAACCAAGGAAGAGAAGGGCGACTAATATCATATCAAGAAGTAACTCAGCACTACAGGCAACACAGCAGGCAACTTCCCCCGCCCATTGCGAAGCTTATAATAAGCAAGCGGTGGCGTGGAGACGTCTTCAAACAGGCGTCTGCCCGCACCCAATATAAATAGAACATATTATCCCGGAAACTGAGGATGACAAATGTAAGAAATGTGGAGCAAGAGGGACCGACGACTATATTATTTGGCAGTGCACACAATCCCCAGACAGGGCGAATAAAATGGATTGTAGAGAGGCCTGGGAGACTTTGCTGCGTGGCTCGGACCCTGAGCATCAGCTCCTCGCCGTCCAACTGGCAGAAGAGGCCGCCGGGATTCAATAAATCCAGGCCAGCGTCTGACGCGGCGACCCTGTCCGCCCCAATCCCTCCTGGCCCTCATCCAAGGACCCCGGAACTTTTTTTTGCGTGTTGGGGGGACGGGGCAAGACTTCGAGTTTATTTTGTTATTTATTTATTTACTGCTCATTTGCATATTAAATTTTATATTATTATTATTTTTTATTTGTCAATTTTCAAAGGTTGATGCAAACTCACGTTGTGATGACAACACTCCAGCAGTCATGAAGACAACGAAAAGGCTTCCAAAAGAAACTGTTTTTTAAGCTAAATTTATTGCCGCAGGGCATCAATAGGTGAAGGTGTGATGAAATATGTAGCAGTGATTAAATGAATGGAAAAAGGCTAGCTGATTTGATGAAGTCCAGTAGAGAACGATGGCACGGTCCCTGCGTCCAGGCAATGTATGAAGCAGGGTTGCTTGGTGAAAGACCCGCTACCTTCAGGTGCCGGATCTTTGCAGGCTTGAGAGATGGGCAGTCCCACAGTAAGTGACGAATGTCGGCTTCAATGTCCTTGTGTTTACATATCGGACACCATGGCCGAGGAAACAAATCTCGGTACTGAGGCCACTTCCGAGTGACGGCAGGTGTGAGGGCAACCCCAACCCGGATCCCCCTAAGCGTAACTTCTTCATCACGGGTAAGACCGCGGGGGAAGGTTACCGCACAAGGAGGAATGAGGGCAAGTGTGCGGCGCCGGAGGAGTTCCTTTCTTGATGAAAGGAGGGTAAAATTGTCCAAATGAAGGAGCCGAGGCAGTGATGAGTTTGGATTCGCAAGGCGGGTCGCTAAATCTGCCTGGCTTTGATAGGTCAGCAGATCCCGTGGGACACACTCAATACGTACTGGCTGCGGGATGCGTGCCGCGAGCTGGTGTATGTCCTGACATATCGTTGGACAGCGGCTGACACGTCGTAGCAACCGAAAAACTTGAAGGGCGTCAGTGCGGATGACAACGCGGGCCGCAGGGAACATAGTTATGCCGGCCATGGAGCAGAGTGCTTCTTGAAGTGCAACGGGCTCAGCACAAAAGGACGAAGGGGGTTGCGTAAACTGAAACCGAGAGGTTTGATTCAAGGCAGGTCGGCACGGGCAGTAAATTGCTGTTGTTGCTTCGCAGGCTTGTATGCTTGCGTCTACGTAGACAACAATGGATCCTTCAGGCAGGCAAGCATCTTGTTCCTGCAATTTCTGGCGAAGCAACGATGCCCAATTAGCAGATGTCGGCTGGCGATTATCTGTTGGCTTGTTGTCGCTGAGCTGTACAAACTTCCATGGGGGAAGAACTGGCGTTGGTGGCTGAAGAATGGAGTGCGACGTCGCATAAGTCCTCAGTGCATGCGGTGAGTACGATAGACAGGCCTTAAGGCTGCGCGCATCACGGCGCTGCTGCACCGGCTCATCAATGGTATTGAGCTGCGCATTCACTTGTAAAGCTATGACCGGTGTGATGCGTGGAAGACACGTAATGGTCCTCATAGCCTCTCGGTTCACGGCTTCAAGGCGATCCCATTGGGCTCTTGTAATATGTTGAAATGGACTTGATAAACAATACGTGGCTGCAGAACTGCCCTCACCAATTGCTGTGCGACGAACGAGCCTGTGCCACCTGTTTTAGGAGCAATTCTTCTAATCAAACCCAAAGTCTGAATAGCTTGCCTTTTTGCCTGAGAAAGCCATGCAGTCGCTGATCCTGATTGGCGAATCATTAAGCCAAGGATTTTTACACTCGGACTTTCCTGTAGTGGGGTGCCTTATAGACAAAGACGGATTGGACTTGCAGCAAGTTTACGGCGTCCCCAGCGGTTGGCGACTGACGTGTATGTTGTTTTATGTACGGATAGCTGAGGTCCGATGGATGATGCGTAATTAGAGGTAACATCCAAGGCAGATTGAACGACAGCCTCCTGAGTACGGAATTCTTGGTGAGTACTCCACACCGTGATTTCGTCAGCGTAATGAAGAAATTTTATGTCATGGATGTCATGTAAGCGCCAAGCCAGCGGGATGAAAGCAATATTAAATAACGTCGGCGACAATACTCATCCCTGGGGCACGCCGCCGAGAGGAACAAATGATCCGACCGCTTCGCCACTGAGGCGTATTGCAAATTTTCTGCCTTCCAAAAATGATTCGAGAAAACTACGCACTCTCAAAGGGAGATGAAGCATGTCAATGGAGTTCAGAATGACTGCATGACTGATGTTGTCATATGCTTTTTCAACGTCCATTGCTAAAACGGTTGCGGCTGCGGGTATATGACAAAACTGCAGATGCCAAGACAGCCAACCCGTCCCCTGTACCGATATATGGACGAAAGCCGTTTCGTGCGGGGTGATAAAAACCGTGCTGCTCTAGCCACTATGACAATCGTGTGGCTAACATTTTCTCCGCCAGCTTACACAGCGTAGGGGTTAAGGAGATAGATCGCAACTTTGCAAGGTCCCTAGGAGGCTTTCCTGGTTTCGGGATAGGAACCACGACAGCGGATTTCCAGCTCTCGGGCGCGACGCCATCCAGCCATACTTTGTTTATGGTGTCTAGCAGTTGAGGGAGTGCAGCAGTTCTTGTACACCTCGTACTGAATATTGTCCGGGCCGGGCAATGTTTTCCGTTTCGCATCATCTATTGCAGACAGCAACTCAGGCATAGAGAATGGACACGCAATTCCATATGCGTCGACATCAGACGGCATTTGATATACATGCACTGGGATGCCTGCCATATTTGAACTAGCGGCTGAAGAAGGCACACCATCGTATTTTGGGAAAAACTTTCGCGCTGCTTCTTTGGCGAAATCATCTGGCGACAAGTTAGCCGCGAAGCATGCGGTTGCTGCTGCGTCAGTCGAACGGCGACCGCGTTCCATTGTACGGAATGTTCGCCAGAGAGAGGCATTCGAGGATTTTATAGAAAATTGTTCGCACTACGCATGCCACTTCCGTCGAGAGAGGTCGCGTTCATATTAGCGTGCCTTAGCTGTAAGATAGTGCAATCGAGTACGTGCCTACGAGGAAGAAGGGTGTCGCGTAGCAGCCAGCTCCGCTTGACGGCGTGCCGCCTGGCACAAGTTAAGAAGGCCGAGGTCTGGTGCCGGTCAACCAACATCAGTCCAGGTGGTAGTTGTAGAACTGCTGAGCGCTGTTTGTATGTGCTCAACAATGTATGGCGAAGCGTCTGAGGAGAGATTGTCCAGACAGGAGCGAAAACTGTCCCAGTTGATCACAGAACATTTGTAGCGTAAAGGTCGGAAATGTGAGGTGTGAAGACCGATGATGATAGGGTGATGATCACTTTCCCAGCAGTCTGGCTCCATGTGCTAGGAGGGAGTACCCGGACCCGACCACCACGTCAAGTCTGGAGCATAGGAAGCACTGCGAGTTTGACGCACTGGCCGTGTTGCTGTCCCAGGACGGCTGAGCAGCACAAATTGGGCATCCGTGAAGGCGTCCCGCATACGCCTGCCACGTGGGCTCGAAGTGGGGTGCCCCCAATCCTGGTGAGGGGCGTTAAAGTCGCCTTCGACTAAAATCGGACCTCCGGGTACTGCCGACGGACACTTATTAACCAGCCAAGATTAATATGGGAGGAAGCACCACCGGCTGGTCTAACGTAAAATAAAACGACCTCAACGGTTTTCTTCTAAAATTTCGCAGCCACTGCCACTAAATATTAATACGACGTGCACCAGTTATCGAGAGCAAGGCGTACATGCGGAAAACGTGAGTCCACATACACCGCCGCTTTTCCCGGGGAAGCAGCAGTTTGCACACGACGGTCTATCATTGAAGGAGACATGTAGGCACTTAAACCTGGAATCGATGGCAAGGCGTTTGTTTCCTGGAGCAACATGGCCCATACCTGGAGCTTGTGAATTTGTAGTCTGGTCTAGAGCTCTCCCACCCTCGTGGAAATGCCTATGCAGTTCCACTGCAGCACACCAGCACGACCGGAACTTGCCATTTCTAGTTACTAGCACAAGCGCTGTAGAATCACGGACGTCAAGTTGGACAACTGGTTGACCATAAACCGGAGCAAAGAAGTCGCAGAGTTGTCCAGTGGCATTGCGGTAATCTGGGAACAGGCGGCAGGAAATGACACTGGTGGGCGGCAGGAAGGCGATGTTGCTGCGCCATTGATAGATGCGGCGGATGATTCCGCTGCCCGTCTACGTCGAGCGAGCAGTTGACGGTGTTGCCGGAGCTTGGTGACCTCCACTAAAAGACGTGCGATTTGTTCGTCGACTGCGGCCATATCGTCCTGTGGTAGTTCAGGCACACTGCGCTGCTTTGTTGGCTGTTTTCGGAGGCGTTCTTTTCCCACAGAATCATTAGAAGTCTGCTTTGCTGAAGGATCATGCGAAGTGTGCTCAGGGAGCTCCAGCCACTCGTCGTCATCCCACTGGAGAGCTGCGAACCGATAGGATGTCTGCAATGAAGTTATACTGGCTTGTATTGGCCAATGCTTAGTCATTCGACGACGAGCCTGTTGTGTTGCCTTTTCTATTGTCGCACAGCTTGGAGATGTTATCTCGAGGTCATCGGATTTACAAAGGCCGCATCGATAAGCCACTTTCCCTTTAGATGTGCTTTCACCGCCAGCAGTGAAGGGGCAGGATTTGCGTATATGTCCAGTACGGAAGCAGTTATAGCAATATACCGCACTCGGTTTATATGGCCGAGACCGTAAAATACAGCCATAATAATACGCACGGGGAGGTAGTGTCAGAGGGCCTCTCAAGGTGACTATGCAAGAGCGTCCCTTTCCCATGCGTCGGGCCTGGATGAATGGTGCGTGTCATCCAACTGTTTAAGGGGCTGACTCCCGGTAACAACAACAACAATGACGACTCCCGCCCACTAAGAACTGAATGACTCGGCGGCGGGAATAATCACAAGCACGCTGGGCGGTCATCGAACTGAATGCAGGCAGTTTTTGGCCGCGCTCAGTTTATAGCTGGCAAGGGACCTTTGAGATAAGGAACCAGCAGCAAATACAACAATCTGGAAAATTGTGGAAGCATTTGCACGTGTTCACGATCAATGGAGATAGTCTGGCTGCATCTAGCATTACAAAACAAAATGATAAAGCCGTGTGCCGGCGATTTTGAATGCGAAAGATCAAATGGTGCAAAGATTCACGGCAATATGAATGACTGAATGAGCTGTTTATTTAGAAAGGGAGGCTCAAGGCCGTTTGTTTGGGAATCGGGTTGTTAAGGAAGGGAAAAGTAGGGGTCTATTGATGTATGAAGGGACGGTATGGGCGGTCTAGCCACACTTTACACTGCTTTGTAGAGGCCACTTATCAGCATATTTGCCAATATCTTCCAAGACGCCGTTCGCTCCGGCTCTGGTCAGTGCACGAAAGTCTTCGCCATCGGTGGGAAAACCAGGTCGCCGCGTGCCTTGAGGAACTCTGAACAATGCCAGACTAGGTGGTACAGGTCAGCACGACACGTGCAGCCACAGTACGGGCACTTCACAACGTCAATATTGTCCCCTTGATGCCAGCGAAGGCCGGTAAGCCATTTACGGATGATGTTTGGCGTGTAAGCGTTATCGGCGATTAACTTATTAATCAAGATCTGCTCATGCCGTGTGAGAGCAGCTGAGGAATCAAGGTAACGAATAGTACGGCGGCCGTTGAAATTGAGATTCTTACGGCTGCGCCATGCCATTGATATGGCGCCGTCTTTAAGGGATGCGTCTACGTTTATGTCCTGCTCATCTTGTTCTCTGTCAGCGGCCGAGTGTCGTGCTAGGTGGAGCAGTGCCTCCGTTTGTGCTCTGGGTGGAGCCGTACGTCTGTAACGGCCGAGGTGTGGACTAAGCCAGGGCGAAGCCGGCTACTGCGCCATTTCAACGCCGGAAGTCATCGCGACCACGGCAATATAAAACGAACTGAAATGGCAAGCTTTAGAGATGTGCGCACGAGGTGGGATCAGTTGGTTGAAAAGTTTGTGCACAGTTTGTTTAAATACTGGCAATCATGATCACGTACACAGGTCCGACAGACAACTTCTGTTGGGACATGACTGGTTTAGGCTACTCATATCCGAAATGCTTTACAACTGGCTGCGAAGCCAAGTAGCTTAGCTCCACTGTGATTTGCATTAAAACAGCCCTAGAACTGAATTGTGATGGATTGCCAGAAATCTGATCCAAGTGCAAGCAATTGGAAACTGGGGGGGGGGGGGGGCACTGCCCCCTCTGGAAGAATGTTGGGGGAGCGGCCGCCCCTCTTGCCTCCCCCCCCCCCCCTCTGTTCCAGGGTCCTTGCCCTCATCTCTCGACTGAGATGGAGAGCCGGAGGGTAGGATGAGGTCGTCTTCTTCTGTTGCAAAATAGTCTTTCACTCACTCACTACCCACATTAGCCGAGCACCAGGCCAGGGAAAGCTTGTACTCACTGCACCACAGGTGGGTAGACCCGCGGGGACTGGGTATCGAACCCCGCACCTTCCTCATGTGAGGCGGATGTTCAAGCCACTAGGCCACCGCTGCGGTACCTGAACATTATGTAACATGTCAACTAAGAAACATCGGTGGTTAATTGCTCGTTCGTCTGCAGCCTTTTAGAGGAAGGTGAAAGGAAGGGAGACAGGACAAATGCAGAGATAAGTATGTCTGCTTACTATAGTGCGTAATACAAAGAAATTGTAATGGATCCGACCGGCGGTAGTTGAAGCAGCGCAGCGAGGAAGTAAACGAGGTAGACGAAGTGCAGGTAAGACTTCGAGTGACGCCTGCGCGTGGGTTCGTCGTGTCGCCGTTCGACCGACGCCTACGGACCTGCGCTTCGAATAAACACCTATACATTTGGTGGAGATGTCTCGGTTCCTTTCCCGGTCCTTATCTTGGAACTTCGAAGCGGAACGCTTCTCGTCCCCGCAACTATGTCGGAATGTCCGAGCGAACCATCGCAGCCCATCCCTACCACCATCCTCTGTTCCGGGGTAAAGCGCCAGCGTGACCTACTTTGTTTAGTGGCACTGACGAACAGGACGTCGACGATCGGCTGGCCTCCTACGAGCGCGTCAGCACTTACAATCGGTGGGACGATTCCGTTAAACTGAGCAACGTCCTCTTCTACCTCACGAACGTTGCCAACCTCTGGTTTCACAACCATGTTAACCATGAGGCCGATCTTCCCACCTGGTCCTCCTTTAACACGAGCTTCGCTGAGGTTTTCGGCCGCCCCGCTGTCCGGAAACTTCGCGCCGAGCAATGTCTTCGTGCTCAAGCACAGCTCCCTGCTGAGATATTCACTAGTTATATATCGAAGATATCGTTGACTTGTGCAAACGCGTCAACCCGTCCATGACCGAAACTGATAAAGTCAACCACATCCTTAAAGCGATCGCCGATGACGCTTTCCAGATGCTCCTGGCGAAGAACCCCAGCTCTGTCGCTCCCATCGTCCAGCTGTGCCAAAACTACGACGAACTACGAAAGCAACGCTCATCTACGCAGCAGTCCGGCGCGACTGCAGAGGGTATTGCTGGCTTGGCCCTTGGTGGCTCGTCTTCTGAGCAGTCCCTGTTCATGCAGCACGTCAAAGCCTTCGTCCGCGAAGAAGTCGCCCGCCAGCTTTCTCGGCTGCATCACAATCCCGACCCTGTCTGCCCTACTCCAGACTTGGCGCCATCACTCGCACCCTCTATCCGCCGTGTTATTCAGGAGCAGGCCGCTTCAGTTCTACGATCCAGCCCCCTACCTCCCCCTAAGGCAGCCCCGCTCACCTATGCTGAAGCAGTCGCCAGTAAACGACGCTCGCCCACCTCTGCCGCTTACCCTAGCAGCCCGGCCTTTTATGCTCCACCGCCGTCCATGCCATAGCCGCAGTCCATGCCACCGCCGCCAGCCCCGTATCGTCGACCCCACCGACACCCTACGAACCGTTGGCGTACCGACGGCAATCGGCCAATCCGCTACTCTTGCGGTCTTCCGGGCCATGTCGCACGCTTTTGCCGCCAGCGATCCCTTCGTTCTGGGAATGCCGTGTGCACTTCCCGCTACGACTCCGAGCCGCCCTTACCTAGGGTCTCTTCTGGCTCATCTACGCTTCGCCCCCAGCACCCTACTCCCCGCTCGCCTTCACCTCACCGGCGTTCCATTTCTCCGATGTTCCGCCGCCCGGGCCCCCTCCCAGAGGAAAACTGAATGACGCAGTTTCGAAGGCAAGAACTGCATGTTTTGCGAACTCGGTAAGACCCCCGTTTCCTCCTGATAACGTGACTGAGGTGCCTGTTGAAGGCGTCCCCGTTCTCGCGCTCGTCGACATGATTGCTGCCGTGTCAGTGATTAGTGACGCCCTTCGAAGCAAGCTTCGTAAGGTGACAACGCCGCTGTCTCACTTTTCACTACGTACGGCCATCTCTCAGCGCATCCATCCCATCGCGGCCTGCACGGTCCGCGTTCCTATCAATGCCGTCGCCTATACCGCCGAGTTTGTTGTGCTGAGCGCCTGCTCTCACGATGTCATCCTCGGCTGCGACTTCCTCTCAACCCGCCGCGCAGTGATTGATTCTGCCCGTGCTGAACTTGGGCTTTCTGCCGTGTGTAATGTTTCATTGTGTGACCTGCCTGTGCGATTACGCGTTAAGCTTCTTGTAGCTGCCGACAGCGACATACCTCCCTTCTCTTCTGCCCTGGTTCCGCTCCGACCCGGCTCTTCCCTCAGCTGCCCTGTTCTTTTCACACCCACTGCATCCGCCGCCCGCCATCACCGCCTTCTGCTCCCTTTCGCCGTTGTCAAGATTTCCGACGGCCACTGCGCCATGTATGTCACCAACCCATTTTCTTTCCCGTCGTCTGTTCTTCGCGGCGAATGCCTCGGCTCTATTGAAGAAGTGCACCCTGCTCTTGCTTCCGAGTCCTCCGATGTCCATGCCTGTCCCTCAGTTACTGCCTTAGCCTGTTGTGCGACTGCGCCGGATCTGCTTCCCTTCGACGTCTTTCATCGTACCATAGCTCCCGACCTTCCGTCCGATTACCGTGACCAGCTCTTGGAACTTCACCGCTTCCGCAAATCTTTCGACCTTTCCCAGCCTTCTTGGGGCGCGCGTTGGTCGTCTCTCACGCAGTTTACACTGGTACGCACGCCCCCTTGCGCCAGCGGTCGTACTGTGTCTCGCCGAGTGAGCTCTTCGTAATCCGTGACAATGTTGACGACATGCTTCAGCGCGGCATTATACAGCCCTCTCACAGCCCTTGGGCCTCTCCTGTTTCCCTGGTGACGAAAAAAGATTGCTCAATCAGGTTCTGTGCGGACTACCGCCGTCTCAACAAGATCACTCGCAAGGATGATTATCCTCTACCGCGAAGCGATGACGCATTGGATTGCTTGCAGGGAACGGAGTATTTTTCATCTCTCGACATACGCTCCGGCTAGTGGCAAGTATCGATTGCTGCCGCTGACCGGCCCACAACCGCTTTCGTCACCCCAGACGGCTTGTACGAATTCGATGTGATGCCGGTAAACAGCTATCCCTGTCTTTTTTCCGTTCATAGCACAACGCACGCAGAACCCTTTTGAGCACGGAGTGCATTTTCTCGACACTGTTCGACTGGGGATGATATACCTGTCTGTATATTAGCTTGATATCGCACCTCTTCGAAAAAGGTGGTTGTTAAGGAGCTGGTGAACACGGTTCGCTTATCCGCCTGAATCTCCGCGGAAAAACCGATTCGTGCAAAGGTGCTGAGCAAAGCGTCCACTATGTCTGAATAACTTAGTTCTTTGAGGGGGACTGCTTCAGAGAATTTGTTGCTGGACACAGCATGGTAAGGAGATACTTGTATCCTGATTTCGACTGCGGTAGGGGCCCTAACGTGTCGATCACTAACCGCCGAAAAGGCTCGGTGATCAGGGGAACCAATTTCAGGGGAGCTTTTCATTTGTCTCCTGGTTTCCCGACTCGTTGGCATGCGTCACACGACTTCAAGTACCACTCAACGCCTTTGAAGGACCCTGGCCAGTAGCACTCCATTAAAAGTCGCTCTTTCGTTTTGTTAATCCCCAAGGGTACCGACCAGCTGTTCCCATGACACAAGCTCAGAAGGTCAGCCCGGTATTTTTCCGGAATTGCTAGCTGATCAAACGTCTTGCCTTTGCGATCTCTGTCGTGCCTGTACAGCAGTCCGCCAGGCGCCCACGGCTCATCAGCTTCCCTTTAAGAAGAACGTGCGAGGGAGAGCACCAAAACTACGAGAGAGAAAAAGTGAAGCAAATCAGGAAAGTTGTTACTCCGAAAGCAGACAGATCCCCAGAAGGCGACACTTATAGATAATGAATGGCAGAAACACTACAGCACAAGACAAGGTACCTGTCCCGTTTCTGGGCAGTAAACAAAGGCGCCCAAAATCCTGCGTTCACACAATACATGAAACCGGCATCTGGCCGACATTTAATACCTAATCGCGTGGAAGAGAAAGATGAAGAGAACTGCCGTCACTCTCGCGCAGCTCAGCGCTTTCGTGCCCCTGGGCGGCGTTCCGCACCAGTCGCCATAGCGAACGAGCCCTGACTCCTGAGCATCTTTTTTTGAGTCGCAAGCCTGGCTCCTGCCCTACTTCGCTGTGCCACGACACTGAGCGCGGAGCCGAAACCGAGGGCATAGGTATGTTTTGCAGACCGCAACGTCAACGCTTGGTGCGGCGACAGGGTGCTTCCGCTTAGCTTTGCTCGTGCGCCCACGGTTCTCGGCAGAGCGCCGACGGTGTACGCCGCTGCACTGCTTTAAGTGCTGCTTCCATGGCGCAGCACAGAGCCATGTTTGAGCTTGAACAGCCGCGGTCGTCTTGCAGCCCGAACATCGCTCAATTTGCTCGGATACCGAGAAGCGGGTGCCTTATAGCCTGCAGCAAGACGTACCTTTCACGTGGAGCAGGTGTACCTGTGCTCGTGGGAGCATGGGAGAACACTGCGCACTTGGCCCAGGCTCCAGAACACCTCAGCGATTTCACGCACAGAAACATGCACCTTACCCATCCTTATCTAAACGAAAAACGTGTGCCCGGCGATAAAAAAGAGCACTACGGACAGTATGAACACCTTCTCCGGCCTACAGCAGACGCCGGGACCTGTGTCATGGCTGTCTACGTCCAAGGTGTGTTTGTACTAATGGTACGCGGCCCACGTAATCGGCTTCTGAACATTGACCACTTCGAGCTGCCGGCTACCCACTGCACTACTCTTCGTCTCTTTCAACTAGCGACAGGCCCTGCTGCTATCGTGCCATCTCGTTCACTTGCGCCAACTGGACTAACCGCAGTCGCAGATGCGGAAGATCTCGACGTCCTGCAGGAAGGCTTTGTGCACGGCGTTGATGGAGTTTTCGGCCTCATGACAAACCTTGGTACAGATGAGTTCTGTGCGATTTCGCCAACTGCCATCAAGGTCACTGAACATCCAGAACTAGTGGAGCTCCTGCAACAACTTGTTCCTGATACTATTACAGTCTCCTCCCGCCTCACGTTTGGTCCTACTGACGATGCAACTGGAGTACTTGCGCCTCACTACCTCCATGCTGTCAAAGGATGCGAGGAAGAAATTGGTCACCTGCCACTGGCCAAGGCTGCTACTCGACTCCTTCGTCTTACCCCAGACTCCGCTCACGATGCTCCCGCTGCGCTTTCGCCATCTGGCCTCCGTGGTGCCATGGAAGTTGAGGAAGAACTTGTGCACCGCCTGCAGAAGGAGCGCACCTCGTATGCTGATGGTGATGGCCAGCGGGACATGAGATCGAGGCACGGCGAAAGAGACGTCAAGTTGCAGCTGCCGCGTCATCTTCGTTGTCGTGCCTACAGTCAGCAATGACCGACAGACAGACGAATGTCTGGGGTGGCCGAATGCTGGAGGCTTCGCAAGACAGCTGCCCCTTGTGCAGGACGTTGAGTGGCAGCTCTTTGGTTTTATTCCGCATCGTTTCTAAACGACCAAGGTTGGCTGAAAGATGAACGTGTGGAGCGTGTGTTGGACCCTTCGGGAAAGGCATCGCGCCCATCCTCCACGACGCTGCCTCCACTGACCCCTACGAATGAACTTCGCCTCCGGTATAAATTCCAAGCCGGACGGGTGGAGTCCTAATGGTGGCAGGGTAAGGAGAGGATCGTGGCGCAGGCTTTGGCAAAGAGGACGAAGAATACGCCGTATACGTGGATATGTGTGGTTTGAAGTTCTATCGAGGACTTTGTCGTCGGAAAACTAAGGTACTGAGCTTTCTATTTATCAAGGAGAAGGACACATCGATACTGGTTTGTCTCTCAAGCCATGGTGTCTTCGCGAGTGTGTGCATGGAGCGTTGTGGCAAAAACAGCGCAGTCAGTAGGGTGATCCCGCGTGTTTCGCCCCCTCCCCCGACCCGCCGCATTATAACATGATTGCCCTGCGTCGCTGTGCATCTGTGAACTGTACAGCGTGAAGATATCATCAGATAGGGGGAAATATATCGTGTGCATTGAGATTTTTGTGTAGAGGTATTTCATTTGAAAGCCGTGAAATACGACGGCGGGGTCTGTGCTCGTAGATTGCGTATGCTGTAAGGCTTACAGTATTTAGGTAATAAAACACAACTATAGACGAATAATCACCTAAAATTATATAAGCAAACTAATATTTTTGCCTTCAGGGTACAGGTTTATATTGCGAAGTTGAAGCCCGCGAAAACTGACTTCAAGAGGGCTTCTTTGCCTATATTTTCAAAATGGCAATATGGTTCGAGATATATCCAAAGTGAAAAACATATCAGCGAGCGCACTCCGGTTGACTTTCCCATGTTGCGCATTCATCAGGTTGTTTCGCTAAACGTGGTGCTGACACGGATACAACGCCAGCATCTTATACATCATAACATGTATGAACTGCATTATTATTTTCTCTGCTTAATACTCAACTGACTTCATTTGATCAATGAGCGACACAGGAAAACCAACCTAACTATAGTCTTCAAAACCATATTTTCACTTTCGACATTTCGAACCACAGTCCGGACTTGGAGATTTTAAAACCGAGTTGATTTTCTATTTTAAAAACCTTCAATTTGCAATATAGCCTTATGCCTTAAAATCTCAGACTAAAAAAGCAGGTGAGGTAAATTGTCAATATTTTCCCTTAATTTGAAAATTTTCATGATTGCGAGCCTTGGGGAAAAATCCTTATTCAGAGACCGCAGCAAAATATCTGAATTTCACAGTTTTTAAAAGAAAAACTGTATTGAATAATTTGCAACACAAAGTAAAATAAACCGGCACATTTGCCCCCCCCCCCCCCCAACAGCTAGTTACGCAAGAAACACCTTGAACAAGAACCGCTCTTCATCGTTTTCCGCATGCATCGTCGTGAGACAACGTCCCCGGCGCTAATCTGAAAGCGGATCAACAGCTGCGTAAGGTTTAAAAGGTGAACACTATGAACCGCACCAGCCGCGGGAGAGGTGGACCACTTCGGAGAATCGAGTGGTGCAATTTCGTGTATCACTTCGGCTAACTTCCGGACCACGAGGTGACGGCCATTATACAGGGAAAGGATTTCCCATATAGTCCGACTCGGCGATATGGACACCACCGAAGGTAGAGCCAGCCTGGTGGGAAATGGGCTTGCCGATATCAGCGGTCGTGAACTGACTGAAGATAGGTTTATGACGTGGAAAGGCAGGCGCAGGCGGCTGGTGCAAATGATGTCTCGCGTGGTGGCATTGCGCGATGGCATGTCGTGCGTACTGTGGGATTGAGCCGGCGGTGTTGCGGCGGGAAGACTTCCAGACGAACGTAACATAACGTAGAACCATGCCTCAAGCACTGCTCGGTAGAGATGTAGCTTCACAACAAAACGGTCAATGTTCAATTGAGATGTTAAGTAAGACCATCGGTTTGGGGACCATAGTTTGTCAGCTTGTGCGGACGTAATGCAAGCGGAAGATATCATCGCTTAGTTCCGTCAGAAAGTAGCGACCTCGATCGCTAACACTCGTGTAGCACCATGGTGAAGAATGTCTTGCAAAACAAAATCTGCAAATGCGGTACCATGCCTTCTGGCTAACGGGCGTGTCACATCGTACCTGTTCGCCCAGTA
Source organism: Amblyomma americanum (assembly GCF_052857255.1). Lineage (NCBI taxonomy): Eukaryota > Metazoa > Arthropoda > Arachnida > Ixodida > Ixodidae > Amblyomma > Amblyomma americanum. The sequence continues at coordinate 87,991,447 of NC_135497.1, forward strand.
AGCTGTAATGTCAGTCCAGTTATTGTTTGTATGTGACGTCGGGAAAGGACTCTGGAAGTTGAGGCCAACGTAATAAAACAGGTTAAGAGGTAAGTCTATAGGTTGAAGGGGACCAACAGGCTGTAGATGATTTTTTCTTACTCTGAAAGAGGTCATAGGTGGCAGCAGTACGGTGCAATAAAAGGGGAAAGAAAAAAAGAAATGTAATCACTCCCGGTAGCACGTGAGCGGCAAACAACAACAACGTGAGCGGCACGCCAAGATGAGGGGTACTGGGAAGGTAATCCGAACGGAGAATAGAGTCGCTGGGGAACCGGAAGTACCAGCTGCATGCAGGTATATGGTGGAGTGGGCATATCAAGACTACAGTCTGATCCGGAGAAGTCATAGGGAGGCGTCATGGTTTACGAAGTCGAGTCCTTTAATGAGCAGCTTTAACAGTTTTTGGTTCAGCCTAGACAAAGATGAGGGTGCGTAAAAAGAAATCAGTTAGGAACGTAATGTATACGTGCAGGTTCTCTACCAGCCCGCACATTGGTGTCGGCTCAGGAAATGAACCTGATAAGCTAGTTCTGTATAACACCTAAAAAAGACCTTTCATCGCTTCCTGAAAAGGGGCGTCCTTGACGATTTCCTAGACGTCGCTTACGGGCCTTGCACGCAGGGGGAAGTGTGACATCAGACATCGAATTGAAAGATGCTACGCGTCCCGGGAAAACGCGCCCATTTCTGCTCCAGCTGAGTACAGATGACACATTTACAAATCACCGTCAAGAGTTCGTGAAGGTCAGAAAAAAATATTTTAATCGACTGTACGGAAAGCCGTTCTCGGATATAACGATTCAGTGGGACGCATATCCGTTGCCCGCGATGCGCATTTCCTAAATCTGCCCATTATTTCTTGCAGGCACATAGAATGCGGTGGTACTGGTAATGTACGAGGAATGAGGAAAGAGCTGTGTATGCTTGTTTGCCTCCTGCTTGCCAAAGCAGGTCTTAGTTACGTAGCGGATACTTTTCGAAACAAATAACCTCCAAAACGGAGTGCTTCTCATAAATATATTTTTTATTGCTGTAGAACCCAAAACTTGTACCAACCGGTCGGCAAAACTTTGAATCGATACGTTCTAAAGGCATCACTTGTTTTGAATTTTTGTTTCGCACTCATAACCGTTTTGTGTACAAAACCGCACTTTTGTACGAAATACCTGAAATCTTTGGCATTGTAAAAAGTAAATCGCATGGTAAATCTCCAGAAAAATAAAGATGAAGGGAGCTGCCTTCCCTCTAGGGCAGCTCACCGCTTTCGTGCCTCCGGGTGGCGTTCCGCACCAGTCGCCATAGCGAATGACCCGTTCAAGCAGAGCATCTTTCGAGTCGCAAGCATTCCTCCTGCCCTGCGTCGCTGTGCGACGACACGGAGCTCGGAGCCGAAACCGATAGGATCGGTGTGTTTTGCAGACTGCAAGGTTAACGCTTGGTGCGGCGACAGGGTGCTTCCACTTGACCCTGCACGCGCACCCACGGTTCTCGGCAGCGCTTCGAAGGCGTACGCCGCTGCACTGCTGTAAGTGCTGCTTCCATGGCGCAACACCGAGCCATGTTTGAGCTGCAACAGCCGCGGTCGCCTTGCAGCCCGAACATCGCTCTATTTGCTCGGATACTGAGAAGCGGGTGCCTTATAGCCTGCAGCAAGACGTACCTTTCGCATGGAGCAGGTGTACATCTACTCGTGGGAACATGAGAGAACGGTGCGCACTTGGCCCAGGCTCTAATAGGAATTGACGCCAGCTGGTATTAAGATTGGCACCAGCGGGTCCCGAGATTGCCACCAAGATAGCATCTCTCGCCAGGTCTCTGCGGGCCGCATTTACCACACTCGCCCGGTCGTGGCGTGAAACAAGCGGGGAGCAGGGTTCTGCGAAAATCCCTTTAAGGGGTCGTCGCCGCCGCCAGCGAAGTGGTTCCGGCTGTCTTCTGATTTTCCCCGGCGTCTCTACCGACCCGACTACCCCTGGCTTCCCGGACACAGCACCGACGTGGGAACGTATCGCCACGGCGGCTCGTCCACAGGCTTCGCCGGCCATCGACAATGTCACAACCACTGGGGATTATCTCCCGACGGGGCGCTCCGTCTTTGCGCCTAGGCTTGTTCGAAGTTCGCCGATCGGCGGAGAGCGGGCCGACCAGCTGACGTCCCTACCAGCCCGGCGGGGTCCTGGCCGCATACACCTCTCCCTCGTGCTCAACTTATGCCAGGGGCGTGTCCATGTGTGCAGAGGTGCCTGTTTGTATGGAAAGTGAAAGTTTTGGCCGCACCCACCACGGCGATGGCGTCCCCTACCTGGGGAATTTAGGGAAGACGCAGTGTATAAAGCTGGACTGCAAGTGCAGTTGAAGCAGATCACTTCTGAACTCAAAAGCTTTTAAGTATGTAAAATAAACGGTCTTCTTTCTCCACTAACGAACCCTTCACTCAGCGGCACTCCTGTCCGGGTCGGAGCGGGCGTCATCTTGACCGAGATTGTGTCGAGAAGCGATCCCGAACCCCACCTTCAACAACTGGTTGGCAGCGCTTGGGGTGGACCAGGTAACAGCGTTCCGCATGTACGGGTGAGCGCTTTGTCTTTGTTCTATAATTCACCAGGCTTTAAACTCTTGGTAAAAAGTTTTAACTGCTGGTAATCGGGTGTCTGTAGCACAGTGTAGTTTGCACAGAACCATAGAACATTAGTGAGTGGGCAAAGCCACCATTTGGGGCAGCGATCATGGACTTCAGAAAGGTTGATAAGGAAGACCTGTTGCCGATAGGTGAAGAGTTGGGTGTAGAAGTGGAGGAAGGAATGAGGAAAGGGGCAATCAATAATAGCGATGCGGACGAAGAAGAGAAGCAAATGGCGTGGGAAATGGCAAAAAAGAGCTAGAATGGCAAAAAAGAAAGCAGAGAAAGAAAAATGAAAGCAGATGGTAAAAAAAAGCAAGCCGCCGAGCAGAGACAACTGAAAATGATGGAGCTCCAACTCGAAAGCCAGCGTCTGGCAGCCCAGAACGGGGGAGCAAACATTCATGATAGATTAAACAGGGTAGAGTATCACCGTACAGACAATTGGATGTATCCCTACAAGATTGGCGAAGACGTCGGTCTCTACCTAATTAACTATTGCTGACTTCCAATCGCAGAGTTGGAGCACTTCTGGAGCAACGTTTCCTGCTCTTTTCGGAGCAACTGTGTTCCAAACGCAGATCTGAGGCACAGATCGCGTCTTCCAATCGTAGACAGGGAGCGGTTGCCGAGCCGAGATTGCTCCGTCGAGCAGTCGGGACTGCTCCGCCGAAATCGGCGGATCCGACCGGAAGTTTGCGTGACGTTCTTTTTCAGCGGCGATAGCGGCGTCCTACATGCTCTGGCCTGCATGCTCTGGCCAGATCAAGTGTACTCCGATCGCAATTTCAGGACACGCGCTCTGCGCTGGATTCAGGCGCCCTGTCACAGAGCGTGCAGACCGCTCCGGGCCTGCGATTGGAATTCACCATATGAAAGGGCGTGCCAAAAGAGAAAATCGCCGAGAACTTGTGGTCACAACGCCTTCTAGGTCTTTTACCGTGCGAGGCGGCTAATGTGATCGCCAGACTTAGCGTAAAGGATGCGGAAAATTATGACAAGGTGAAATCCGCTCTACTGAAGAAATATCGCCTTTCAGATGAGGCATTTCGGCAGCGTTTTAGGGAGGGAACAAAAAAAAGCAATGAGGATTATGCGGAGTTTGCGTACACATTGAAAAACAACCTTGTAGAGTGGCTTATGGGGGCAGGCGTGTACGAAAGCAAGAACAAGGCAGTTGAGTGCGACTGTCTGGGGCAGTTTTTCCGCAGCATTCCACCATCCGTAAAACTCTAGGTGCAGGACAAAGAAAAGGCAGAGACAGTCGAGCGAGCAGCTCAACTCGCAGACGAATTCTCCACGCGGAGAAAGGCGAATGCGGAGGAAGGCCAGTCAAAAAGAGGAACTAACTCAGGAAAGTATTATTCTTCTAGACGACCGTATCTAAATTTAAACGTGGGACAGGGTTCAACACAAAAAAAGGTAACCGAAAATGCTTCAGAGAAGAGCGGTAGTCAAACAAAGGACGAAGGGGTAGAAAAGGCGCGGAAAAGGAGTTCGAGGCCAGGCAACCGTTGCGGTGTTATAACTGCCAGGAAACAGGGCACATCGCTTCAAGATGTAGAAACCAGCGAATGGTGTTCTTGTATGTAAACGGTAGTGATGAAAACCTAGAACTGCTACGCCCCTACCTTCATGGGTTAGGGGTAAATGGCAAGCCTTGTAAGGTGCTCAGGGACAGTGCGGCTACGATGGATGTAGTGGACCCATCCTATGTTACGTCTTAGGATTTCACGGGAGAAGTAACGTGGATTAAACAGGTTTTTGGAGGAACACAGTGTTTGCTTACCTATGGCAAGGGTTGAGATTTCAGGCCCGTTTGGAAAACTGATGACGGAGGCAGCCGTCTCGAAAACAGTTCCGCTGGAATATCCTTATCTGTTCTGGAACCGGTCTGACCGACTGTTGCGTGAGCGAGGACAGATCTTTGGAGAAGGAAAAGTACAGGCACTAACGCGCTCAAAAACCCGCCAGCTCGCCGCTCAGTTAACACAGGACCCGGGACAGGGAGAGGCGGAAATCGGAGCAGAACCTGAAATCATGGAGCCAAACCTAGTGGCTCAACAAGAGCTCGAGGTTGTCCCTAGATCAGGCGACATCATCGCAGCTGCGGGGCCAAGGGAACCGCAGGAAATAGAGCCCACCGGAGCATCAGTATTTGCCCCCACTTCGCGCAGTTTTTCGCGGCTTTTGGAAATATACAGAGAGAGGTTGAAGGCAGAGCAAAAGAACGACCCTCGTTGGAGGCGCCTGCACGCTACCGTGGAAGAGGGCGTAGCGAGGCGTAACATCACGATATTCGAAAAAGGCGGACTGCTGTACAGGCACGACAGAGATCGCAAAGGCAAGACGTTTGATCAGCTAGCAATTCCGGAAAAATACCGGGCTCACCTTCTGAGCTTGTGTCATGGGAACAGCTGGTCGGTACACTTGGGAATTAACAAAACGAAAGAGCGACTTTTAATGGAGTGCTACTGGCTAGGGTGCTTCAAAGACGTTGAGCGGTACGTGAAGTCGTGTGACGCATGTCAACGAGTCGGGAAACCAGGAGACAAATGAAAAGCTCCCCTGAAATAGGTTCCCCTGATCACCGAGCCTATTCGGCGGTTAGTGATCGACACGGTAGGGCCCCTACCGCAGTCGAAATCAGGATACAAGTATCTCTTTACCATGCTGTGTCCAGCAAGAAACTCTCTGAAGCAGTCCCCCTCAAAGAACTAAGTTATTCAGACATAGTGGACGCTTTGCTCAGCACCTTTGCACGAATCGGTTTTTCCGCGGAGTTTCAGGCGGATAAGCGAACCGTATTCACCAGCTCCTTAACAACCACCTTTTTCGAAGATGTGCGATATCAAGCTAATATACAGACAGGTATATCATCCCCAGTCGAACAGTGTTGAGAAAATGCACTCCGTGCTCAAAAGGGTTCTGCGCGCGTTGTGCTATGAACGGAAAAAAGACAGGGATAGCTGTTTACCGGCAACGCTGTTCGCGCTGAGAACAGTTCCCCATGAAGCGATCGGATTCACCCCTTAAGCGACAAGACTTTCCAGTGCGTGCTTTTTGATAAAAAATAGACCACACAGAAACTTACTTGACTGACTCGAACGAAAAGAGGAAAATGCCTGCGCTGGGGACGCTGGAACGCTCGTCCTTATATGATGGTTGTTCATTTGGGCAATGGCAGTCATCTTTATTGTTGTGTGGGTACTGTTTTGCGCGTTTTTCACTAAGGGGAAACTTTAAAGCTCATCTTCTCTCCCGCATATAAGTGTGATGCTGTCTGTGCGATGCAAGCGGCTACAGATTGAGACATCGATATTATATAATATGCGAGCCCGCTAGAACTTCTCACCACTGATGACAACGGCTTCGCATTCATCCTGCTTGTGTCGCACCCCCGAACAGCGTAAGGGATGCATCTTCAAGAGACAAGGGCAGCTTGACAGCGGCAAAAGAACCGACGTTTTTCTTTACGAGATGGCAGCTGAACTCCAACTCCAGCAATCTGGACGTTATCCTCGCACACCTGAGACAAGGGCGCTTCCATATAAGTCAGCAGTATTCAGTTTCTTATTTTATGTACGGCCCCTTCTTTGGTCCCTCAGCTCATATCAGTGCGGACATCTCTGGCCACCAGTGACAGATGAGCAGACAGACAGACAGAAAAACTTTATTGAGCAAGTGAGTTTCAGACCCAGCTGGGTCCCTGGGCCACTGCGTGGTCCCGCACTGCATCAAGTAGGTCATGCCGGGACATGACGTCGGCAGCCCGAGTCACCGCAGCAAGCTGCGATGTCGGGTCTGCAGACATAAGCAGGACCTCCCAGTCCTCCCAGCTCGAGATGGCGTGCTGTCCCCGCGGGGGAGGGTCAGCAGGGCAGCTGAAAAGGATATGGGAGAGTGTGGCGTGGGGGTCACCGCATAGGGAGCATGCAGGGGATGTGCCGCAATAGTGGGATAAAAGCTGAGGGGATGACAGAGAGCGGGTCTGGAGGCGTCTGAAGAGGATCTGTTGGGAGTGCGTAAGAGAGGGGTGGGGAGGAGGGTAAGTCCGACGGTCCAAACGGGGTATTTGCGTGATCTCCGCAAAGGTGTGCGCCCCCCCCCCCCCCCACGAGAATCCTGGATCGAGACTGTCCTGAGCCCGGCAAATCAGACCTCAGGCCAATTTATCGGCAGCCTCGTTTCCAGGGTTCCCAGAGTGAGCCGGCACCCACTGAAGCTCTACCCTGCGCGGTAAATTTTGGGTAGGAGTGTTCAACAATTGCCAGGCAGGGGCGTGAATCCTGCCCCTGGCAAAGTTGGACAGAGCCGTTTTGGAGTCGCTGAAGATGTATTGGGCGCCCGAATGTGCAAGGGCTAGGACGATGGCGGTCTCCTCTGCCTCCTCAGGCGTAGAGCCCGAGGGAAGACGGTGAGTTAGGGGGTGAGGTAGGGTTGGATTGTAGGCAACTGCTGCAGCTTCATGCGCTGTACATGCTGCGTCTACCCAAACGGCATCGTGGGCTTGCCCATAATACTTATGGAGGGCATTAGCGCGAGCTACGCGGCGAGGGATGTGATATTTCGGATGGACGTTTCGAGGAAGGGGTTTCACAACGAGAGGTGTACGGATGTGTCGAGGGATGGGTATAAGGGTTGACTGGTTAGCGGGTATGTTGATGCGAAGGGAGGAGAGTATATGGCGGCCAGTGGCGCTCGTGGCAAGTCTAAGGTACTGTGTCTGAAGGTGCGCGTCAACTAGTTCCTGAATGGTGTTATGCATGCCTAGTGCAAGAAGTTTGGCTGTGCTAGTGCTACGAGGTAGGTTTAGGGCTGCCTTAGTCGCAATGCGGATCATTGCGTTCACGTGTTCGGTTTCCGTGCGGTTCAATTTGAGATATGGGGTAGCGTATAGAATGCGGCTAAGCGTAAATGCGTGCACTACTTTCATGTTGTCCGCTTCGACTAAACCCTTGTTAAGGGAGGACACTCGGCGTAGAAGGTGCAACACGGATTGCGTGGAGGCCTTGAGCCTTTTAAGGGTATGTTCATTTCGTCCAGAATCCTGCAAGAGGAGGCCAAGGATGCGGAGGGCGGGTGTGATGGGGATAGGGGATCCTTTTATATTGATTTGGACGGGCGAGTTAGTGCTAGAGTTTGGACTAATTAGGAAGAACGCGGACTTAGATGGGGAACACTCGAGCCCGATGAATGACGCGTGAGAGGAGATGGTGTCTGCTGCTAACTGAAGAGTTTCCTCAATTTCCCCGTCAGAGCCATGAGTGGTCCATGTGGTAATATCATCAGAGTACAGGGTATGCTTTAGGTGTGGGATTAGAGCCAGTTTGTGAGCTAGGGGGATGAGAGCAACGTTAAAGAAAAGAGGAGAAAGGACCGCCCCTTGAGGGGTTCCGAGCTCTCCGAGTGTATAAGGGGATGTGGTAATCTGATCTATGTGCAGGGAGGCAGTGCGGCCCGAGAAAAACGCGCGAGCGTAATTGCAGGTTTTAGGGCCTAACTGTAGAGCCTGCAGTTCCCGTAAGATGGCATCGTGTCGAATTCTGTCAAATGCCTTGGTGAGGTCAACTGCCAGGATAGCTTTAGTGTTGTGGGGGATAGTATCACCAAGCACGTCATGCGTAATTTGAAGTAGGGCGTCCTGCGCAGATAGATGCGAACGAAAGCCGAGCATACTGTGGGGGAAAAGGTGGTTGTCTTCCATGTACGTTGTTAGCCGAGCAAGAATTATGTGCTCGAAGACCTTGCCTAGACAGGATGTAAGAGAAATGGGGCGGATGTTGTCTAGGGTGATAGGCTTGTGGGGTTTTGAATGACAGATGAAAACCTCGTTCCTCGCGCCCAGGTTGACAGTTTTTGACCGATGAAAACTGTCAACCTGGGCACGAGGAACGAGGTTGCCTACAGCTTCACCCTGGCAGAGTTGCCCGCATTGTTTGAACAGTCAGCCTATGGCTGAAAAATCTGGGTGTTTGCATAGGTCACGCGCACTTGGACGACTGCAGCCGATTGCTGTAGCAGCGAAACAGTTTACTCATTGAGCTGCCAGCTTGCTTTCAGTAGACTGTAGAATGTAAAAATTTCCGTCTGTGACTGCTCTTAATAAAGTTCTATCCATTTTGAACTGAACTATTCGGGCCTCCAAGTGTCATATCGGGTGTTTTCCAGCACACGTATACTAAGCTATACGTCTGCGCCACGACTTTACGTGTTGCTCAAGATGTTTGCACTCATATCGGTTATTGGACATGTGCGCCAGGAATACAAATGAAGAGGGGGAAATTGATTTTAACCGGTATCATGCACAGACAAGGTAACCAGGGGTACGTTGGGGTAAGAGTGGATGCCAAGGGAGGGGAACGTACAGCTGGTGTCGGCAAAGAACCAGGGGGTGAAGGGAGGGGTGTGGCGTAAGGGATCGACAATGCATGCTTGGAAAATACGGTCAAGTGTCAGTCAAATGGTCAATGTTCTGCACGATTATACGTTTCCACGCGTTGTCCGCTTAATAAGTTATGCAAAGTGAAAGCTACATCTGTTTGAGGAAATTAAATCTGTTTGGAGAGGATGGAAGCAGTTGGCGCGGGACAGCTGAGACAGACAGAAAAATTATTTCTGCAAGGAGGTCAGATGGAGAGGAACTTATTCAGCTACGGGTGTAATATCTGACATTTTTTGCTGCAAAAGCAGCTCATTATCAGTCGTTGTCGGGTCACCTGAGAGCATGCCAGGATGAGCGTTGCAGTGCCCAATTGCTCACTCATGAAAAGGACCAGCGTAACACAGTGAACATTTCCGCGCTTGGGCGAGAGGTCTCAAGCATTTTTAGGAAGCGTATGACAGCTGTGTGCCCACGCCACGGACCTACCCTTTATTATTTACTGATTTTTTTCAACATGAAAGCCCCGGTAACGTTTTCACTCGGGCCACGCACCATTAATAGGCAGCTGCAGCAGGGAATGTTTTACATTTCGCAACAGTGGGAAATGACTGACACTTGTCAATAAAGAACAAACTGACACATACCGGGTGTTTCAGGTAAGGTCCCCACTAATTTTTAGAGTTTTTGAGGTAAACCGAACCGCTTTGCGGTAAAGCAATACCAGAGGTGGCGGACTAAATTTTAATGCCTGATTTAATAGGCTCCTGATTGAAATTAGTGACTTGTAGCCGGCTTTATTTTACTAGTTTAAGATGATTCGCCTGTTTTTTTACGTCCGCCAACACTACTGTTGCTATATATGCCGCAGAAATCTTCTCTATCTCAAAAATTCTTTTTTTAATTACTAGTGGGCTTCTCAGAAACACCTGATATCATGAGGATTGCAAACACAGTCCCGGTGCATTCAGGAAAAATGTTGCAGGTACTTGTATCACAACCTAAGATGAACAAAGACAAGGGGAAGTTTAAAGGACGCATTAAAATTCCTTTGGGCACACAGGTAGTCAAATGGAAGAAAAAAATGCGAAATAAAAAAAATAATTTAATGATGCATTTCCAAATACCGGTTATTCCACAGGTAGACGCAGGTTTTTTTGTACGTGGGGAATCTTCAATCTAAGCATGCGATCCACACCTGTTCCGTAACACGGTATGTTGTAAGGTACATCCAAACGTTCAGGAGAAGTTCTGGTGGGTAGGTGGGGGAAAGATTATTAAAGAAATGATGTGTGTGTTTGCAGTTGGATTTATATCAGCATATCCGAGTATCTTAATATAAAAATAAGAGGCTGTGGATGTTCCTATTGATTTGAACAGGCCACGAGTGACTATTATGAAGAAAGTTACTGATAATGTGAACAGTCATTTTCTGCGATTTTAATACATTCCTAAATATTATGGTTCCCTAGACCAATGGTCAGTACACGAGTTTCGAAAGAAAGCAATTATACAGGGTATTTTTTTTCTTTTAACTGCTTTCAGTTTTTAAAAAAACGATGATAGTATCGCGAATACCGCCTTCACTGAACGTGTATTTGGCCCGGCGGACACAAGATAAGAACATAACAGACAGAGTTGTTTATGCGTAAGCATTGTATGGCTATGTTCGCGGTTTCGTGTCATCACGAGCTTGTCGTCGAACCAATTGAGATATAATAAACAGAATTGTTGCATTAGATAGACCATAAAAAAATCTCGCACGGAAAGTCATGCGGCGCATGTGGGGTACTTAGTTAAATAATTAGAGCCAAAAATGTCCAAAAAATGGGCGGGGCCGGAGCAAGAGTGGCACCAAATTTGAAAACACCGGAAGAGGGCGGAGCTAAAGCGTGGCGCCAAATTTCAAAACTCAAAATGGGCAATGACGGAACCTAATTAATTTGGGGGGAAGGGAGCAAAGAGGGGTGAGGAGGCGTCACTACTTACGCATTCCACCAATGCGGGTGGCGCAGTGGTCTCATAATTTTTAATTCATTAACCGAATGTCATTATATTTTTTAGTACTTCACTTAATGCCGCGTATTGCAATCACAAGTTTGCAGACTGTAACGATTCGAGGCTAATACAAACTGCAGCAGCACGTGTCTAATTGCAACAGGTATTGAGATATTCGCGATTGAAACTTCAGCCTTTTCGAATCCGATTCGGAAACTCGACGTCCAGAGTGCGGCGCAAATCCCAGCCACAATACTGCGGAAGGGACTGACGTAATGGCGATGACACACGTCTGTGGTAGAGTACCTACACGACACCGAGGCTATAGCTGTAGGTGCCGCAGAGAGGTGTTAGAGACCCGTGCATTGTCACGGCTGCCGTGGGCAGCACGCGCTCTTCTTTCGTCTTTGCCATTGAGCTTTGCGGCGCGTTTTCTGCCGTCAGCGGCCTCGAATAAGTAGCACAGCGACAACGCGCAAATTTTCCCTTTCCGCTCTGGATTAGCCAAGAATGGAACGGTGTTGGCGCTATTGGCTGGCGATTCAGTATTTTTCATTGCAAAGTGCACTACACTGCGCTGCTGCCAGCTGTCGATCCTGAACACAGGACGCGCAAAACTGCAATGTCGACTGCGTTGTAACTGTCCGGAAGCTCCAACCGCGATACTCGGTGGCTGAGGGGAGGCTTAAAAAAATGGCAATGCTCGGCTTGCCTCAAAACTCTGCGCCTCCGAGAATACTGGCCGCGCGGTTCCGTCACACGTATTGTTCGCCAAAGTGCACAAACAGTTCCGGACCAGTGTGCTTCATTCAAGAAAGGCAGAGGGAGTTATCCTGAATGAAGAATTCGAGATAAATGTTCTCGCCTACGTTCGTGCATACCCTGAAGCGAGCGTCCGACAAATCGTCGAGGCTGTTGGATCTTTCTCGTCTTCAATGTCAAGAGTGCTCAGGAAGCATAATTTTCATCCTTACCACTTATCTCTGCATCAGGATCTCAGTGAAAACGATTATAATAAGCGGTATGAATTCGGCAACTGGGCGTTGATCGAAAGTGATGAAGACTCTGACTTCTTTAGGGAAGTTCTGTGGACGTACGAGGCTCACTTCTGCTGTAATGGGGAAGTTATTATCTACAGTGCCCACTGCCGGCCTGATCAGAGCCAGCACTGGCTCCGAGAACACAACCACCAAGTCCGGCGCGGTCAGGGAATGTCTGGTGTGGCATTTACTCAGATCGAGTAGTGAGGCCGTACACACTAGAAGAAGACCTAACAGTGAACTGAGACATGGCGTGCATTGTAAGTGGTGCTGTTGACGATTTAATGTCTGCCGTCCCCTTAAGCCAAGTTCACGGCTCGTGGTTTCAGCACGAAGGGGCGCCTGCGCATTCCATCGTCGCGTGCAAGGGGCTGAGCAACTTCACCGGTCAGTGGATAGGGCGCGGTGGACCCACTTCTGGCCACCGAGGTCACCCGACCGAGCTCCAGGGGATTTCTTTCTTTGGGGTTACGTCAAGAACAAAGTCTACGCAACTGAACATGAAGACGTGGCAGACTTCAAAGAATCACCACGACATGAGCGAATGTAGCCCTGAAGGTTGTGAAACGAGTGCTGAAATCCATGAAGGAGAGATTCATGGCATGCGTACGTGGCGGTAGAAGGCAAGCACTTTGAGCATTAGTGATTAACATAACTTAGTCACCAAGATACGACCGGGCAGCAGTCGTTAGTAGACTTCCTTTGCAATTATTTTTGGTGAAAGAGAGTAACTCGCTAGCCAAGAGCGTCCACACCGTTCCATTCTTGGCTGAGCCAAAGCGGAAAGCGAAAATCTGCGCGTTGTCGCCGTGCTGCTTATTCGAGGCCGCTGACGGTAGAAAGCGTGCCGCAAAGCTCAATGCCAGTTGCCAAAGAAGAGCGCCTGCTGCCCACGGCAGCCGTCACAATGCACATATATGGAACACCTGTCTGCAGCACCCACAGCTATAGCCTCGGTGTCGTGCCAAGTACGTATACAGTGAAGGCGGCATTCATGATACTATCAGCGCCTTCTTAAAAATCCGTAAGCGGTTAGAAAAAAGTGCCCTTTATATTTGCTTGTTTATCAGTCTCAATATTGCGCCTATATGCGCTAAACAGCCACACAGACTGTCAGAAATTAAAAGATGATTTTTCTTACTTTTCGAATGAATTTGAGCAGGAATGTGTCGCACAATTTGTGCGCAGTTCCCTGGGTATAGGTATACTATAGTATGCTCCGCACAGAAAGACACTGCACACTATAGACAACATATAACCGTCATTTATGCCATAACGACAAAATACACAGAATAGATCTGAAACTGAAACCTGGCCACAGAGCATGCATACTAGGAACCGATTGCGTGCACCTAAGATACCGAAACCATTATCTCAACAGGTGGACAAGGGTGGGCGGTCTGACGTGGAGAGCCGCTGCCCGGCTTCTGTTATGCTGATCGTAATGCTGATTGCGCTGTGTAGCATGTGACGAATGCGCATGGCAGTGCATCGCGCTGATGTTGATGTCCGCACTATTCGCCTGTATTTTCTCGAGATTATGTTTCACTTTATGAAAGCTTGCAAGGAAGGGAATTCAGCGCTGAAGTCCCTCTCAGCTTTACAGCCAAACCTTCCCCTTAAAAATACCTTACTTTCTCAGCCTGGGCAGTCAAGGCTAGCCTTTTTAATATGTCATATCAGTTGCACGGTGGATGTTAATATGTCATGGCACCTAATTTTGTTCACTTGTATATTTGCCCAATCAGTTAATGCCTCAGCGCTTTACACCTCCTGCTATAAGGATACCAAGTGAAAAGCAAAGAATAGCATATAATGAAAAATGCAAATTAGTGGCGTCGTTCCTCTGTTTTTTTGAAGGTGTCTTCAACGTGATCAACAGGGCTCTTTAAGCGAGAGGAGCTGACAAGACAACGTGAAAAAGCCAGATGGACTGACAGCAGAAAAAGGCATACAAAACGAAGATCATGAAAGAAGAGAGAGTGTCTATAAAACTTTAGAACCCTACGTGTCAAGAAATATTTATAGGAACAAGGAATTAGGTAGCCGTGCTGTAGAGATACCGTCTTTGCAAAAGTTACCAATCTGCATTGTTTGCTTCTCACTCGTTTAGTGGAGGCCTTACGGCTTCCCTAAAAATCAAAACGTCTTCAAAGGTGAGGAGAAGGGTCCGCCTTGCCTTACAGAGATTTAGACCTTGGGGGTGGCACAAGGGCTCCACTGTAAGACTGAGGGGAAAACCATATAGCCGGGTTGCCTTTGGAAAAAATGTGGCACCTATCCTGCCTGCTGCGTCCGTATGCCAAGGCTCACAAAAAGGGCATTAACACCATGCCGGAGTATGGTGGATGACGACACAGTGAAAAAGCGCAGTCCTGTCATGACTGTATGCCCACCCTTTGGCAATGGGCGTCAGTGCTCAGGCGCCGAAATTTTGCGTGGGTGCTATAAAAAATGTGGCTAGTAACTGCACCAGAATAAAAGTTCAAAGTAGTCAGAAAGTAGCCAGGGAGCCCAAATTAAATTTTCGTCCCCTGACGGGGTCGTAAAGTAGCCACCAAAGTCAACCCTGCTTTTGTTCAAGACCGGAAGTTGGAGAGCTGTGTGAGGAGGAGGTGCCGTAGGATTATTGATAGAAAACGCTATGGACGGGCTTTACCCGGAGGGTGGGAGAGCTCTTGCTTGTGCGGCACAATTTCTCTCTGCTTCCACGGGACCGCCGGCGAAGGTGAATGATGTGATGGGATCTGGTGCCCCCTTTCTGCAGTACCCTCGACTCCCAGTCATCGGGACGGGGTAGAAAATTTCGCGGCCGCGCGACATCATAAACCGCCCCCTCCCCACTCACGACTCAGGACGCGACCAAAACCGTTTTCACCAAAACCGTTTTTTCAGAGGGCGAGAACTGCTCCGGCGTTCCGGCATAGT